>NC_079189.1:120020701-120620701 GCF_029499605.1 Hyla sarda | reverse complement strand
GTGAGATTGCCGTAAAGCGATCTCACTGCTGCCTCTAGGAGTTTCAAAACTGCAACTCCCAGCATGCCCAGACAGCCTTTGGCTTTCTGGGCATGCTGGGAGTTGTAGTTTTGCAACATCTGGAGGTCCACAGTTTGGAGACCACTGTATAATGGTCTCTAATCTGTGCTCTTCCAGATGTTGCAAAACTACAAATCTCAGCATGCTCAGTCTGTCCAGGCATGCTGGGAGTTATAGTTCTCTAACATCTGGAAAAGCACAGATTGGAGACCATTATACAGTGGTCTCCAAACTGTGGACCTCCAGATGTTGCAAAACTACAACTCCCAGCATGCCCAGACTGCCCAAGCATGCTGGAAGTTGTAGTTCGGCAACATCTGATCCTTCAGATATTGCCGAACTACAACTTCCAGCACGCCTGGGCAGTCTGGGCATGCTTGGAGTTGTAGTTTTGCAACAACTGGAGGCACACTAGTTGGGAAACATTGTCCGTTTCCTACCTCAGTGCCTCTAGCTGTTGCAATTGTTGCAAAACTATAACTCCCAGCATGCACTGACAGACCATGCATGCTGGGAGTTGTAGTTTTGCAACAGCTGGAGGCACACTGGTTTGGAAACACCAAGTTTGGTTGCAAAACACTTGAAAGTTTATTACTTAACTTAGTGTTTCCAAACCAGTGTGCCTCCAGCTGTTGCAAAACTACAACTCCCAGCATGCACGGACAGCCAAAGGGCATGCTCGGAGTTTTCAACAGCTGGATGTTTGCCCCCTGCCCCCAATGTGAATGTACAGGGTACACTCACATGGGCGGAGGTTTACAGTGAGTGCTGCAAGTTTGAGATGGCGCAAATTTTGCGCTGAAGCTCAAACTGCCAGCGGCAAACTTGCTGTGAACGTCTGCCCATGTGACTGTACCCTAATAACACTACACTAAACTACACTAACCTAAAATAAAATGTAAAAAACACTACATATACACATACCCCTACACAGCCCCCCTCCCCCCAAAAAATGAATAACATCTGGTACGCTACTGTTTCCAAAACGGAGCCTCCAGCTGTTGCAAAATAACAACTCCCAGTATTGCCAGACAGCCATTGACTGTCCAGGCATGCTGGGAGTTTTGCAACAGCTGGAGGCACCCTGTTTGGGAATCATTGGCATAGAATACCCCTATGTCCACCCCTATGCAAATCCCTAATTTAGTCCTCAAATGCGCATGGCGCTCTCTCACTTTGGAGCCCTGTCGTATTTCAGGGCAACAGTTTTGGGACACATATGGGGTATCGCCATACTCGGGAAAAATTGCCTTACAAATTTTGGGGGGCTTTTTGTTCTTTAACCCCTTATGAAAAGGTGAAGTTGGGGTCTACACCAGCATGTTAGTGTAAAAAAATAAATATTTTACACTGACATGCTGATGTTGCCCTATACTTTTCATTTTCACAAGAGGTAAAAGGGAAAAAAGACCCTCTAAATTTGTAACGCAATTTCTCCCGACTACGGAGATACCCCATATGTGGGCGCAAAGTGCTCTGGGGGCGCACAACAAGGCCCAGAAGGGAGAGTGCACCATGTACATTTGAGGTGATTTGCACAGGGGTGGCTGATTGTTACAGCAGTTCTGACAAACGCAAAACAATAAATATCCATATGTGACCCCATTTTGGAAACTACACCCCTCACGGAATGTAATAAGGGGTGCAGTGAGAATTTACACCCCACTGACGTATGACAGATTTTTGGAACAGTGGTCTGTGAAAATGAAAAATAAAATTTTTCATTTGCACAGTCCACTGTTTCAAATATCTGTCAAACGCCAGTGGGGTGTAAATGCTCACTGCACCCCTTATTAAATTCCATGAGGGGTGCAGTTTCCAAAATGGGGTCACATGTGGGGGGGTCCACTGTTCTGGCACCATAGGGGCTTCCTAAATGGGACATGCCCCCCCAAAAACCCTTTCAGAAAAACTCACTCTCCAAAATCCCATTGTCGCTCCTTCCCTTCTGAGCCCTCTACTGCGCCCGCCGAACAATTTACATATGCATATGAGGTATTTCCTTACTCGAAAGAAATTGGGTTACAAATTTGAGGGTGATTTCTCTCCTTTTACCCCTTGTAAAAATTCAAAAATTGGGTCTACAAGAACATGCGAGTGTAAAAAATGAAGATTTAGAATTTTCTCCTTCACTTTGCTGCTATTCCTGTGAAACACCTAAAGGGTTAAAACACTTACTGAATGTCATTTTGAATACTTTGTGGGTGCAGTTTTTATGATTGGGTCATTTATGGGGTATTTCTAATATGAAGACCCTTAAAATCCACTTCCAACCTGAAATGGGCCCTGAAAAAGTACGATTTTGAAAATCTTGAGAAAAATTTGAAAATTGCTGCGGAACTTTGAAGCCCTCTGGTGTCTTCCAAAAGTAAAAACACGTCAATTTTTTGATGCAAACATAAAGTAGACATATTGTATATGTGAATCAGTATGTAATTTATTTGGAATATCCATTTTCCTTTCAAGCAGAGACTTTCAAAGTTAGAAAAATGCAAAATTTTCTAAATTTTCATGACATTTTTAGATTTTTTACCAAGAAAGGATGCAAATATCAATGAAATTTTACCAATAACATAAAGTAGAATATGTCACGAAAAAACAATCTTGGAATCAGAATGATAAGTAAAAGCATTCCAGAGTTATTAATGTTTAAAGTGACAGAGGTCAGATTTTCAAAAAATGCCCAGGTCCTGAAGGTGAAAATGGGCTGGGTCATGAAGGGGTTAAGCAAAAAACATGATACCAAGAGGACTTAGAATTCGTAAACGTTCCTCAACAATATTTGATGAAACTTTTTCAACATGTTGGAATCATGCTTTGGACAAGTGCTCTATTGAATTGATGAATCTTTTATTAGAACGGGAGCAACAACAAAAATTTCAAAGTTGGAGGAAAATATAGACCAACTATCTCTCTCTTTTTGAGCAAATATGCAGGCTCGTAGGAAGTAGCTATTTAAAAAAAAACAAATGGATGAACACCATAACAAATTAGAAGACACCATCACTACTATTAAAAAGAATAAGTTTGCAAGAGATATTCAGGCTACACCACTGATACAGTAAACACATGGAAAAGAGAAAATAACAGGCCAAAATCTATCCTAAAACGTTACAATAACCGTTACGCAACAAATATAAAAAAAAGTGTCAGTTTTTCATCTTCGGAAATCGATACTACGAACCACTGCACAGAAGATTCCAATGAGGAATCTGGCAACAATATACTTAGACACAAGGACGATATACCACATCAAGCTAGAGAAAGGGTTAAGTTTTGTTCCACTCCACACTTTTGATTTATTGGCCTATAGAACAACAGGCCGTGTCAAAGATACCAATATATAACCTACACTTGTTACTTCAAAAAAATACCACTCCCCCTAAATTGCACAGCAAAAACAAAAAGAAAAATAGCCAGCACAACTACCTAATACACGGGTGCACGCTGCTGTGGCAAATACAGAGTATACAAAAAAGAAGGTTGCATCAGCACTCTTCATCAAAATCGACCTCCTCCTAGTGTGCTGGGGATTGGAAGAATACATAGAGGACTTTTTTTTCCTTTTGCAATGATAATGACATGGATCTCCGCTTTACTACTCATGTGGGGAAAAATCAAATAGATTTTTTGGACGTCACCCTGATAGGTTATGATGTCACCAAAAAAATTGATTCCAAGATGTTTCGCAAGCCAACTGCTGGTAACAGCATTCTTCATGCTCGGAGTGGTCACCCTACTCACGCCAATAAGAATCTCCCAATAGGAGACTCAGCCACACTGGAGGGTACCTGGGAGGAGGCTGCGAGTTGGCCTAATGCTGCCGTAATTGCTCACTGGCCCCTGGTACTGCTGATCATGCACAGGTAGGTTTAGTGTTAGGTCCCGTGCCACTTGAGAAACCTTGGCCTTGGTGTGTGGGCTCAGGTATGTCCTTCATACAAGGATATACTGGCTAATGTCTCAATTTTAACATCAGTGTTGAGGGTTAGCCAATGTCATTGTTTACATCTACCGCAGTAGTGCACCTAAATTCTTGTATTCTCCCGATAGGAGATTATATTCCAGCAGATTTTTTTACCAACAGTCAAGCGCAGACATTACAAGCAGATTAAAAAGCAGAGGTTACAGTGTTGTTGTTTAAAAAGGGTTTAATCTATTGTATATGCTAAATCTAGGGAACACTACCTTGATATCTCTTCTTCCATTAAACATGATCCATCTGGGTCTTCTTTCATTCCCACATCCACCACTCCCTTTAGTCCTAATTTCTACCAAATCAAAGCTATTATTTTAAAACATATTCCTGTGTTATTACAAGAATAATATACTGGCAAAACTACTGGGGGGGGGGGGGGGGGGGGAGTAAGTTGTGCTGCCAAGAGGGCAAAATCCCTGGGCAGCATTTTGTCGCCTAGGGAATTTCCAGCGGACAAAATGGTCTCTACACGGTTACATAATGTTGGTAATTACAAATGCAATAGCTCACGTTGCAACATGTGTTCTCTTTTCACACCAGGTAAAAACTATGTCCACAGGAGTAACATACCCTGTAAAGAGTTTCATAAATTGTGAAAGTGAACATAGGTAGTGGTATATTGTGTCACCTGTCGAGAATGTAACTTACAATATATAGGATGTACAGGCCGGAAACTCAAGAGACGTATTCATGAACATCTCCGGTACAAGAATGAGTTTACCGGCTGATCCATGCCGGGACTTACAAGACATATTTTTTAAAAACATGCATGCAATAGCAACTGTTTGTACATACAGGGCATTGAAAAGGCACGTTCCCTGTTTACCAGAGAGGCGTTCTGGAGCCTAAGAATGGAGATCAGGGCTCACTCGGGGTTAAACAATAGGAATGACTTAATGTATTTTTATTAATTTATCATCATTGTTTTTGTACACTTTTCATTTGTTATATGTGTAGATTTTTAGTTTACAGAATTATCTATGTATTTAAAAAACATATTGTGCTATATAGATCCAACAAATCATGTAGTGTGTCAAATATTTACATGATAGCACGTCTGTACTCCACCGGAGTACCCCTTTAACCCGTTCAGGACCCATGATGTGACATTACGTCCCGACACCCTGGGTCTTAAGGACCCATGACGTACAGTTACGTCATGGGCAGCTCTGCTCCCTGCCATGCGCCGGGCGGAGAACGGATCGGGATGCCTGCTGAAATCGTTCAGCAGGCATCCCGTGCAAATGCCCAGGGGGTTATCAGACCCCCCCATGTCGGCGATCGCCGCAAATCGCATGTGAATTCACACATGCGATTTGCGGCTATTCCGGCGATGCGGGTCACGTGTGACCCGCTGACTCGGAGATACAAGGTGATCGGGGGGTGTATGATACACCCCCCTATCATCCACTGTATCTATGGGGAGGTGGCGATTTCGTCACCCCCCCCAGGATCGCTGCTATTGGCTGGACAATCGTCCAGCCAATAGTAGCTGGCAGGGGAGGGGTTAACAGCATCTTCCCGCAGCTCCCGCCGCTGGCTGAGTTCAGTCAGGGGTCAGAGCTGCTGGAGGAAGATCGGGACCCCCCCCCTCTGCCGAGATCGGAGCCCCCACAGAAGAAAAGAAGCCCCCCATAGATCAGGGAAAGAATACAATCCAGGGAAAGGTAGGGTAAAAAGTAAAAAAGAAGTTTAAAAAAAGTAAAAAAAAATGTTCCCCCCCCTGACCCCCTAATAGGTCCCCAAGGGTCTTCTGCAGTTTTTCAGTGTGACCTGGGCCCTATTAGGGGTTCAGGGCGCTGCATTAGCTCCCCCCCCCATTTTTCTTTTTGGCTGCAGCATTCCCCCCCCCCCCCATATAACGGTGTGTGATTTCTAATCACACACCGTTATACATAGTTACACCAAGCACACACACAGTACATACCTCCCCCCCCCTCCACAATTCTGGATTCACTGAAATTGACTATTTCAGTTATTTTTTCAGTGACAGTTTTGTCAATCTGATGGTGGAGCAGACGAATCTGTACGCCAGGCAGTTCATCGCCCACCACCCGGATTCTTTTTTGGCCAGGTCCAATGAATGGTACGCCATCAGTGCAGCAGAAATGAGGACATTTTGGGGCCTCTTACTGCATATGGGCCTGGTCAAAAAGCCAAGTGTCAGACAGTACTGGAGCGGGGACGTCCTATACCAGACCCCGCTTTACAGTATGGTCATGACACGGAAGCGGTTCGAGGCCATTTGGAAATGCCTGCATTATGCAGATAATGCGGCATGTCCACCCCGAAGTGATCCCGCCTATGACCGGCTTTACAAAGTGAGGCCGGTCATCGATCACTTTGGGGCCAAATTTTTGTAGGCCTACGTACCGCTTAGGGAGCTCTCGGTTGATGAGTCTCTTATCAGTTTTAAGGGGAGGCTCATCTTCCGCCAGTATATTCCCTCGAAGCGGGCGCGATATGGCGTGAAGCTCTTTAAACTTTGTGAGAGTACCTCTGGGTACACTCTCAAGTTTAGAGTGTATGAGGGACGAGATTCCCGTATTGAACCCCCAGATTGTTCCCCCACTCTGGGTGTTAGCGGGAAAATCGTTTGGGAGCTTGTGCACCCATTGCTGGATAAGGGTTACCACGTGTACGTGGACAACTTGTATACCATCATCCCTCTGTTCACATCCCTTGCCGCCAGATCCATGTCCGCTTGTGGGACAGTGCGGAAAATCCAGAGAGGCCTCCCTCTAAATTTTGTTAAGACACCTATTCCCAAGGGTGAGTCCCGTGCACTTAACCATGAAAACTTGTTGCTGGTCAGGTATAAGGATAAGAGGGATGTCCTTATGCTGACCACTATTCATGGTAACGGCAGCTCACCTGTCCCTGTGCGAGGTACCACAACAACGGTCCTCAAGCCCAATTGTATTCTGGACTACAATTGTTATATGTTGGGAGTTGATCTTTCTGATCAAGTCCTCAAGCCATATAACGTCATGCGGAATACACGGGTATGGTACAAGAAAGTTGCGGTCTACATGGTACAGGTTGCCATGTACAACTCTTTTGTACTGTCCCAGTACGCTGGCAACACAGGGACATTCCTCCAGTTCCAAGAAAAAGTCCTAAAGGTCCTGATCTTTGGCGACCGTGAAAGAGCAGGCCGGACTTCCCAAGGAACTGGAAATATAGGTGCCAGGATCGTCCCAGGCCAACACTTTCCAGGTGAGGTCCTCCACACTGGAAAGAAGGAACGAGCCCAGAAAAGATGCAGAGTGTGTTACAAGAGGGGGATTCGGAAGGACACCATCACTCAATGTGACACTTGCCCCGATCAGCCGGGCCTCTGCATTAAGGATTGCTTCAGGGAGTATCACACTTCCATGGAGTACTAAATTTTCCCTCTTCATTTTAATTTTCCACAATTTGACCCCAATGTACCAAGTCCAGAGTACATTCCAAGTTTTAACCCCATAAAACCACTAAATTGCCCAAAAAATTTTTTAATAAAAAAAAAAACTGATAAGACCTCTGGGGGTATTTTTTTTTAATAAAAAATGGGTCATGGGTCACTGAGTCACTATCATCAGGGACTTTTTATGTTGCCTCAAATGCGCAGCACTCTCTCCACCTGAGAGAGGTGGATTTGCATTTAAGGCAACAGGTTAGGGACGGCCACACACATCCCATTCCCAGAATGATGATTCAGAGCATAGGGTTTGGGGTGGGCATATTTTTTAGTTTTGGCTATGCTCTGGATCATCATTCTGGGAACATAACCTGTTTAAAATTTTATGTCCCTCTGTTCTGGGTCCATAGGAGAAATCCACAGCTGAAGGACCCTGACTGATCTCCGGCACCTCTGAGACCGGTGTGCATGCTGTTTACGCCCTGACATGAGGTATGTCCTTACTCCCAAAAAATTTACTTACAAATTTACAGTGACATTTTCTCCTTTTACCACTTGTGAAAATGAAAAATTTGGGGTAACCCCAGCATTTTAGTGTAAAAAAATAAAAGTTTTCCTTTCCACATCCCACTTAATGAACATTTATCAAACACCTGTGGGGGGTTGAGGCTCACTGTACCCCTTGTTACGTTCCTTGCGGGGTGTAGTTTCCAAAATAGTATGCCATGTGTTTTTTTTTTTTTGCTGTCCTGGCACCATAGGGGCTTCCTAAATGCGACATGCCCTCCCACCCCACCCCCCCCCCCATTTCAGCAAAATTTGCAAATGTGACTCCTTCTCTTCTAAACATTGTAGTGCGCTTGCAGTGCACTTGATGTCCACATATGGGGTGTTTCCATACTCAGAAGAGATGGGGTTACAAATTTTGGGGGTCATTTCCTCCTATTACCCCTTGCAAAAATTGTAAATTTGGGGGAAAATTAGCATTTTAGTGAAAAGAAAAAATAATTTACACATCCAACTGTAACGAAAAGTCGTCAAACACCTGTGGGGTGTTAAGGCTCACTGTACCCCTTGTTACGTTCCTTGAAAGGTGTAGTTTCCAAAATAGTATGCCATGTGTTTTTTTTTTGCTGTCATGGCACCATAGGGGCTTCCTAAATGGGACATGCCCCCAAAAACCATTTCAGGAAAAATTGCTTTGCAAAAGCCAGATGTGACTCCTTCTATTCTGAGCATTGTAGTGCGCCCGCAGTGCACTTGACGTCCACATATGGGGTGTTTACATACTCAGAAGAGATGGGGTTACAAATTTTGGGGGTCATTTCCTCCTATTACCCCTTGCAAAAATTGTAAATTTGGGGGAAAACTAGCATTTTAGTAAAAAGAAAAGAAAAAATAATTTACACATCCAACTGTAACGAAAAGTCGTCAAACACCTGTGGGGTGTTAAGGCTCACTGTACCCCTTGTTATGTTCCTTGAGAGGTGTAGTTTCCAAAATAGTATGCCATGTGGGTTTTTTTTTGCTGTCCTGGCACCATAGGGGCTTCCTAAATGGGACATGCCCCCAAAAACCATTTCAGGAAAAATTGCTTTGCAAAAGCCAGATGTGACTCCTTCTATTCTGAGCATTGTAGTGGGCCCGCAGTGCACTTGACGTCCACATATGGGGTGTTTACATACTCAGAAGAGATGGGGTTACAAATTTTGGGGGGCATTTTCTCCTATTACCCCTTGCAAAAATTGAAAATTTGGGGGAAAACTAGCATTTTAGTGAAAAAAAAGAAAAAATAATTTACACATCCCACTTTTAACGAAAAGTCGTCAAACACCTGTGGGGTGTTAAGGCTCACTGTACCCCTTGTTACGTTCCTTGAGGGGTGTAGTTTCCAAAATTGTATGCCATGTGGGTTTTTTTTTTTGCTGTCCTGGCACTATAGGGGCTTCCTAAATGGGACAGGCCCCCCAAAAACCATTTCAGGAAAAATTGCTTTGCAAAAGCCAGATGTGACTCCTTCTCTTCTGAGCATTGTAGTGCGCCCGCAGTGCACTTGACGTCCACATATGGGGTGTTTACATACTCAGAAGAGATGGGGTTACAAATTTTGGGGGTCATTTCCTCCTATTACCCCTTGCAAAAATTTTAAATTTGGGGGAAAACTAGCATTTTAGTGAAAAGAAAAGAAAAAATAATTTACACATCCAACTGTAACGAAAAGTCGTCAAACACCTGTGGGGTGTTAAGGCTCACTGTACCCCTTGTTACGTTCCTTGAAAGGTGTAGTTTCCAAAATAGTATGCCATGTGGTTTTTTTTTGCTGTCATGGCACCATAGGGGCTTCCTAAATGGGACATGCCCCCAAAAACCATTTCAGGAAAAATTGCTTTGCAAAAGCCAGATGTGACTCCTTCTATTCTGAGCATTGTAGTGCGCCCGCAGTGCACTTGACGTCCACATATGGGGTGTTTACATACTCAGAAGAGATGGGGTTACAAATTTTGGGGGTCATTTCCTCCTATTACCCCTTGCAAAAATTGTAAATTTGGGGGAAAACTAGCATTTTAGTAAAAAGAAAAGAAAAAATAATTTACACATCCAACTGTAACGAAAAGTCGTCAAACACCTGTGGGGTGTTAAGGCTCACTGTACCCCTTGTTATGTTCCTTGAGAGGTGTAGTTTCCAAAATAGTATGCCATGTGGGTTTTTTTTTGCTGTCCTGGCACCATAGGGGCTTCCTAAATGGGACATGCCCCCAAAAACCATTTCAGGAAAAATTGCTTTGCAAAAGCCAGATGTGACTCCTTCTATTCTGAGCATTGTAGTGGGCCCGCAGTGCACTTGACGTCCACATATGGGGTGTTTACATACTCAGAAGAGATGGGGTTACAAATTTTGGGGGGCATTTTCTCCTATTACCCCTTGCAAAAATTGAAAATTTGGGGGAAAACTAGCATTTTAGTGAAAAAAAAGAAAAAATAATTTACACATCCCACTTTTAACGAAAAGTCGTCAAACACCTGTGGGGTGTTAAGGCTCACTGTACCCCTTGTTACGTTCCTTGAGGGGTGTAGTTTCCAAAATTGTATGCCATGTGGGTTTTTTTTTTTGCTGTCCTGGCACTATAGGGGCTTCCTAAATGGGACAGGCCCCCCAAAAACCATTTCAGGAAAAATTGCTTTGCAAAAGCCAGATGTGACTCCTTCTCTTCTGAGCATTGTAGTGCGCCCGCAGTGCACTTGACGTCCACATATGGGGTGTTTACATACTCAGAAGAGATGGGGTTACAAATTTTGGGGGTCATTTCCTCCTATTACCCCTTGCAAAAATTTTAAATTTGGGGGAAAACTAGCATTTCAGTGAAAAGAAAAGAAAAAATAATTTACACATCCAACTGTAACGAAAAGTCGTCAAACACCTGTGGGGTGTTAAGGCTCACTGTACCCCTTGTTACGTTCCTTGAGAGGTGTAGTTTCCAAAATAGTATGCCATGTGTTTTTTTTTTTTTGCTGTCCTGGCACCATAGGGGCTTCCTAAATGGGACATGCCCCCAAAAACCATTTCAGGAAAAATTGCTTTGCAAAAGCCAGATGTGACTCCTTCTATTCTGAGCATTGTAGTGCGCCCGCAGTGCACTTGACGTCCACATATGGGGTGTTTACATACTCAGAAGAGATGGGGTTACACATTTTGGGGGGCATTTTCTCCTATTACCCCTTGCAAAAATTGAAAATTTGGGGGAAAACTAGCATTTTAGTAAAAAAAAAGAAAAAATAATTTACACATCCCACTTTTAACGAAAAGTCGTCAAACACCTGTGGGGTGTTAAGGCTCACTGTACCCCTTGTTACGTTCGTTGAGGGGTGTAGTTTCCAAAATTGTATGCCATGTGTTTTTTTTTTTTTGCTGTCCTGGCACTATAGGGGCTTCCTAAATGGGACAGGCCCCCCAAAAACCATTTCAGGAAAAATTGCTTTGCAAAAGCCAGATGTGACTCCTTCTCTTCTGAGCATTGTAGTGCGCCCGCAGTGCACTTGACGTCCACATATGGGGTGTTTCCATACTCAGAAGAGATGGGGTTACAAATTTTGGGGGGTATTTTCTCCTATTACCCCTTGCAAAAATTGAAAATTGGGGGGAAAACTAGCATTTTAGTGAAAAAAAGAGAAAAAATTATTTACACATTCAACTTTAACGAAAAGTCGTCAAACACCTGTGGGGTGCTAAGGCTCATTGTAGCCCTTGTTACGATCCTTGAGGGGTGTAGTTTCCAAAATAGTATGCCATGTGCTTTTTTTTTGCTGTCCTGGCATCATAGGGGCTTCCTAAATGCGACATGCCCCCAAAAAACCATTTCAGAAAAGTCACTCTCCAAAATCCCACTGTCCCTTCTGAGCCCTCTAGTGCACCCACCAAACACTTGACATACACATATGGATATTTCCTTACTCGAGAGAAATTGGGTTACACATTTTAGGAAGATTTCTCTCCTTTTACCCCTTGTAAAAATTCAAAAACAGGTTCTACAAGAACATGCAAGTGTAAAAAATGAACATTTTGAATTTTCTCCTTCAATTTGCTGCTATTCCTGTGAAACACCCAAAGAGTTAACAAACCTTTTGAATGTCATTTTGAATACTTTGAGGGGTGCAGTTTTTATAATGGGGACATTTGTGGGGTATTTCTAATAAGAAGGCCCTTCAAATCCACTTCAAAACAGAACTGGTCCCTGAAAATTTTCGATTTTGAAAATTTTGTGAAAAATTGGAAAATTGCTGCTATAATTTGAAGCCCTCTGATGTCTTCCAAAAGTAAAAACATTTTAACTTTATGATGCAATCATAAAGTAAACATGTTGTATATGTGAATCATTATATCATTTATTTGGAATATTCATTTTCCTTATAAGCAGAGAGCTTCAAATTTAAAAAAAATGCAAAATTTTCAATTTTTTCATAAAATTTTTGCATTTTTCACCAAGAAACGATGCAAGAATCGACAAAATGTTACCACTAACATAAAGTAGAATATGTCCCTAAAAAACTGTCTTGGAATCAGAATGAAAGGTAAAAGCATCCCAGAGTTATTGATGCTTAAAGTGAAAGTGGTTAGATGTTAAAAAAATGGCCGGGTCCTACAGTGAAAATTGGCTGGGTCCTTACGGGGTTAAGCTTTGAACGTAGTTCACATTGAACGTCAGTGGTCTACTATATGATACCTGTTAATAAGAAGTTCAAATAAGTTTCATATAAGAGCTAGTTTTTACAAACATGTCTGATTCTGGATTTTTTGATTTTTTTTTGTCATTATGGATTCCATATATTTGTTATACCTGGTTTGCGTCCACAGCGTGCAACAATGAAATAAATATTTTATCTATTTAGTTTTTTTTTTCATATGGACCACTGACATACATAAACTACATACATGATTCTGGTTCACAGAATGCGGTTCTATGAGTATACGCATATACTATGCCTTCTGCTGTTTCAATGGTCGGGGGATAGGTGTGGATACAATTGCACCGCAGATGTGAAGTGTCTCTTCACATTGTGCAACAACCATTTTGTGAATACGCAGGTGTTGGCTCTTGACATTACAATGGCAAGTAAGAAGGAGTGATTATGCTGCATCGGTGTAGGGAACTTGACGTGTGATGAATCAATGTGTCAGTTCCGGCTTTGAAGACCAGTGAGCCTATCTGAAATGGGGTCTGCATCAGTTGTACCTGTATATTTAAACCCCTCAGTAAGGTGATATCATTGCGATGTCTAAGAGCTTATGCTCGAAACGTGTCAGCATTTCACTCGGATTTTATGAGTGACATGTCACGTTCCACCACTGGAATGTATTTTTAATCTTGGATGTATTAAATGTTAAGATTTAACTGGATTTTTCAGGAGCTGGACACTTTCCTCCACTGCCTGTCTTCAACAGGAAAGAACGGTTCCCTGCACCCCTGCTTCCAAACCATATTACAGTAGTGCTCGGCTGTTTTATCCAAGACAGTGAGCTGATCTATGTTTTTCTTTATTCATTTGCTGCAGAACTGGCTTCATCATCATCAGGAGAAGAGGGTTGCAGGTTGTCCATGAGGCAGCAGCTGAGCCAGCAAGGTGGTAGCATGGTTGGCAGTCAGCATGGTGGCAGAATTGGAAAGTCTGGAGCCAAACGTGCCTGGGGTAGACCACCTGTTTCGCGGCAGCCTACCTTCCCGGGAGGTAGTGGAAAAGGGGTTCCTGGAGTCGGCGGCAGTAGCCGTCAATTAGTGCAGACTGTTGGTGGGAAAATCAGCTACTCGGCGTTGTGGCAGTTTTTCATCAAGCATCCGGAGGATGATAATCTGGCCACATGCAAGATGTGACAACAGAAGGCGTCAACATATGCAGCCTCATCATAAAGCGGCCTGGGAGAACCGTGGCTCCGATGTCGTGGTCCAGCCTGCTGCATCACCCAGTGGCACGCCTCTCCCTGTTTCAGCCAGCCAAGGCTCCACCACCTCAGCTGAAGGGAGCTGTGTGTCATACCCATCTTCTTTCGCTCCAGATGCTCCTGCTCCTCTCACTTCGAGTCAGTCACTCCGCCAGCAATCCATCGGCGAAGCCATGTCCAAGAGACAACAGTATGCGCCCACTCATCCAACGGCATGGAAGCTCAATGTGCTCCTGTCCAGCTTGCTGGTGCTGCAGTCCCTCCATTTTAAAGTGGTGGACTCTGCACCTTTCAGTGTATTGATGGCTTGTGCCAAGCCGAGGTGGAGAGTCTCAAGCCGTCATTTATTTGAGAAGAAGGCAATACCAGCCCTTCACAATTTTGTGGAATAGAAGGTAGGCCAGTCCTTGAGCCTGTCGGTGAGTACCAAAGTACACGGCAGCGCCAATGTGTGGAGCTGTAACTGCGGTCAGGGACAATACATGTCCTTTACGGCCCACTGGGTGAATGTGGTTCCTGCACAGCCACAACAGCTACTTGGACAGATCACGCCGCTTCCGCCTCGACGCTCTCAGGCCGTTGGTCCTGTGACAGTGTGCGACTCTGCCTCCTCATCCTCCACCGTGTTTTCAGCCTCCACTGCACGGACAAGTCTCAGTGCCCCTCCAGCATACCATGTGTGCAGGGCACGGCAGTGTCACGCTGTTCTTCACATGGTTTGCCTTGGCTAACGGAGTCACACAGGGGAGGAACTGCTAAAAGTCATTCATCAAGAAATCGAATCTTTGCTTACTCCACGAAAACTGGAAATGGGAACCATGTTGACCAACAAAGGGAAGAACATCTTGTCTGCGCTGCGACAAGGAAGGCTGAGCCATGTGGCACACCCTCCTTGAGCTGCAGCATCAGAACGGTATCCCCCAACATAGTGTGATTTGTGACGTTGCCACACATTGGAATTCCACCCTCCATATGTTGGATCGACTGTACAAACAGAGAAAAGCCATCACTGATTTCTTGACGATCCAAGTGTAACTTGTAACTGCAATGTCAACCAGTGGCAGCTCATACATGACACCTGCCGTTTGCTCAGCTTTGGGGAAGCCACCTTATTAGTCAGTCACCAGGATTACGGGATGAACAACGTCATTCCACTGCTTCATTTACTACAACATGTGTTGGAAACGATGGCTAGTCAGGGCACTGGAGACGTGGCACGGCCACATGAGCCCTGTAGGGGCTGGATTGTAGGAGGAGGGGGAGGGGCACAATGGAGCACAGTTTAGGTTTCGTGAGATGGGCATTTTTTCTAGTCATCTGACAGGAGAGGAGGAGCAGGAGCAGCTAGAGGAGCTAGAGGGTTATGAGGAAGGCGAGACAGAGGACCCAGACACACTGTGGCAGTATGCAGAGGAGATGAAGGCAGGGAGTCCCTCCGAGTCACTTGCACAAATGGAACGATGCATGCTCACTTGCTTGCGTAGTGACCGCTGAATTGTCACCATTCGACAGCAGGATTATTTCTGGCTCTCCACCTTATTGGACCCTCGCTACCGGCATGAAAAGGGGGACTTTTTTACAACCACTGAGAGGGAGGACAAACTGACCTACTATAGAGACATCCTAAGTAGTCAGTTGGCCGAAGCCTATCTGCGCCATCGTCCATCCTTTCGCAGGTCTGACTCGGGGGGGCCCTCTACACTCACGTTCCACTGCCATGGCTGCTGGGGAGGGGTGGGGTGGCAGGAGCAGTACCAGCTCCATCAGCAACAGCCTGAGTCTACAGTCGCTGATGAGTAGCTTTCTTAACCCGCATTGTAAAGCAACTCATCAGCAGCAGCAGGTAGACCTGGAGTAGGACCTGAACCAGCAGGTGGTGGCATACTTGGACATGACCATGTCAACACACCTTGAAGATCCGCTTGACTTCTGGGCAGCCAAACTTGATTTGTGGACACAACTAGCAGAGTTTGCCTTGGAAAAGCTGTCCTGCCCAGCCAGTAGTGTGCCATCAGAGTGGGTGTTTAGTGCAGCGGGGCCATAGTAACCCCAAGGAGAACTCATCTGTCCACAAACAATGGTGAAAGGCTGACCTTTGTGAAGATGAATCAGACATGGAACAGCCAGGATTTCCACCCACCAATGCCAGATGCATCAGAGTAGATTGACCATGGTGCCACACCAACACTTCACAAATATGGATAGTGCAAATGCACTAGTATTGAGGATATGCATTAGCTAAAACTTAACTTAAAGGGGTACTCTAGTGGAAAACTTTTGTTTTGTTAAATCAACGGGTGCCAGAAAGCTAAACAGATTTGTAAATTACTTCTTTAAAAAAATCTTAATCCTTCCAGTACTTATTAGCTGCTGAATACTACAGAGGAAATTATTTTCTTTTTGAAACACAGAACTCTCTGCATTTTAAGAACTGTCCAGAGTAGGAGAAAATCCTAATAGCAAACATATACTGCTCTGGACAGTTCCTAAAATGGACAGAGATGTCAGCAGAGAGCACTGTGCTCGTGATGTCAGCAGAACCCAAAATATTTTTTTAAATCAAACAAAAGGAAAGGTGTTAAAAAAACACAATGTGCCACCTACACCACCAAGTATTGATGTGATGCAAAGTCCTTTAAAAGGTGGAAGGGAACAACGTATGGCCAATTGTAACCTGTGAGGGTAAAATCTTCCCCTGTGAGTCCTAAAAAGGGCAGCCCCACTTAGGAACCTCTTCCTATTTCCACCTATGAACACTGCCATTTCACAGAGTTTTTAGCTGGAAATAGGGAGAGTTTCCTGTGTGAGGGCGCCCATTTTAGCTAACTTGCCAAGAAGGGAACAGGGCAAAGGTAGGGCCTTACAGTGGAATTTTTTACCCCCACCTGCTAAAATGGACAATACATTGTTCCCTTCCACCTTAGAGAGGTCTTTGCATCACATCAATACTTGGTGGTGTCGGTGGCACATGGTGTTTTTTGCACACCTTTCCTTTTGTTTGATTTCAAAAAATATTTTGGGTCCATGTATTTTATCCTAAGAATGTTATTAAAAGTTAAGTATTACGTAATGCACATCCTCGATACTTACTTGTGCACACTAACACTTTTACAAAAGAGACCGTTTTCTTCAGCCTACCTGCCTCAGCTACTATTCTGATACTGCCACCCACCTGATGCCACACATCTGATGCCAAGTTCTCCTTTTTTCACCCACCTTCGTCACCGGGTACTGGTATTGCAATCCACCTCCCCACTATGACACTGGGTCACTTTCAGGACTCCTGATGCTGCTGATGCCACCTCCATAGTGTCTCATACTGCCACCATATGTTCTCCTCATGCTGATGCCAGCTCCAAGTTGTCTCATTCTGCCACCATATGTTCTCCTGATGCTGCTGCTACGTCCAGGCTGTCTCATTCTGCAACTATATGGTCTGCTCATGCTTCTGCCACCTCCAGGCTGTGTCATTCAGCCATTATATGGTCTCCTCATGCTGCCGCCAAATCCAGGCTGTCATTCAGCCACTTTATGGTCTCCTTATGCTGGCGCCAACTTCAGGCTGTGTCATTCAGCCACTTTGTGGTCTGCTATTGCGGCCACCAACTCCAGACTGGGTCATTCAGCCACTATATGGTCTCCTCATGCTTCCACCTACTACAGGCTGTGTCACTGTACCGCCATGTGGTCTCTTCATGCTGCTGGCACATTAAATAAAACTTTTTAGGTTCACCTATTTGAAATCTTAATTTTAAATGTTAAAAAACATGTCTAATCTTTTCAATTGTGAGGCCTTATGGTCTCAATAGGCTGTTGCCACCTCCAGGCTGGGTCATTCAGCCATTATATGGTTTGCTCATGCCATTGCCATTTCCAGGCTGTGTCATTCAGCCACTATATGGTCTTTTCATGTTGCCGCCACCTCCACACTGTGACATTCAGGCACTATATGGTCTCCTCATGCTGCTGCCAACTATAGGCTGTGTCTTTCAGCCACTATGTTGTCTCCTCATGCTGCTGCCAACTACAGGCTGTGTCATTCAGCCACTATATGGTCTCCTCTTGCTGCCACCAACTCCAGGATGTGTCATTCAGCCACTATATGGTCTCCTCATGCTTGAAATGTTCACATCAAATATTAAAAAATATCTTTAATCTTTTCAATTGTGAGGCCCTATGGTCTTGTCAGGCTGTTGCCGGCTCCAGGCTGGGCCATTCAGCCACTATATGGTCTCCTCATGCTGCCGCCACCTCCATGCTGTGTCATTCAGCCGCTATATGGTCTCCCCTTGCTGCCACCAACTCCAGGATGTGTCATTCAGCCACTATATGGTCTCCTCATGCTGCCGCCAACTATAGGCTGTGTCATTCAGCCACTATATGGTCTTGCCATGCTGCCGCCACCTCCATGCTGTGTCATTCAGCCACTATATGGTCTCCCCTTGCTGCCACCAACTCCAGGATGTGTCATTTAGCCACTATATGGTCTCCTCATGCTTCCGCCACCTCCAGGCTGTGTCACTGTACCACCATGTGGTCTCCTCGTGCTGCTGGCACATTAAATAAAACTTGTTGGTTCCTCCATTTGAAATCTTCAATTCAAATATTAAAAATGTCTTTCATCTTTTCAAATGTGAGGCGCTATGGTCTTGTCAGGCTGTTGCTGGCTCTAGGCTGGGCCATTCAGCCACTATATGGTCTCCTCATGCTGCCGCCACCTCCATGCTGTGTCATTCAGCCACTATATGGTCTCCCCTTGCTGCCACCAACTCCAGGATGTGTCATTCAGCCACTATATGGTCTCCTCATGCTGCCGCCAACTATAGGCTTTGTCATTCAGCCACTATATGGTCTTGCCATGCTGCCGCCACCTCCATGCTGTGTCATTCAGCCACTATATGGTCTCCCCTTGCTGCCACCAACTCCAGGATGTGTCATTCAGCCACTATATGGTCTCCTCATGCTTCCGCCACCTCCAGGCTGTGTCACTGTACCACCGTGTGGTCTCCTCGTGCTGCTGGCACATTAAATAAAACTTGTTGGTTCCTCCATTTGAAATCTTCAATTCAAATATTAAAAATGTCTTTCATCTTTTCAAATGTGAGGCGCTATGGTCTCGTCAGGTTGTTACCGGCTCCAGGCTGGATCATTCATCCACTAAATGGTCTCCTCATGTTGCCGCCACCTCCATGCTGTGTCATTCAACCACTACATGGTCTCCTTATACTGACACCACCTCCAGGCTCTGTTATTGTTCCGCTCTGTGACAATGGTTATAATAGTGTTGCCTCTAATCTGCATATCATACTGAATAACAGTATTATTTCACTAACCCAGCACACACCCTATGCGTTACAGCAAGGCAAATTGTTCTACACCCCTATTGAGGCTCTCTGTAGGCCAGAAATAGCCATTTTTAATACTGATTTGCCGCAAAAAAAATCTGGACCGAATCAAATTTTTGGGGAAAATGCAGCGAATCGGCCAAATTGAATTTTTCAAAAAATGTGCTTATCTCTACTTATTATCAGTTCTGTTTTGCCTAGAATAGCATATCTTCTCTGTGCTCTGACCACCTATATGATAAGTTCACTGTATCTGTATTTGGTTAGAATGTCAAGAAGATGGGCATGTTGTTTACACACCTAAACATCATTACAACTGTACTGAGAGCCAACCAGAGATATCCCATAAGTGATATGAACTTTTGACATGTAAATACCAGCAGCTTGTCTGTGTGATGCAATGCCTGAAAATAGCATTGTCATCATTCCTCTCTGTTGTTCCGATAAACCAAATTTTCCTGTAGCTGGACATGTTACAGCTTTATAGCTGCTATTCACACTCTGCAAACCTGCTGAGGTGCTCTTGTGAAACGTGTGAAAGCTAAGTAATACGGTAGAGAGTGTGCCTTCTATGAATGCAAATACTTACAGGCCACTTACACTTCTTTTCGGTAACATAATGGTTTCTATCTGTTGCTTTCTTTGTATGCTTTCTGAAGACATAAAGAACATAAAGTGCAATACATTGTTGATATTGAAAGCCTGTGTATTTAGCCCCAAGGATCTTCCCAGTACACACTTGCTGTATATGCACACTGTGATATACAGTGTATATGAGTCACTGTGATGACTCGCTCTTGCAGACAGGTGCGGTTGCAGTATAGAGGCACGGAAACAGGACTTTTCAAATCAAAGTCCAGTGTTTTATTCACTTGGCAAATAGCAAACAGTCTTAAATGCAGATTAAAAATAAGTGACAAAAGTCAACCTGCTTTCTTTAGGTGTTTGTTCACACCTGAGTCCATGCCATGCGGCATCAAGCAAGTCTTTTCCAAGCCTCCAGGCAGGCTGCTCACCAGCTTTCACACTCCACAAGGAAGATCTCATAACTCAGTTCTCTGGCACTGTGAGCTGTAACATGCAAATCCCCCTAAGCTGGTGGAGCAGTCTGCCTTTAAGGCCAGCAAAAGGCAGCCTGGATTGTGGGGAATGGACCCCACCCAACACTTGACCATTCCAAATAATAGCCATCCCAGATTGGCTTTTCAGCCATACTACAGCAACAGTGTCAGTCTGCATTGCAGCACAGACACTGGACAATTATTGGCTCTTACTTCACTTAGGCCAGGAGCCTTGGTGACACATACCGGCCATCTTACCACAATGGCCTTCACCTTCTCACAACACACACACAAGACACTTTGTATGTACCTGTGACCTGATGTTCATGAGTTCTATGTGTCCTTGTATAATCTGATAGAAGTTGTCACACTGCCAAGTTATACCTTGATACACAGAGAAACTTTAAATTTGATATGGTTTAAATGTTACATTTATATACAAATGATTAAATAAATAAATAACATTACAATCACATAAATATGCTTGAATAGAACAATGTTCAATTATGTGTCTCATCTTTAGCAATAGTGTTGCTCGCGAATATTCGCTATTCGAATTTTATTCGCGAATATTCAATATTCGCAAATAAAATTCGAATTGCGAATATTTGCGAATATTGCGAATATAGCACTATATATTCGTAATTACGAATATGCGAAAATATATGCGCATATTCGCGAATATTGAGTCCTCCCTTATTTAATGCCATAGGGAACTGTGACTAGTGCATTAACTAGGGAACTGTGACTAGTGAATTTTTGCCCTTTAAAACTAACAGGCCCGTTGTGGTCTATGGGCGTCTCACAGCATGTAGAACAGTAAGCTAAGCAGGACCAACTTGGCAGCACAGTGAAGGGGAGACCACCACGGGTTCAAGTCCCTGGGTGGGGTGGAGTTTTACAGTGTTGTGGTTTAACTTTACTTTCCTGAAAAAGCTGCTGAGTTGCTCATAGCAACCAGATTGCTTCCTCCATTTTTCAGAGGCCTTTTCAAAAATGAAGGAAGCAATCTGATTGGTTGCTATGGGCAACTGCACAGCTCTTCCTCTACACTGGTGTTGATGAATCTCCCCCATAGAGGGAGATTAATCAAAACCTGTCCAGAGAAAAAGTTTCTGAGTTGCCCATAGCAACCAATCAGATTGCTTCTTTCATTTTTCACAAGGCCTCTGCAAAATGAAAGAAGCGATCTGATTGGTTGCTATGGGCAACTCAGCAGCTTTTCCTGGAAGTTTCTGAGTTGCCCATAGCAACCAGATTGCTTCCTTCATTTTTCAGAGGCCTTTTCAAAAATGAAAGAAGCGATCTGGTTGGTTGCTATGGGCAAATGCACAACTCTTCCTCTACACTGGTTTTGATGAATCTCCCTCATAGAGGGAGATTTATCAAAACCTGTCCAGAGGAAAAGTTTCTGAGTAGCCCATAGCAACCAATCAGATTGCTTCCTTCATTTTGCAGGGGCCTTGTGAATAATGAAAGAAGCAATCTGGTTGGTTGCTATGGGCAACTCAGCAGCGTTTCCAGGAAAGCAAAGTTAAACTACAACACTGTAAAGCTCTGTCCCACCCTGTGACTCGAACCATCCACTTCTCCCATCCACTATGCTGCCAAGACAGTCCTGCTTAGCTTACTGTTTTATATGGTATAAGATCCCTATAGACCACAATGGGCCTATTGGTTTCATTGGGCGAAAAATTACAGAGTTAATGCACTAGCCACAGTTTCCTATACCATTAACCCCTTAAGGGTTTTTCCCGTTTTTGCATTTTCGTTTTTTGCTCCTTGCCTTTAAAAAATCATAACTCAATTTTGCACCTAAAAATCCATATGATGGCTTATTTTTTGCACCACCAATTCTACTTTGTAATGATATCAGTCATTTTGCCCAAAAATCTACGGTGAAAGGGAAAAAAAATCATTGTGCGACAAAATTGAAAAAAAAAATGCAGTTTTGTAACTTTTGGGGGCTTCCGTTTCTACGTAGTACATTTTTCGGTAAAAGTGACACCTTATCTTTATTCTGTAGGTCCATACGATTAAAATGATACCCTACTTATATAGGTTTGATTTTGTCGGACTTCTGTAAAAAATCATAACTACATGCAGGAAAATTAATACGTTTAAAATTGTCATCTTCTGACCCCTATAACTTTTTTATTTTTCCATGTATGGGGCGGTATGAGGGCTCGTTTTTTGCGCCGTGATCTGAAGTTTTTAACTTTACCATTTTTGAATTGATAGGACTTATTGATCGGTTTTTATTCATTTTTAAATTATATAAAAAGTGACCAAAAATGCACTATTTTGGACTTTGGAATTTTTTTGCGCACACGCCATTGACTGAACGGTTTAATTAATTATATATTTTTATAATTTGGACATTTCCGCACGCGGTGATACCATATATGTTTATTTTTATTTTTATTTACACTGTGTTTTTTTTTTATTGGAAAAGGGGGGTGATTCAAACTTTTAATAGGGGAGGAGTTAAATGATCTTTATTCACTTTTTTTTCACTTTTTTTTTTGCAGTGTTATAGGTCCCATAGGGACCTATAACACTGCACACACTGATCTCCTATGCTGATCACTGGTTTCTCATAAGAAACCAGTGATCAACGATTCTGCCGCATGACTGCTCATGCCTGGATCTCAGGCACTGAGCAGTCATTCGGCGATCGGACAGCGAGGAGGCAGGTAGGGGCCCTCCCGCTGTCCTGTCAGCTGTTCAGGATGCCGCGATTAGCCGCGGCTATCCCGAACAGCCCGACTGAGCTAGCCGGCAACTTTCACTTTCACTTTTAGCCGCACGGCTCAGCTCTGAGCACGCGGCTAAAGGGTTAATAGCGCGCGGCGCCGCGATCGGCGCTGCGCGCTATTAGAGGCGGGTCCCGGCTTCACTATGACGTGGGGCCCTCCGTGATATGACGCGGGGTTACTGTGTAACCCCGCGTTATATCAGGAGAGCAGGACCAAGGACGTACCGGTACGTCCTTGGTCCTTAAGGGGTTAAAGAAGGGAGGGCTCAATATTCGCGAATATGCGGAAAACCAGTGTAGAGGAAGAGTTGTGCAGTTGCCCATAGCAACCAATCAGATTGCTTACTTCATTTTTGAAAAGGCCTCTAAAAATGAAAGAAGCGATCTGATTGGTTGCTATGGGCAACTCAGAAACTTTTCCTCTATGGGGGAGATTCATCAAAACCAGTGTAACGGAAGGGTTGTGCAGTTGCCCATAGCAACCAACCAGATTGCTTCCTTCATTTTTGAAAAGGCCTCTGAAAAATGAAGGAAGCAATCTGGTTGCTATGGGCAACTCAGCAGCGTTTCTAGGAAAGCAAAGTTAAACTACAACACTGTAAAACTCTTCTGCTTAGCTTACTGTTTTAAATGCCGTGAGAAGTGACTTTATCTCTGCCCTTATGACACACACACATACACACACACTTTAACCCAATATCAATGCCCTGTAGTATGTGATTATCTAAAATTACTGAAATTCTCAAGCAAAATCAGGAAATGTTGTTTGATATGCTTAAGAATGATTTTTTTCCCTCAGTCTACATACATCGAGCGAGAACATGATATATGTAACAAAATGCACTAATAAATTTCACTTGCAGAAAACTAGGGTCTCATGGGATTTACATTTTGATTTAATTTCACCTTTCATTCATCACATATTTCTGACCTGTACTGCATAAAAAACTGATAAGCATAGGAGGAATGCTGGTTGACCTAGACAGGAATGGAATGCAAAGACTATTTAATTGCATAGTAACTGAATTGCTGATGGGTTTGCCTGGAGTTTGCTGACAATTTTATAAATGTATCATTCTAAAAATTAAGTTCTGCAGAACCTAGAAAAAAAAAAAAACAGGTAAATCACAAACAGGACATGATGTCTCCAACACATGTTGGATTTGGAAAAAATATATGGGCCTGTTAGCAAAATTAAAGGGACTGAGATAACTTGCATAGACTGTATCTGTGGATTTTACAGTTTTTTGTGTTTCATGCAAAAGTAATATTCATTTGAATGGGACGGTTCACATTCATCCGGTATCTCAATTTGGATTCTGGATGGTCGAACATGTCGCCTGGGTGCCAGATGATGGAATGTATCTTGCTGCTATTCCTCATCAGCCTACACCATTTATGAACGTTGGATGCCAACTGATGAACTTTTGACATCAGTTGTGGCATCAGTCCTGGCATGGAATATTTGCAGAATGTCCACCTGGAAAACACTGGCAGAACATGCCGACGCTAGGGCCTCTTGAGCCATGCATTTCTGGGCAGATTCTGTCATAAGAGTAGACGTCAATTCTTTTAGAGGAGGTCAGAATTGGGATTATGGTGCCAATAAAAACTCAAGATCATGATTCCGTATACGGAAAAATTAAAAGTTATAGGGGCCAGAAGAGGACATTTATGAACACACTAATTTTTGTACAAAAAGTTATAATTTTTTAACAGACGTAAAACAAAGTCAAACCTGTAAAAGTTGGGTATCATTTTAATTGTATTGACCTACAGAATGAAGATAAGGTGTAATTTTTACTGAAAATTGCACTGTGTAGAATCAAAAGTCCCCCAAAAATTACAAAATGTTTATTTTTTCAAAATTGACCCACACATATTTTTTTTTCTGGTTTCGCCATAAAGGTCTATAGGTGAAAAACTGAAAGCGTTATGATTTTTAGAAGGTGAGGAGGAATTAACGAAAGTGCAAAAATGAAAAAACCTGTGGTCCTTAAAAGGGTACTCCGGTGGAAAACTTTTTTTTTTAAATAATTTGGTGCCAGAAAGTTAAACAGATTTGTAAATTACTTCTATTTAAAAATCTTAATCCTTTCAGTACTTATTAGCATCTGTATGCTACAGAGGAAATGATTTTATTTTTAACTGTCCAGAGCAGCATAAGTTTGCTACTGGGATTTTCTCCTGCTCTGGACAGTTCCTCTGTGGCATACAGTTGTTAATAAGTACTGGAAGGGTAAATCTTTTTTAATAGAAGTAATTTACAAATCTGTTTAACTTTCTGGCACCTGTTGATTTAAAAAAAAAAAAAAAAGTTTTCCACCGGAGTACCCCTTTAACTCCTTGGGGACCGAGCGCCCATTTTTAAAGGGGTACTCCGGTGGATTTATTACCATTTAAAGAGATACATGTAAAATTTTAAAAAAAGAGCCTGGTCATTGAGGTACAAAAGGGGTCCGTCCTTAAGGGGTTAAAGGGGTATATCAACTGGTGCCAGAAAGTTAAACAGATTTGTAAATTACTTCTATTAAAAAATCTTAATCCTTTCAGTACTTATTAGCTGCTGAATACTATAGAGGAAAGTCTTTTCTTTTTGGAACACAGAGCTCTCTGCTGACATCATAACCACAGTGCTCTCTGCTGACATATCTGTCCATTTTAAGAACTGTCCAGAGTAGGAGAAAATCCCCATAGAAAATATGTGCTGCTCTGGACAGTTCCTAAAATGGACAGAAATGTCAGCAGAGAGCACTGTGGTCATGATGTCAGCAGAGACCTCTGTGTTCCAAAAAGAAAATAATTTCTTCTTTAGTATTCAGCTGCTAATAAGTACTGGAAGGATTAAGATTTTTTAATAGAAGTAATTTACAAATCTGTTTAACTTCCCGGCACCAGTTGATTTAAAAAAAAAAAAAAAAAAAAGTTTTCCACCAGAGTACCCCTTTAACCCCTTAACCCCTTAAGGACCGGAGGTTTTTCCGTTTTTGCATTTTCGTTTTTTGCTCCTTGCCTTTAAAAAATCATAACTCTTTCAAATTTACACCTAAAAATCCATATGATGGCTTATTTTTTGTGCCACCAATTCTACTTTGTAATGACGTCAGTCATTTTGCCCAAAAATCTATGGTGAAGCGGGAAAAAAAATCATTGTGCGACAAAATTGAAAAAAAAAACGCTGTTTTGTAATTTTTGGGGGCTTCCGTTTCTACGTAGTACATTTTTCGGTAAAAATGACACCTGATATGTATTCTGTAGGTCCATACGATTAAAATGATACCCTACTTATATAGGTTTGATTTTGTCGGACTTCTGGAAAAAATCATAACTACATGCAGGAAAATTAATACGTTTAAAATTGTCATCTTCTGACCCCTATAACTTTTTTATTTTTCCGTGTATGGGGCGGTATGAGGGCTCATTTTTTGCGCCGTGATCTGAAGTTTTTAACGGTACCATTTTTGCATTGATAGGACTTATTGATCACTTTTTATTCATTTTTAAATGATATAAAAAGTGACCAAAAATGCACTATTTTGGACTTTGGAATTTTTTTGCGCGCACGCCATTGACCGAGCGGTTTAATTAATGATATATTTTTATAATTCGGACATTTCCACACGCGGTGATACCACATATGTTTATTTTAATTTTTATTTACACTGTGTTTTTTTTTTATTGGAAAAGGGGGGTGATTCAAACTTTTAATAGGGGAGGAGTTAAATGATCTTTATTCACTTTTTTTTTTCACTTTTTTTGTGCAGTGTTATAGGTCCCATAGGGACCTATAACACTGCACACACTGATCTTCTATGTTGATCACTGGTTTCTCATAAGAAACCAGTGATCAACGATTCTGCCGGATGACTGCTCATGCCTGGATCTCAGGCACTGAGCAGTCATTCGGCGATCGGACAGCGAGGAGGCAGGTAGGGGCCCTCCCGCTGTCCTGTCAGCTGTTCGGGATGCCGCGATTAGCCGCGGCTATCCCGAACAGCCCGACTGAGCTAGCCGGGAACTTTCACTTTCACTTTTAGCCGCGCGGCTCAGCTTTGAGCGCGCGGCTAAAGGGTTAATAGCGCGCGGCGCCGCGATCGGCGCTGCGCGCTATTAGAGGCGGGTCCCGGCTTCACTATGACGCCGGGCCCGCCATGATATGACGCGGGGTTACTGTGTAACCCCGCGTTATATCAGAAGAGCAGGACCAAGGACGTACCGGTACGTCCTTGGTCCTTAAGGGGTTAAGGACGGACCCATTTTTTACCTCAATGACCAGGCTCTTTTTTTTTAAATTTGACATGTATCTCTTTAAATGGTAATAACTTCAGAATGCTTTTTCTGAGCAGAGCGATTCTAAGAAAGTTTTTTTGTGACATATTGTACTTTATATATAAGTGGTGCATTTTTGTTGACACATGCAGCTTTTTTTGTGAAAAACTTTAAAATATTGTGAAAAACTGGATGGGCGATACCCATTTTATAGCGCTTTCTATGTTCTTTTTCCTTTTCTGAGCAAAATTCTTTTTCTGCCATTCATTTTCCAACAGCCGTAACTTTTTTATTTTTCGCCTGATGCCATTGAAAAAGGGGTTATTTTTTTGCGGGATGAGCTGTAATTTTTATTGGTATCAGTTTTGTGAATTTTTTATGTTTCTTTTTTTACGGCGTTCACCATGCGGGAGCATTTACATTATAGTTTTACAGTACATGTCATTACGGACGTGGCAATACCTATTATGTATATGATTTATGTTTTTGATGTTTTTTGGTGATAATACAGGGCTTTCATTGGGAAAGGGGCATTTTTTAATACATTTTTTACACTTCATACTTTTATTGAAGAACTTTTTATTTTATTTTTTGCAGCACAGTATGACCTGATGAGCTGAACACACTACAGCCTGTGCTATCCAGCCTGTGGCTGGATCTCACAGGCTTCCGTAGCAGGCATAAAGGAGGTCATGATCTGACCTCCTGCTGCCATAGCAACCAACGATGACCCGCGATTGTATCGCGGCACCGCCTTTGGAGAACAGGGGGAAAGCGCTTCCCCTATCAACACCATAGATGCCGTGATCAGGATAGATAACGGCATCTAGGGGGTTAAAGCTGCCGGGACTGGCGCGATCGCGGCTCCGGTAGCTGCGGTGGGACTCCGACTGTGATTAACAGCCGGGTCCCGTCGCCGATCTCCTGCATTGCTTGCTGCAGTGCAGGAGATCGCTATGACATATGCATACGTCCAATTGCGCGAACGTGTCAGATGATTGGACGTATGCATACACCCTATAGCGGGAAGGGGTTAAGGACCAGAGCATTTTTTGCATTTCTGACCACTGTCACTTTAACCCCTTCCCGCTATTGGACGTATGCATACGTCCAGGCGAATTACACGTTCGCGCAAATGGACGTATGCATACGTCCAAGCGATCTCCTGCTCTGCCGCGGGCAGCGCAGGAGATCGCGGGTGGGACTCAGCTGTCAATCACAGCCGGAGTCCCACCGTAGCTGCCGAGGCCGCTATAGCGTCGGTCCCGGCAGCATTAACCCCATAGATGCCGTGATCAGTTCTGATCACGGCATCTATGGTGTTTGCAGGGGGAGCGCTCTCCCCCTGCCCATCAACGGCGGCGCGCGATAAAATAAGGGGGATCGAGGGTGTCCAAGACACCTTCGATCCCCCTTGAAGAGATAGGAGTGAGGTGGCAGGGTTGCCACCCCTCCTATCCCTGCTATTGATCGGCCAAGCGACCGACCAATAGCAGACTGGGGGCGGGGGGGTTAAAGTTCGGTCTCCCCCGCTATGCCCACCCATCGGTGTCCGGGCACAGCGGGGGGAACCGTGTAGCAGCGGCGGCGGCAGCGGCGATCACTTACCCGGCGGAGGCTGTGATCACGGCGGCGGTGGAGGTGAGTATGACGCCGCGTGTCCGGGGTCTGTTGCCTAGCAACATCTGCAGGGCAGATTGGTCTCTAAACTGTCGCCCTCCAGATGTTGCAAAACTACAACTCCCACCATGCCTTGACAGCTGTTTGCTGTGTTGGAATGCTGGGAGTTGTAGTTTTGCAAGATTTAGAGGGGTTCAGGCTAGAGATCACTGACAGTGGTCTCTAAACTGTAGCCCTCCAGATGTTACAAAACTACAACTCCCAGCATGCCCAGACAGCAGTTTGCTGTCTTAGCATGCTGAGATTTGTAGTTTTGCAACATCTGGAGGGCCACAGTTTAGAGACCACTGTCAGTGATCTCCATACTGAACCCCTCTAAATCTTGCAAAACTACAACTCCCAGCCTTCAGGAACAGCAAATGGCTGTCTCGGCATGCTGGGTGTTGTACTTGCGTGCCTCCAGCTGTTGCATAACTACATCTCCCAGCATTCCCTTTGGCAATCAGTACATACTGAGAGTTGTAGTTCTGCAACAGCTGGAGGCACACTGGTTGGGAAATACCGAGTTAGGTAATAGGTTCTATTACCTAACTCAGTATTTTCCAACCAGTGTGCCTCCAGCTGTTGCAAAACTACAACTCCCAGCATGCACGTTCTGTCAGTGCATGCTGTGAGTTGTAGTTTTGCCCCCCCATGTGAATGTACAGGTTACATTCACACTGGCGGCGGATTACAGTGAGTTCCCTGCTTCAAGTTTGAGCTGCAGCAGCCGCAGCTCAAACTCCTAGCGGGAGACTCAGTGTAATCCTCCGTCAGTGTGAATGTAACCTAAAAACACTACACTAACATAAAATAAAGAGTAAAACACTACATATACACACGTACACTGCCCCCCCCCACCCCTTCCCCCCCAATAAAAATGAAAAACGTATCCTACAGCAGTGTTTCCAAAACAGAGCCTCCAGCTGTTGCAAAACAAAAACTCCCAGCATTTCCGGACAGCCATTGACTGTCCAAGCATGCTGGGAGTTTAGCAACAGCTGGAGGCACCCTGTTTGAGAATCACTGGTGTAGAATACCCCTATGTCCACCCCTATGCAAATCCCTAATTTAGGCCTCAAATGCACATGGCGATCTCACTTTGGAGCCCTGTCGTATTTCAAGGCAACAGAATAGGGCCACATATGGGGTATCGCCGTACTCGGGAGAAATTGCCTAACAAATTTTGGGGGGCTTTTTCTCCTTTTACCCCTTATGAAAAGGTAAAGTTGGGGTCTACACCAGCATGTTAGTGTAAAAAAAAAACATTTTTGTACACTAACATACTGGTGTTGCCCCATAATTTAAAATTTCACAAGCGGTAAATGAAAAAAAGCCTCCAAAATTTGTAACGCAATTTCTCCTGAGGACAGAGATACCCCATATGTGGGCGCAAAGTGTTCTGGGGACGCACAACAAGGCTCAGAAGGGAGAGTGCACCATGTAAATTTGAGGTCTAAATTGGTGATTTGCACAGGGGTGGCTGATTTTACAGCGGTTCTGACATAAGTGCAAAACAATAAATACCCACATGTGACCCCATTTTGGAAACTACACCCCTCACGGAATGTAACAAGGGGTACAGAGAGCATTTACACCCCACAGGTGTCTGACAGATCTTTGAAACAGGGGTCTGTGAAAATGAAAAATAAAAATTTTAATTTGCACAGCCCACTGTTCCAAAGATCCGTCAAATGCCAGTGGGGTGTAAATTCTCCCTGCACCCCTTAATACCTTCCATGAGGGGTGTAGTTTTAAAAATGGGGTCAAATGTGGGGGGGTCCACTGTTCTGGCACCACGGGGGGACTTTGGAAATGCACATGGCCAAATTCTCTCTCCAAAAGCTCAATGATGCTCCTTCTCTTCTGAGCATTGTAGTTCGCCCCCAGTGCACTTCACGTCCACTTATTTGGTATTTCCATACTCAGAAGAGATGGGGTTACAAATTTTGGGGGGTATTTTCTGCTATTATCCCTTGTAAAAATGTAAAATTTGGGGGAAAACAAGCATTTTAGTGTAAAAAAAAAAATTTTTTTTTACATATGCAAAAGTCGAGAAACACCTGTGGGGTATTAAGGTTCACTTTACCCCTTGTTACGTTCCCCAAGGGGTCTAGTTTCCAAAATGGTATGCCATGTGGGTTTTTTTTTCTGTCCTGGCACCATAGGTGCTTCCTAAATGCGGCATGCCCCCAGAGCAAAATTTGCTTCCAAAAAGCCAAATGTGACTCCTTCTCTTCTGAGACCTGTAGTGCGCCAGCAGAGCACTTTTCATCCCCATATTGGGTGTTTTCTGAATCGGGAGAAATTGGGCTTCAAATTTTGGGGGGTATTTTCTGCTATTACCTTTTTTAAAAATGTAAAATTTTTGCTAAACCAAGCATTTTTGGTAAAAAAAAAAATTTTTTTTTACATATGCAAAAGTCGTGAAACACCTGTGGGGTATTAAGGTTCACTTAACCCCTTGTTACGTTCCCCGAGGGGTCTAGTTTCCAAAATGGTATGCCATGTCATTTTTTTTGCTGTCCTGGCACCATAGGGGCTTCCTAAATGCGACAGGCCCCCGAGCATAATTTGCTCTCAAAAAGCCAAATATGACTCCTTCTCTTCTGAGCATTGTAGTTTGCCCGTAATGCACTTCAGGTCAATTTATGGGGTACCTCCATACTCAGAAGAGATGGGGTTACAAATTTTGGGGGGTATTTTCTGCTATTAACCCTTGCAAAAATGTGAAATTTGGGGGGAAACACACATTTTAGTGAAATTTATTTTTTTTTTTTTACATATGCAAAAGTCATGAAACACCTGTGGGGTATTAAGGCTCACTTAATTCCTTGTTACATTCCTCAAGGGGTCTAGTTTCCAAAATGGTATGCCATTTTTTTTTTTGCTGTTTTGGCACCATAGGGGCTTCCTAAATGCAACATTCCCCCAAAAAAACATTTCAGAAAAACGTACTCTCCAAAATCCCCTTCTCGCTCCTTCGCTTCTGAGCCCTCTACTGCGCCCGCCGAACAATTTACATAGACATATGAGGTATGTGCTTACTCGAGAGAAATTGGGCTACAAATTCAAGTATAAATTTTATCCTTTTACCCCTTGTAAAAATTCAAAAATTGGGTCTACAAGAACATGCAAGTGTAAAAAATGAAGATTTTGAATTTTCTCCTTCACATTGCTGCTTTTCCTGTGAAACACCTAAAGGGTTAAAACACTTACTGAATGTCATTTTGAATACTTTGGGGGGTGCAGTTTTTGTAATGGGGTCGTTTATGGGGTATTTCTAATATGAAGACCCTTCAAATCCACTTCAAACCTGAACTGGTCCATGAAAAATAGCGAGTTTGAAAATTTTGTGAAAAATTGTAAAATTGCTGCTGAACTTTGAAGCCCTCTGGTGTCTTCCAAAAGTAAACACTTGTCAATTTTATGATGAAAATATAAAGAAGACATATTGTATATGTGAATCCAAAAAAAAATATTTGGAATATCCATTTTACTTACAAGCAGAGAGCTTCAAAGTTAGAAAAATGCTAAATTTTCAATTTTTTCATCAAATTTTGGGATTTTTCACCAAGAAAGGATGCAAGTTACCACAAAAATTTACCACTATGTTAAAGTAGAATATGTCACGAAAAAACTATCTCGGAATCAGATTGATAAGTAAAAGCATTCCAGAGTTATTAATGTTTAAAGTGACAGTGGTCAGATGTGCAAAAAAGGGCTGCGTCCTAGAGGTGAAAATGGGCTGTGTCCTTAAGGGATTAAGCATTAATAACTCTGGGATGCTTTTACTTATGAATTTGATTTCGAGATAGTTTTTTCATGAATTATTTTACTTTATGTTAGTGGTAAATTTTCATCAATCATTTCTTGGTGAACAAGTTTAAAATTTCATGAGAAATTTCAAAATTCAGCAATTTTTATAACTTTGAAGCTCTCTGCTTGTAAGGAAAATAGACATACCAAATAAATTATATATTGATTCACATATAAAATATGTCTACTTTATGTTTGCATCATAAAGTTGACATGTTTTTACTTTTTGAAGACATTAGAGGGCATCACAGTATAGCAGCAATTTTTCAAGTAAATTTCCAAATCTGAATTTTTCAGGGACTAGTTCAGTTTTTCAAAGTGAATTTGAGGGTCTTTATGTTAGAAATACCCCATAATGGACCCCATTATGAAAACTGCACCCCTCAAAGTATTCAAAATGACATTCAGAAATGTTGTTAACCCTTTAGGTATTTCACAGGAATAGCAGCAAACTAGAGGCGAAAATTCTAAATCTTCATTTTTTACACTAACATGTTCTTGTAGACCCATATTTTTTATTTTTACAAGGGGTAAAAGGAGAAAAAGCCCCTCAAATGTGTAAGCCAATTTCTCTCCAGTAAGGAAATACCTCATATGTGGATGTAAAGTGCTTTGGGGGCGCACTAGAGGGCTCAGAAGGGAAGGAGTGACAATGGGATTTTGCTGAAATGTTTTTTGCAGGGCATGTCATTTAGGAAGCCCCCATGGTGCCAGAACAGCATAAAACACACCACAATTTATACTATATTGGAAACTACCCCCTCAAGCAACGTAACAAGTGGTACAGTGAGCCTTAACACCCCACAGGTGTTTGACGACTTTGCGTTGAAGTTGTACCTGAAAATGAAAAATGTAATTTTTTTTCACTAAAAGGCTGATGTTACCCCAATTTTTTTATTTTTACAAGGGGTAATAGGTGAAAATGTCCCCTAACATTTGTAACCCCATTTCTCTTGAGTAAGGAAATATCTAATATTTGAATGTAAAGTGCTCTGTGGGTGCACTACAATGCTCAGAAGGGAAGGAGCGACAAGAGTATTTGGTTGGAATAGTGCCCATTGTACCAGAACAGTGGACTATGGACTATGTATATTTGAGGCGGTTCTGACATAAACGCAAAAAAGTTAATACCCCCACAAGTGACCCCATTTTGGAAACTACACCCCTCACGGAATGTAAGGGGGCAGTGAGCATTTACACATTTACACCCCACTGGCGTTTGACAGATCTTTGTAACAGTGGGCTGTTCAAATGAAAAATTATATTTTTCATTTTCACGGACCACTATTCCAAATACCTGTGGGGTGTAAATGCTCACTGCACCTTTTGTTACATTCCGTGAGGGGTGTAGTTTCCGAAATGGGGTCACATGGGGGTATTAACTTTTTTGCATTTATGTCAGAGCCGCCTCAAATATACATAGTGCACTCTCACTCCTGAGCCTTGTTGTGTGCCCGCAGAGCATTTTACCTCCACATATGGGGAATTTCTGTATTTGGAAGAAATTGTTTTACAAATTTTGGGGGTCTTTTTTTCCTTTTACCTCTTATGAAAATGAAAAGTATGGGGCAACACCAGCATGTTAGTGAAAAAATAAAAACAATTTTACACTAAAGGAGAAAAAGCCCCCCAAAATTTGTAGCGCAATTTCTCCCGAGTATGGGGATACCCCATATGTGGCCCTAAACTGTTGCCTTGAAATACAACAGGGATCCGAAGTGAGAGAGTGCTATGCGAATTTGAGGGCTGAATTAAGGATTTTCTAGGGGTGTACCCGGATGCAAGCGTTACATTTGCCTCCTCCACCAAAAATACTGTATGTCACTTTTCCCCAAACAGGGTGCCTCCAGCTGTTGCAAAACTCCCAACATGTTTGGACAGTCAATGGCTGTCAGGCAATACTGGGAGTTGTTATTTTGGAACAGCTGGAGGCTGTACATTCACGTGGGAGGGAGGGGGGAACAACAACTCCCAGCATGCATAGTCTGTCAGTGCATGCTGGGAGTTATAGTTTTGAGACAGCAGGAGGCACACCGGCTGGGAAACACTGAGTTAGTAAATAGACAATGTTTCCCGACCAGTGTGCCTCCAGTTGTTGCAATACTACAACTCCCATGGGGGGTCCCCCATGTCGGCATTCGGATCGGCGATTTGCAGTGATACCGGGCTGATTGGGTCACTGATGACCCGATTGCCCAGAAAATAGGGATGATTGGAGTTGCCAGAGACAGCCCCGATCATCCTAAAGGAAAGGGGCGAGGTGGCAGGGGTGCCACCTCCTCCTATCCTCTGCGATTGGCTGCTCAGGAGTGACCGTTGAATCGCAGGGCATAACTACAACTCCCAACATGTCCCAGCATGCCTGGGCTGTCTGGGCATGCTGGGACATGTTGGGAGTTGTAGTTATGCAACAACTGGAGGAGAACAGTTTGGAGACCACTTTGTAGTGGCCTCCAAACTGTAGCCCTTCATACGTTGCAAAACTTCAACTCCAAGCATGCCCAGACTGCCCGATGTTGCCGAACTACAACCCCAGCATGCCTGGACAGTCTCGGCATGCTTTGAATTGACATCTGGAGTGCTACAGTTTGGACACCACTGTATAGTGGTCTCCACACAGTGCACTTCCAGATGTTGCAAAACTACAACTCCCAGCATGCTGAGACTGTCCAGGAATGCTGGAAGTTGTAGTTCTGCAACATCTGAAGGGCCAGATGTTACAGAACTACCACTCCCAGCATGCCTGGACTGTCTGGGCATGTTGAGAGTTGTAGTTTTGCAACATCTGGAAGGACACAGTTTGGAGACCACTGCACAGTGGCACAGTGGCTGCCAAACGCTGTCTGGGCATGCTGGGAGTTGTAGTTTTGAAACTCCTAGAAGCTGCAGTGAAGATCAATTTACAGCGATCTTCACTGCTGCCTCTGATGTCGCTGCAGTCACTTGCCTGCTGTCCTTTCAGCCGCCGGTCCCTGGTCCCTGCGTGATCGTAGATAACTTCCTCCAGTCTCCCCCGCATCCATGGCCCCCGCACCATTGCCGTCATCTTCCCCCGCTCTGCACCAGACTTCCAGGGGAGGGCAGAGCGGAGGAAATTAACTTTCACCCCCCACCCCACCCCTGTCCTGCGAGTCAACGGTCACTCCTGACCGGCCAATTGCAGAGGATAGGAGGAGGTGGCACCCCTGCCACCTCGCCCCTTTCCTTTAGGATGATCGGGGCTGTCTCTGACAGCTCCAATCATCCCTATTTTCTGGGCAATCGGGTCATCAGTGACCCGATCAGCCCGGTATCACTGCAAATCGCTGATCCGATTGCCGACATGGGGGACCCCCCAGGGGTTTGCATGGGATGCCTGCTGAACAATTTCAGCAGGCATCCTGGTCTAGGGACCGAAATTCCCACGGGCATACAGGTACGCCCTTGGTCCTTAAGTGCCAGAGAGCATGGGCGTCCTTGTACACCTTTGGTCCCCATCAGGTTAAGGTGTTAAAGGGGTACTCTGGTAGAAAACAATTTTTTTGCAAATCAACTGGTGCCAGAAAGTGAAAAAGATTTGTAAATTGCTTATATTTAAAAATCTTAACCCTTCCAGTACTTATTAGCTGCTGTATGATCCACAGGAAGTACTTTTCTTTTTGAATTTCTTTTCTGTCTGACCACAGTGCTCTCTGCTGACACCTCTGTCCATGTCAAGAACTGTCCAGGGCAGGAGCAAATCCCCATAGCAAACCTATCCTGCTCTGGACAGTTCCTGATATGGACAGAGGTGTCAGCAGAAAGCACTGTGGGCAGACATAAAAGAAATTCAAAAAGAAAAGAACCTTCCTCCGTAGCATACAGCAGATGATAAATACTGGAAGGATTGAGATTTTTAAATAGAAGTAATTTACAAATCTGTTAAACTTTCTGGCACCAATTGATTTAAAAAAAATTGTTTCCCACCCCTTTAAGGCGTTTAAACATAGAAAAGTTAAACCAGAACTCCTAGCACTAACAGAAGTAAATCCACAGATAATAGTGTCCAGAATAACAATGATGCTGGCGGTGGAGTGGAGTTTTTAAATACAGTTTGGCCTGGTTTTTGAGAGAATTATTTTTTGCAATGTCATGCCTGGTCACTGTGCTGTTTTCTAGTGAAAGTAATTTATTAGAGAGAGATTCAGTGATAAGCATCATAGGCACCATGCCATGTCATTTTATGGAAACTACTTGGCTATGTTATTTTGAGTATATCGCTCATGAATTTACAATTCACATTACATTTTATTATATTAAAGTCAGCTGAAAAGTTATAGATAAAAATGATTCCCTTACCAGTTGTGATTACCAAATAAAGGGATTGGATTATTATTGCATTGTAGAAATAAAATCCCATTTTTCTTATTGGGTCCATTTGACTCCTGATCCTGCTTCTGTCTCAGCACACATACAGCTGTAGATTTTCTGTATGTGGCTTTGTAGACTAGTTTCTGATTTTTATTGAGTTGTCAATGAAATGAACTTCAATCTTAGCACTTCTTCAGGAATGCTATGGCACTTACATATCTTCCTCTATTGCATATACAACTAAGTGCAACCAAAGTACAACATTTTAAAGGGGTACTCCACTGTCCAGCATGGAACTAAATGTTCCGAGGGCTGTTTTCATGCTGCGGGGTTAGACATTCGTCATGCCCCCTCCCATAAACTTGCATTCAAGGGGCATGGCTGTGACATCTCGAGGGGGCATGGCCGACTCCAGCAGCATGAAACAGTGGTCAGAACATTTAGTTCCATGCTGGCCAATGGTCTACCCTTTTAACCCCTTAACGACGCAGGACCTATATTTACGTCCTGCGCCGGATCCCGATGTGTGAATACTGAGCGTGCTTCATACCCGACAGGTCCCGGTTGCTATCAGGCTGATGTCCGGTATTAACCCTTTAGACGCCGCGATCAAAGTTGATCACTGTGTCTAAAACGGGAGAAAACTGTTGCCGATTAACTCAGTGGGCTGTTCGGGACCACAGCGGTGAAATCGCAGTGTCCTGATCAGCTGAAAGGACAGCTGGAGGCTCTTTACCTTGCTTCCCACCATCCATGCCTGAGATCCAGGCTGGAGCAGCAGAGCACCGATAACACTGATCAATGCTATGCTATGGCATAGCATTGATCAGTGTCTGCAATCAAAGGATTGCATGTGATAGTCCCCTATGGGGACTAAAATAAGAAAAAGTAAGAAAAAAGTTAATGCATGTGATTTAACCCCTTCAGAAATAAAAGTTTGAATCACCCCCTTTTTCCCCTTAAAAAAAAAAAAAAAAAAAAAATATATATATATATATATATATATATATATATATGTGGTATCGCCGTGTGGGTTAATGTCCGAACTATAAAAATATAATGTTAATTAAACCGCAAGTCCAAAATTGCATATTTTTGGTCATTTTGTATACCCTAAAAAAATGTTTTGTATACCCCAAAAATGGTACCGATAGAAACTTCAGATCACGGTGCAAAAAAAAAAATTTTCATACATCCCTGTATTTCCCCTATGGGGAAAAAAAAAAGTTATAGGGGTCAAAAAATGACAATTTTACACATTCTAATTTTGGTGCAATATAAGTACCGTATATCCCGGCGTATAAGATGACTTTTTAACCCCGAATTTTCTTCTGAAAAGTCGGGGGTCGTCTTATACGCCGGGTATAGGGGTCCGGCATAGGAATACTTATGATTATCGTGCCGGCTCCTGTGTGCGGCTGCAGGCGGGGGCCGGCCAGAGCATGTACAAACTAATAACTGTATACTTAAAAACCAGGGTGCCTCCAGCTGTTGCGAAACTACAACTCCCAGCATGCCCGGACCGGCAAAGGCTGTCCGGGCATGCTGGTAGTTGTAGTTTCACAACAGCTGGAGGCACCCTGGTTTTTAGTATTCATGAATTAGTTTTTACATGCTCTGGCCGGCCCCCGCCTGCAGCTGCACACAGGAGCCGGCACGATAATCATAAGTATTCCTATGCCGGACATCCCCGTGTCCCGAAAAATCTTTGCGGGACATAAGGATGTCCGCAGGTCACTTACCATTCCCCGCCCGCCACGCGTCCTCCTCCGGTCCTCCTGCGGTCTTCCTCCGGTCCTTCTGCGCTTCTCCACCGCTCTATGGTTGTACGCACGGGACGTCAGTGACGTCCCGTGCGTATAACCATAGAGGCGCAGGAGGACCGGAGGTGGACGAGCGCGGCCGGGACCTGGTGAGTGACCGGCGGTGCGTCATCTACAGTGTTCCGATCACCGCTCCTCTGGTCCCGGGACTGCTGCTATGGTCCATAGGCCATAGCAGTAGATTGTGACCCCGGGCCGGAGGAGCTTGTGACCGGAACACTGTGGGGGCAGCAGTACAGACATACAGCCTCCAGCCATACACTCTATATCGCTGGAAGTTGTATGTCTGTGGGGGGAGCTGCCTACTATTGTGGGGGTGGGGAGCTGCCTACTATTGTGGGGGTGGGGGGGGAGCTGCCTACTATTGTGGGGGTGAGGGGGGAGCTGCCAACCTAGTGGGGGGGGGAGCTGCCGACCTAATGTGGGGGGGGGAGCTGCCGATCTAATGTGGGGGGGGGCTGCCGACCTAATGTGGGGGGGGGCTGCCGACCTAATGTGGGGGGGGGCTGCCGACCTAATGGGGGGGGGCTGCCGACCTAATGTGGGGGGGCTGCCGACCTAATGTGGGGGAGCAGCCGACCTAATGTGGGGGAGCTGCCGACCTAATGTGGGGGAACATGCTGCCGACCTAATGTGGGGGAGCTGCCGACCTAATGTGGGGGAACATGCTGCCGACCTAATGTGGGGAAGCTGCCGACCTAATGTGGGGGAACTGCCGACCTAATGTGGGGGAGTGGCCGACCTAATGTGGGGGAACTGCCGACCTAATGTGGGGGAGCTGCCGACCTAATGTGGGGGAACATGCTGCCGACCTAATGTGGGGGAACATGCTGCCGACCTAATGTGGGGGAACATGCTGCCGACCTAATGTGGGGGAACATGCTGCCAACCTAATGTGGGGGAACATGCTGCCGACCTAATGTGGGGGAACATGCTACCGACCTAATGTGGGGGAACTATAAGGTACTGTACATAGCCGTAGGAGGGGTAGTCTTATACGGCAAGTATATCCCAAACTCTATATTTTAACTGTAAAAGTTGGGGGTCGTCTTATACGCCCAGTCGTCTTATACGCCGGCATATACGGTAGTAAAATAAAATAAAACCTATATAAATTAGGTATCCTTGTAACTGTAAAGATATGGTGTCATTTTTACCGAAAAGTGCACTGCATAGAATCGGCCGCCCCCAAAAGATACAAAATGGTGTTTGTTTTTAAAAATTTTACCCCACAAATATTTTTTTTCTGGTTTTGCCATAAATTTTGTGGTGAAATGATTGATGTTGTTACAAAGTACAATTGGTGGCACAAAAAATAACTCCTCATATGGGTCTATAGGTGCAAAATTGAAAGTGTTATGATTTTTAGAAGGTGAGGAGGATAAAATGAAAATGCAAAAACAGAAAAACCCTGCATTCTTAAGGGGTTAAAGGAGTACTCCAGAATAGGGCTTTTTTTCAGCAAATGTATCATTCTGTCAGGTATGAAAGAAAAATAAACCTCTACTTACCTCAATTGTGCCTCCATTGTTCAGCTGCAGTCCCTGATGTGCACCTTTTCGGTTTCTATATGCTCAATGTATCATGCTGCGGCTCAGCAATCGTTGGCCGCATTGATTTTCCTCCCCAGCCATTGATTGGCTGTTTGTTATTCTGACGTATTAAGCCCTGACACAAGGAGATGGGAGCAGCATTTTTGGATTAAAGAAGAACTCACTCAAAAAAACACCAGGAAGAAAGTCACAAACATTGCTGTATTTTTTATGACTGTAAAACCAGCCTAAAATTGGTGATGTTTAAAATATCTTGTGCTACAGAACATTCTATACTGTTAATTTTGGCATCTGTCTTTGACCTTAGTATGTCACCAGCAGGAAAATGCATTTTTAATAATAGTTAAATAGTATGGGAAATTATTTACTATGACTTCTTCAGCAAAACCTCATGGAATTTCTTTTAAACCCTGTGTAAAAAATATAACGTACTTTTATTATGTTCTTATTTTTTTGCCCATTGTCATTTATAATCCATCAGACCACTGAATAGTAGGGATCTAGCTCAAGGGTATGGTCCCACATTGCAGCTACCATATGCTGCTGAAAGCGTGCCCACATGCGTTGACCAACAGCTTCACAATCTGGCTAATAGAACTACAGTATTACCAACAAAATTGTGCGGCCACTGACCACCACATGTGGGTATGGTTTCACCTGCATGTGGTAGATGTAATGTGGGAAACACCATTGGCTGAAGATGCCACCACATTAATAGGATATTACTTACTAGATTACCACAAACTAGATGCTATATATAGTGTTGCTCGCGAATGTTCGCAATTCGAATTTTATTCGTGAATATCGCATATTCGCAAATGCGCGAATATAGCATTATATATTTGAAATTACGAATATTCGCTTTATTTTTTCACAGTACACATCACAGTGATCGTCCCTCTCTGCTTCCAGCTTGTGTGGTCTAAAGAAGGCTCTAATACAACTGTGTGAGACCGTCGGGAGAATATTTGCATATCCGAATATTCGCGAATGTTGATCCCTCCCTTCTGCAGCTTCTATCAAGTTACACTGGTATATTTGCTATAAAGTTCATACATTTTCACATACGCAAATTTTCACATATGCAAATTTTCACATATGCGAAAAAAACGGGAATAATACGAATATGCGAATTTAGCGAATATATGACGAATATTTGTCCATATATTCGCGAAATTTCGCGAATTCGAATATAGCCTATGCCGCTCAACACTAATAATGAAGCATTAGAAGAAACAAGGAATGAAATATTTATATGACCATCAGTGCCTTAATACAATACTATAATGTTTACCAGTATATAGACAACATTATGTTCGGTCACCAAAGTTATACAACCTGGCTACAGATTTTCGTAATGGAGACAACTTTTTCACCTAGGGCCAGCAAAGCCATACATTGTTCCTATAGGGAACACAAGGAAAAATATTAATACATTTCATCCATGTAAATAAATGAGCAACCATGTAATAGTGCATAGACAAGCTGGGTCAGCTGTGCCCAATAAATGCAATCCTGAAGAGAAGGCCAGGACCCCTTCCTTAGGCTGGGTTCACACCACGTTTTGTTAAATACGGCTCCCGTATACGGTTGGGAGGAGGGGGGGCGGGGCTTAATCGCGGCGCCCGCACTCAGCCGTATTCGGGAACCGTATTTAATGTATGTCTATGAGCTGACCGGAGTGAGCCGCAGCCTCCGATCGGCTTTGTTTTCGGCCGTATGCGGTTTCCCGACCGCAGGCAAAAACATGGTCGACCGCGTTTTTGCCTGCGGTCGGTAAACCGCATACGGCCAAAAACGAAGCCGACCGGAGGCTGCGGTTCACTCCGGTCGGCTCATAGACATACATTAAATACGCCCGCCCCCCCTCCTCCCAACCGTATACGGGAGCCGTATTTAACAAAACGTGGTGTGAACCCAGCCTTAGTGATGTCTATCTGCCCAAATAGAGATTATGACAAACTCTTTTAATAAGTTCCTTAAAAATTTCAATAACTACCTTTAACTTCCCTTTGTGCATTAATACATTCTGCGTAATGGTAATTTTTTTTTTTTTTTAAATCCTTTTATGTTTTACTGTACAGTGTAGCCAGAAAAAAATGTTTTTCTAATATAAATTGAGAGATATTTTACTGTAAAATTTTATGTGTTATGTATATGCCCGAGTAACATTTATTGGTGGTCTGCTGTGGTGTAACAAGGAGCATTACATCAAATGACTTAATTAAAATGACTTTAAATGACTTATATATTGACATAACAAAATTTAGTAGGAAACCCAACGACAGATCATGAATGTGTGTCCACCACTTAAAGAATCTATTTCGGTAGAGAACGCAATCTGGAGCACAGAAGATGGTTGAGCAGACGACTTATTGACATGCAGTCCAGGCCTGCTATCCTATTTTGTATTAAATCATCCAGGTGGCACCATGCCAAAAAAACTCTTCATTTCCTTTTAGTAACTTCTTACTGCCCTGACTTGAAGTTTAATAGAGAAGGAAGGACATGATGTAGTTTTAATGACAGGAAACTCATGGCTTCCAAATGAATAAATTCCATCACTAGCTGCCACAATGTGTGCTAATTATTTCCTTTGATAAATTAAAAGCTATAAAAGCCGGAGGATACTCGTGTGGGTTACAGTTATCTACTGCTTGCTGGTGTTTAGAGCCTAATTGTATACATTCCAATAGCTAAACAGAACAATGGGAAGAAATGTATTCATGGCACTGAACTATTAGCGCCAGATGAATCAATTTAGTTTTCAATGTATAATGTCTAAATCAAGGTCGTTCTTTCATAACATCTAAATGATCAGCATGAAAAATGTACTATGACATGCAACCTGTCCTACGCTGAAATGATATCATGCACAAAAGAAGAAAATGATCATGGCGCTGTTGTCTGTATCTAACATTAGTGTTCAAAATAACAATCTGAACACTTCTGAATGAAAAAAACTTGGGGGGGGGGGTAATTTATCAAGGTTTGCATGTCAGTTTTCAGGAGCAAACATAAAGTTGCCAATTTTTGCACGTGCCTCCTATTGCTAATTATTTTGGGACTTTTGTGTGTTTTACTCACTTGTACACCTTGTTTAGCAGAGGGGCATGTCTTCAGAATAAGGGGTGTGATTTAAAGGGGTAAGGTGAAATATAATATTTAACTGGCGCTAGAAAGTTATACAAATTTGTAATTTATTTCAATTTAAAAATCTTAATCCTTCCAGTACTTATCAGCTGCTGTATGCTCAAGAGGAAGATGTATAGTTTTTTTTCTGTCTGACCACAGTGCTCTCTGCTGCCATCTCTGTCTGTGTCAGGAACTGTCCAGAGCATGAGCAAATCCCCTTAGAGAACCTCTCCTGCTTCGGACAGTTCTAGATAGGGACTGAGGTGGCAGCACTGTGGTCAGTTTGGAAAAAAACTACACAACTACACAACATACAGCAGCTGATAAGTACTGAAAGGTTTAAGATTTTTCCACAGAGGTAATTTACACATCTGTATAGCTTTTTGGCACCACTTGGCACCAGAGTACCCCTTTAAAGGGGTACTCCGGTGCTTAGACATCTTATCCCCTATCCAAAGGATAGGGGATAAGATGCCTGATCACGGGAGTCCCGCCGCTGGGGACCCCCGTGATCTTACACGCGGCACCCTGTTTGTATCATGCCCCCTCCCGTAGGCTTGCATTGAGGGGGGCAGCGTGACATCTCACGGTGGCGGGGGCGTGATGTTACACGCCGCCCGCCCTGTAGTCGCCGGTAATCCGTCCAGGAGCGAACACGCTACGGGGACTGATTACAAATGGGGTGCCGCGTGCAAAATCACGGGGGTCCCCAGCGGCGGGACTCCCGCGATCAGGCATCTTATCCCCTATCCTTTGGATAGGGGATAAGATGTCTAAGCATCGGAGTACCCCTTTAAGTCTAGGGAAGTTTTAGACCCCTTTCTTGTAAGCACATTTTTTTTTTAAATTGCACATTTTTGCTCAACTCCACTCCAATCAATAGATGCCGTATTAACAAAGCGAAGAAAAAAAAAAAAAAGAAAATTGAAAAAATATTAGCAAATTAGTCAAAAGGTTGCAAAACTGATATGTGCAAAACTTTTCAACTTTCTGACACCTTTACTCCAGCTTTGTCACTTTGACTACAACGTGGCAGATTGACTTTAGTATCTGGAGTGGATGCAGCAGAAATGTTCGCTAGTTCGGAGCATAGATTACTATTTGTAGTGCGCATTCATGCTCTTTAAGAGGTGTATGCTTCTTAATGAATGTACTTAATCTGAGATGGGGGGGGGGTTGTTTACTAGGGAACCTTGTACTTGTGCAAATGTCCTCAATATCTTACTCAATACCTGCCGACGGTACTCCTGCCGAAAGGTATCACAGAGGTGCGGTAGGCCTGCCACACTCTCCATGTGGATTAAAAATTGGCCAGTTTGGGCGAGCCACCACTTCTGTAATGGCCTCACAAGCCACAGTATCCCCCAGCCAGCTTCCGAGGTAGTTTGCAGCTTCAGGCTGTGGTTTGCACCAGGAGCGGTGTCTGACCTCTGCCCTGATGTAGGTAGTGTGATGTCACTTCACCTGCACCAGAGCAGAGAATGAAGGATTCAGGAGGTGAGTATATTCGTTTTTTTGTTTTAGCCTGCATAAATTAGTTCAGCTTTCAGGTGCTCTGGTGGGCTGGAGACTCTCTCCTAGGACTGTATCCACCTTTTCCAGCCCACCGGAGCACCCGAAAGCTGAACTAATTTATGCAGGCTAAAGTCAGCAACTGCCGAGCCGAGAAGTTTGTGATGAATCGAATCACTGTAACTTCAGTCATCCCTAAAAGTAACTCTAGAAAGATTTTGCCAGTCTCTCCAGTTGTTCTCTCACACAGTTTGATAAATCAGGGCTGGTATCTGTTTTGTGTGGTTCAGCATGATTACAATGATACCCTATTTATATAGCTTTCTTTTTATGTTACTATGTAAATAAAAAATAAAAAAATTGCCCTATTCTGACCTATTCTTATTTTTCGGTCTAAAGGGTTGTGTGGGGGCTCAATTTTGTGCCATGATCTATAGATTTCATTCATACAGTTTTTTTTTCTGGTATCCAATGTGACCTTAGGAAAATCGAAAGATTGTTCATACAGATCATTGTAATATTATTGTATACATCATGTACAATAGCCAGGTCTCTGGCTACCATAACATCAGATCTTCTCCTCATGATTGTATTCACCCCACCAAAGACCACATTGCTCTGCATTGGCTATTAGCAGCAGGGGCCTTAGGTATGACATTGGCTTGCGTTCTAAGCCCCCTCCATACACCCTTTACTGTAAAATGATGTATGTGATTATACAGGAAGGGGTTAATTATTCAAAATATTGGGATATTTTGGGATAATATACTGGATATTGCAATGTTCAGGTCTATAAAAAAGATAGTAGAACTTGTTAACTGGATAGAAAGGTAACTTCGATTTGCTTAATTAAGTATTTCACAAAAAAGAACAAGGCAATTTGCATATCCAAGTCCCATTGAGTTCAAGGGGATTCTGCCCGTAATTTTGCAAAATTTAAAGACAGGTCTTAAAATTTTGCAGAATGCAGAAATTCCGCTGTGTGAATGGGACAGCGGAATCCCATAAAACATAATTATGGAGATTTATCGATATCTGGGTAGAGTAACAGTTGACCAGTTGCCCATAGCAACTAATCACATTGCCTTTTTTATTTTCAATAAAATTAAAATGAAAGGAGCAATCAGGCTGCTATGGGCAACTGCTCCGTTTTTCCTCTGCACAGGTTTTGATAAATCTCCCCCAATGTGCTTTCAATTTCAGCAGAATGTCCGGCAAAATTCTTTTGCGGAATTCTGCATGGAAATTCTGCTGTGTGAAGATAGCTGTCAAAGGGGTATAGCTGTTAAAGGGGTACTGTGCTACCGCCGCTGGGAACCCCTGCGATCTCCCTGCTACACCCGGCATTCGTTTAGAAATGCAAGTCTATGGGAGGGGGCGTGATGGCCGTCATGTCTGGGGTGCCGCAGCTGAGATCACGGGGATCCCCAGCGGCGGGATCCCTGCGATCAGACATCTTATTCCCTATCCTTTGGATAGGGGATAATGGGGGAGATTTATCAAAACCTGTACAGAGGAAAACCTGTGCAGCTCGCTTCTTTCATTTTTGAGAAGGTGAAAAATGAAGGAAGCTATCTGATTGGTTGCTATGGGCAACTGGACAAGTTTTCCTCTGCACAGATAAATCTCCCCCAATATGTCTAAGGGTGGAGTACCCCTTAACCCCTTAAGGACCAAGGGCGTACAGGTATGCCTTTGCTCCCTGGTCCTTAAAGGGTAGCTCCCACCATCATGATTTTTTTTCTTTCTGTCCCTGCCTATTGCACTTCTATCCCTAACACCCTCCCTGCCTTTATTTATTTTTTTTACTATTTTTAAAATGGCATTTAGTCTGCCTGGTAGTGTGCTCACTACCAGGCAGACTTCCCCAGCAGGCACCACGTCACTGATGCCTGCTGGGGGGACTTCCGCCCTTAGTTCTCCCAACAGGGTGCCTCCAGCTGTTTCACCACTACAACTCCCAGCATGCCCTGACATCTATTGGCTGTCAGGGCATGCTGGGAGTTGTAGTGGTAAAACAACTGGAGGCACCCAGGACAGAAGTTTCATGGGGGAAGGAGTGAGCCAGGAGCCGATGCGGGAGGGACGGGTGCGGGGGAGACTCTTCCTGCCGCTTGGTAAGTAAACCCAAACAATCCCCCCCCCCCCACCCGTACCTTGCAGCAGCGCCCCCCATCCTCCCCCGTACCTTGTAGCAGCGCCCCCCATCCCGCTCGTACCTTGCAGCAGCGCCCCCCATCCCCCCGCACCTTGCAGCAGCTCCCCCCATCCCCCTCGTACCTTGGAGCAGCACTTCCCGCACCTTGCTGTAGCAGCCAACCCCCTGCGCCGCCCGCACCTTGCAGCAGGGCCGTCGGCGAGTGCGGGAAGCCGATGCGGAGCCCTGGCTGTTACTGCGCCTGCGCAAAATTTCGACTGATGCCCTGCCGGAATCAGTCGGAATTTTGCAGTGACGTCACTCCGCACTGCATTCGGCCACTAGGAGGGCGCCCCCTAGTGGCCGAATTTCAAATTGCTTTTAAAATGTTTTAAAAGCATTTTTTTTTAATAAAAGTATATTAGAGATATGTTGTAGTACTTGAGTACTACAACATATCAAAAATTATTTTTCATGACAGTGCCCATTTAAGGACCAAGGGTGTACCTGTACGCCAGTGGAATTTCGATCCCTGCCGCGCGCCGGGCGGGGACCAGACCGGGGTGACTGCTGATATCGATCAGCAGGCACCCCGCGCCAATGCCCAGGGGGGTCATCAGACCCCCCCCCCCCATGTAGGCGATCGTCGAAAATCGCAAGTGAATTCACACTTGCGACTTTCGGCTATTCCGGTGATGCGGAGATACAAGGTGATCGGGGGTGTAGGATACACCCCCTATCACCCTCTGTATCTATGGGGAGGTGGTGATTTCGCCACCCCCCCCCCCCAGGATCGCTGCCAATGGCAGCCGACAGGGGAGGGGTTAACGGCCCCTTCTCGCGGCTATGCTTGCTCCCTGAGTTCATTCAGCAGCCAGAGCGGCGAGAAGGAGCCAGGGACTCCCCCTCTGTGAAGATCGAAACCCCTCACAGAGGAAGACCCCCCTTAGAGCAGGGAGAGAGTACAGCCCCAGGGACAGGTAGGGTTAACAGGTAAAATAAAGTTAAAAAAAAGTGTAAAAAAAAGTAAAACATTTTTTCCCCCCTTGACCCCCTAATAGGACCTAAAGGGTCCGCCACAATTTTTTTAGTGTGACTCGGGCCCTATTAGGAATTCAGGGCGCTGCATTTGGCCATTTTTTTTATTTTTGGCTGCAGCGCTTCCTTTTCCCCCCATACAGTTAGTTACACCAATCACACGCACTACATACTCCCCCCCCCACACACACACACCCACCACCCTCGCCAGGCATTTCCGGCAGCGGAGGCATACGCTTTTCTTGCCTCCGACTCCGAATCTGTCAGTGAGGACGATGAAGATCCTACATTCCTGTGTTCTTCATCGTCCTCCTCATCATCTAGTACTGATGATGAGTCACCTATACGGCGGCAGAGAAGCCGCCAGGCGAGTCCACGCACCCCCATAACTATTTCAGTTATTTTTTCAGTGACAGTTTTGTCAATCACATGGTGGAGCAGACGAATCTGTACGCCAGGCATTTCATCGCCCACCACCCTGATTCTGCTTTGGCCAGGCCCAATGAATGGTACACCATTGATGCAGCAGAGATGAGGACATTTTGGGGCCTCTTGCTGCATATGGGCCTGGTCAAAAAACCAAGTGTCAGACAGTACTGGAGCGGGGACGTCCTATACCAGACCCCGCTTTACAGCATGGTCATGGCACGGAGGATGTTCGAGGCCATTCGGAAATGCCTGCATTATGCAGATAATGCGGCATGTCCGCCCCGAGGTGATCCCGCCTATGACCGGCTTTACAAAGTGAGGCCGGTCATCGATCACTTTGGGGCCAAATTTTTGGAGGCCTACGTACCCCTCAGGGAGCTCTCGTTTGATGAGTCTCTTATCAGTTTTAAGGGGAGACTCATCTTCTGCCAGTATATTCCCTCGAAGCGGGCGTGGTATGGCGTGAAGCTCTATAAACTTTGTGAGAGTACCTCCGGGTACACTCTCAAGTTTAGAGTGTATGAGGGACGAGATTCCCGTATTGAACCCCCAGATTGTTCCCCCACTCTGGGTGTTAGCGGAAAAATTGTTTGGGAGCTTGTGCACCCTTTGCTGGATAAGGGTTACCTCCTTTACGTGGACAACTTTTATACCAGCATCCCTCTGTTCACATCCCTTGCCGCCAGATACACGTCTGCTTATGGGACCATGCGGAAAAACCAGAGAGGCCTCCCTCTATATTTTCTGCAGACACCTATTCCCAAGGGTGAGTCCCATGCCCTTACCCATGAAAACCTGTTGCTGGTCAGGTATAAGGATAAGAGGGATGTCCTTATGCTGACCACTATTCATGGTAACGGCAGCTCACCTGTCCCTGTGCGAGGTAGCAGAACACCGGTCCTCAAGCCCGATTGTATTCTGGACTACAATCGGTATATGGGGGGAGTTGATCTTTCTGATCAAGTCCTCAAGCCATACATGGCCATGCAGAAAACACGGGTATGGTACAAAAAAGTTGCGGTCTACTTGGTACAGGTTGCCATGTACAACGCTTTTGTACTGTCCCAGTACGCTGGCAACACAGGGACATTCCTCCAGTTCCAAGAAGAAGTCCTAAAGGTCCTGATCTTTGGCGACCGGGAAAGAGCAGGCCGGACTTCCCAAGGAACTGGAGTTATAGGTGCCAGGATCGTCCCAGGCCAACACTTTCCAGGTGAAGTCCCCTACACTGGAAAGAAGGGACGATCCCAGAAAAAATGCAGAGGGTGTAACAGGAGGGGGATTCGGAAGTACTCCACCATTCAATGTGATACTTGCTCCGATCATCCAGGCCTCTGCATTAAAAACTGCTTCGGGGAGTATCACACTTCCATGCAGTACTAAATTTTCTCTTTTCATAAAAATTTTCCATAATTTGACCTCAATGTACCAAGTCCAGAGTACATTCCAAATTTTAACACCATAAAACCACTAAATTGCCCCCCAAAAAACTCATCTAAAAAAAAAAATGATAAGACCTCTGGGGGTATTTTTATCTCTGGGTCATGGGTCACTGAGTCACTATCATCAGGGACTTTTTTTGTTGCCTCAAATGCGCAGCGCTCTCTCTCCACCTGAGCAGGTTGCGCATTTGAGGCAACAGGTTAGGGACGGCCACACACGTCACATTCCCAGAATGATGATTCAGAGCATAGGGTTTGGGGCGGGCATATTTTTTAGTTTTGGCTATGCTCTGGGTCATCATTCTGGGAACATAACCTGTTTTATAATTTTATGTCCCACTGTACCCCATTTTAGTTATTTAGTGTACCCCAGTTATTTACCCCATGTAATGCCCCTTGAGGGGGGTCCCACTGTTTTGGCTCCATAGGCCGCAACGCAGAAGCTCAAGGCCCCTGAATGCGACCTGCTCCTCTCAGACCAGTGTGCAAGCTGTTTACGCCCAGACTTGAGGTATGTCCTTACTCCAAAGAAATGTATTTACAAACTTACGGTGACATTTTCTCCTTTTACCACTTGTGAAAATGAAAAATTTGGGGTAACCACAGTATTTTAGTGTAAAAAAATCCAATTTTTCATTTTCACATTCCACTTCATGAATATTTATCAAACACCTGTGGGGTGTTAAGTCTCACTGTACCCCTTGTTATGTTCCTTGAGGGATGTAGTTTCTGAAATAGTATGCCATGTGCGTTTTTTTTTTTTGCTGTCCTGGCACCATAGGGGCTTCCTAAATGGGACATGCCCCCCCGAGCAAAATTTGCTCTCAAAAAGCCAAATATGACTCCTTCTCTTCTGAGCATTGTAGTTCGCCCCTAGTGCACTTCAGGTCAACTTATGGGGTACCTCCATACTCAGAAGAGTTGGGGTTACAAATTTTGGGGGGGGGGGGGTATTTTCTGCTATTAACCCTTGCAAAAATGTGAAATTTGGGGGGAAACACACATACATATGCAAAAGTTGTGAAACCCCTGTGGGGTATTAAGGCTCACTTTATTCCTTGTTACGTTCCTCAAGGGGTCTAGTTTCCAAAATAGTATGTTATGTGTTTTTTTTTGCTGTTCTGGCACCAGAGGGGCTTCCTAAATGCGACATGCCCCCCGAGCAAAATTTGCTCTCAAAAAGCCAAATATGACTCCTTCTCTTCTGAGCATTGTAATTTGCCCGTAGTGCACTTCAGGTCAACTTATGGGGTACCTCCATACTCAGAAGAGATGGGGTTACAAATTTTGGGATTTGTTCCTGTTATTAACCCATGCAAAAAGGTGAAATTTGGGGGGAAACACATTTTAGTGAAAACATTTTTTTTTTTTACATATGCAAAAGTCGTGAAACCCCTGTGGGGTATTAAGGCTCACTTTATTCCTTGTTACGTTCCTCAAGGGGTCTAGTTTTTTTTTGCTGTTCTGGCACCATAGGGGCTTCCTAAATGCAACATGCCCCCCCAAAACCATTTCAGAAAAACGTACTCACCAAAATCCCCTTATCGCTCCTTCCCTTTTGAGCCCTCTACTGCGCCCGCCAAACAATTTACATAGACATATGAGGTATGTACTTTCTCAAGAGAAATTGGGCTACAAATTCAAGTATAAATTTTCTCCTTTTCCCCCTCATAAAAATTCAAAAATTGGGTCTACAAGAACATGCAAGTGTAAAAAATGAAGATTGTAAATTTTCTCCTTCACTTTGCTGCTATTCCTGTGAAACACCTAAAGGGTTAAAACACTGACTGAATGTCATTTTGAATACTTTGGGGGTGCGGTTTTTATAATGGGGTCTTTTATGGGGTATTTCTAATATGAAGACCCTTCAAATCCACTTCAAACCTGAACTGGTCCCTGAAAAATAGTGAGTTTTACAAATTTTGGGAAAAATTTGAAAATTGCTGCTGAACTTTGAAGCCCTCTGGTGTCTTCCAAAAGTAAAAACATGTCAAATTTTATGATGCAAACATAAAGTAGACATATTGGAAATGTGAATTAAAAAAATCATTTGGAATATCCATTTTCCTTACAAGCAGAGAGCTTCAAAGTTAGAAAAATGCAAAATTTTCAATTTTTTCATCAAATTTGGGGATTTTTCACCAAGAAAGGATGCAAGTTACCACAAAAATTTACCACCTTGTTAAAGTAGAATATGTCACGAAAAAACAATCTCAGAATCAGAATGATAAGTAAAAGCATTCCAGAGTTATTAATGTTTAAAGTGACAGTGGTTAGATGTTCAAAAAACGCTCTGGTCCTAAGGTGTAAAATGGCCTGGTCCTTAAGGGGTTAAAAGAAAGAATAAGAAAAAGAGGAATGTGAAATTTCCATAGACATATATTCATCGAATAATTGACTAGCTTCCACATACAGATGTTTTATTCTTACCATGGCAGGTGTTATGGAACTACAGTACAAATTGTCATTACAGGTAAAAAACAAACAAACATAGAATCCCTTAAAGTGTTGTACAGTATATTTTAAAGAAGGAGTGGGAAGCTGTCTGCTGACCCAATTTAGGATTTTTTTTGTCATATTGTTCTACAAATGAGGTGAAATTAAGTTTATAGTACACTATAGTACAATGCTTTTTCAGGCACAGGAAACATTTTGATTTATTGGTGAACATTTTTTTTAACTAAATAGACACATCCATGGTGAACCACAGTTCAGCAAAAACAGCTGTAGAGCATTCTAAGCTGCCAACTTTTTACTGCAGTAAAAATAAACTCACTAAACTGAGAATTGTGGTCACTGCAGGATTACTTCTACTGGATATGCTAAACAGTGTGCACCTGAAGGGATATGTGCGATTCATTTGGGAGGATTTCATGCCATTTCAAAGATATCATAGGTTGTTAAAACAACTTGTAGCAGATGACTGCCGAATATTGAGTAATGAGGGGGCAAGTATACTAAGCTAGGAATAAAAACAAATATAAATTAGTAATGTTCTGATACGGGGTTCTGCCTGGATGTATTATAAATGATGTGTAGCCAAAATGGTTTGACACCCAGAAGCCGATTCATGTACTAATTGGCCAATGGGCCTTATTTTTTTTGGAAACATGACCTAATTTATATGTCATGGCAGCACATATTGTAAAAATTGTCACTGAAAATAATGTTCAGTTTTTGCTCTTCATGGTAGAATACTTTCAAAACTTTAGGAAAAATGTAAGCGTAACATAAGACGTCTGATGATTATATCAAAGGATGGGAATGCTATTGTCTCTGCGGCGCTCTGTATCATGGGTCCTACAAGCCATTAAGGCTGCATGAAATGAAGAAATCCTGTTCATAAAAAATAGAGATCAAACTACATAAGGCTCTTCGAATTGTTAAATCTTGGTCAAGGTCAAATTTTTATTCTCCAAATTAGTTATAAATGGCTATGATATTCTTAGATTTCTGTTTTCTCCCATGTTTTAAGTGAGTCTTCAAGTCTCAGTATTTCACGTACTGATTGCTTAATAATGCATTTATTGGGTCCAGAGGGAGTACAGTAACATGTGAATGCAAGAGAACTAGACAAAGGGTTTGTTTATAGTGCGTAAGCATGTCAACACATATGTCTGTATACACAAAAGGATATTTTTCATGAAAACTATAAGCAAAGTGGCTTAAATTTTAGACGCATAGGAAGAATAAATTAATTGTTTCAAAGCTTTACTACCCTTATATTATTTTCAATGTTCTGTATTTACTGACCCAGCTGAAAATCTGTGTGATTGTGGGATTTGCTCATACTAACCAATGGTAACCAATAAAATGAAAGCTGAGCTGTAATTGGTTGTAATGAGCAAAATCAGACAGATTTAAAAAAACATAGTTGATAAATTTGGGCTGCTGTCTTTTCTGCTTTGCAATAAAATTTATTCTGTGCACTATCTTGTCACATTGGGCAGGGATAGAGTGTAGCCCTAATCTTGCCCACACCCTCTGTCCCTGCCTACTTGCGTTCCTGTCCTAAACAAAAAGTCCACCAACCTGAGGATGGTCCCTTCCTATGTAAGTGTAGGGACAGACAGAGTCAAAACTATTAAAGACAAAACAGTTGGAGTCAAGGAACAGCAGGAGGCACACAAAACTAACAGAAATAAATCTAGACAAATACAAAGTAAAGTAAAGTAAGCGAAGTACCCGAACACTAAGCAGGAGAGTAGTCAAAAAGCCAAACCAAAGATCAAAAACTTGAAGTCAGAAACACTATTCGGGACATTTACATTGTTTGATCATGTTCTTAAGTCATTTTTTTTAGCTTTAGTTTTGCTTATGTGCTACATATTTGCAAAACAAAAAAGTCGCAGCTGAGACTTTTTACGAAATTTGTTCACATTTGGGAGTTTTGTACTCCAGGTCAGACCTTGAGTAGACTTGTGACTTTTTGTAAGGGGTTTGCAACTTTTTTTTGCCTACTTGCGACTTCACACATAAATACCTGACCACTGTAAAATGAAAACTGAAATTTGCATAGGGGAGGCTGTTTGTAACTTTTTGCTTACTCTCAAAAGTCACACAAAAAAGTGCTTAGGTTCATGTGCGACTTTTTGTGTGACTTTTGTAAGCAAAAAAAAAAAAACCTTGATAAATGTCCCCCTATAAGATTGCTGGGTACGAAACAAAGTCTTTCACTGGCAAGGACTAGAAGCATACTGCAGGTTTATATAGCCAGCTTCACAGGTGCGATCTCAGCATGGTCAGTTGACCAGCCCAGATAGCTAGGGCATAGCCAGCAACCAAACCAAATCAAAGCTCAAGAAAGTTTAACCCTTTGGGTTAGACACGGGCGAGTCATCTACTTTATTGTGCACAACAATGTGTGTATATCAACATCAGTTAATATTGTAAAAACAGATTTTGTTTTATAAAAACAGTACATTGTAATATTCTCCTAAAAATTTTTGTAGCAGTTATCATTTAAAGATATCTTGGAATATTTGACAATTTGACTGTCCCCTTACCTTATGTGTTATTGTCACTCTGACATGTCACACAAACATGTCAAAAGGTTTGATTGGTCAGGGTTTAGATGTTTAGACCCTGACTGATTGCTAGCTAGAGCCAGGAGAAGCACACAGCTGGGCACTTCACTCCCTTACTTAATGCTCTAACCGTTTTGTTACAACAAGAGGACCAGAAACCTGAGAAGATAAAAGGTTAGACACATGCTTCTCCTAGCTATGTCTAGCGATGAGTGGGGGTCTGATCAACCAGACCACGTCCGGTCAAAATTTTTCACTTGTCTATGTGACATGTCAAAAGTTTGTTTTTTTAAAGTGTCAGCAGCCATTTATTTTTATGAAACTTCTTGCATTAAACATAAGCCAAAGCAAGCAACAATGTAAAACAAACATATCACACTAGCAAACAACAAGCTAATAGTTTTGATAAATAAAAAAACTGCATGGTTAGACCATGAACATTGAATTAGTTAATCTTTAACACATTAAAGGGGTACTCCGGTGGAAAAAAATTTTTTTAAATCAACTGGTGCCAAAAAATTTTTTAATCAAATTTGTAAATTAATCCTTCCATCTTAATCCTTCCATTAATTATGAGTGCTCTCTGCTAACACCTTTGTCCGTGTCATGAACTGTGCAGAGCAGGAGAAAATCCCCATAGCAAATGTCTCCTGTTCTGGACAGTTCCTGACACAGACAGAGGTGGCAGCAGAAAGCACTGTGTTCAGGCAGAAAATAACTATGCCATTTTATATGGAGCATACAGCAGCTGATAAGTACTGGAAGTAAATATGAGCAAAGTAACAGTGATTCGATTTGTCACAAAGTTCTCGGCTAGGCAGTAGCTGACTTTAGCCTGCATAAATTAGTTCAGCTTTCAGGTGCTCCGGTGGGCTGGAAAAGGTGGATACAGTCCTAGAAGACTCTCTCCTAGGACTGTATCCACCTTTTCCAGCCCACCAGAGCACCTGAAAGCTGAACTAATTTATGCAGGCTAAAGTCAGCAACTGCCGAGCTGAGAAGTTCGTGACGAATAGAATCACTGTAACTTTGCTCATCTCTAACTGGAAGGGTAAAGATTTTTTAATAGAAGTCATTTACAAATCTGTTTAACTTTTTGGCACCAGTTGATTTAAAAAATATATATGTTTTCCACTGGAGTACCCCTTTAATTCCGTGTCAGAATCAAGGAATGAGACCCAACATTGATTATACTTTATATGTAAAAATTGAGTGTGATGGTGTATCAATGTAACAATGGCACCAGAAGTGGACTTCACAAGTCAACACTTCATTGCACTGTACAAAACAAAAATACAGCAGAGCCTCTCATAGAGCAGTATATTGTCTAAGGTGTCACAATTGTAAATTATAAACTCCTGACAGGGAACTGCTCACCTTAGTTCTTTGTGTGCAAGAGCCTCATAAGAATGGTGCCTTCCTAGCACGACATCTGCCGATATCTCATGGAACGTACTTTATTACAAAAAACAAATGTGCAACATATTTTGAGGCATAAGCACCTTTTCTTCAGACAAACAATGGTAATAAAAAAAATAGTGAACATAAATTTGAAGGGAGAACTATAACTTGTTTTTACCAAAAGACATGAATGAATAAATGAATAAACAAAATACATGAAAATCCTCTTAAATGCTTTGAAAAACCAGCAAATATGCTGATCAAACTGTATTTTAGTCTTTCCAGCAAGCAATGGGTGGTAACTTGGGATGCTACTGTCTGGTGCATGTGCAGGTATAAAAAAAACTTGCAAAAACGCAGCTGGACTTAAAGAATGTTCCCATAAATACTCTAATGGATGCATGCATCCTATAACATCCAAAACCTGTATGGTGCTTATTGACTGTGCTTGCGTGATGCATGTAATTTTCTCGCTTTCTAGCAATAAGATGGTAACTATGGACACTCAGTAAATTGAGCATATTCACCCACAATAGGTGGTACAAGATATTACACTGTCTAATAGAGACCAGCGTAAGTGTAGAGATACCATAACGAACTGGCTATATATAAACTACTCTGTAGCCTCAAGTCTACCGATATCCTAGTGATTGGTGCAGTCCAAACAAGTTGCGATAGTAAAAATAAATATACATCTCTATATATTTTGTTTGTGGGCTATTTTTAAAATATTTTTTAACAACCATATATGTATAAAAACAAAGTGCACATATAAAATACTGTATATGTAACAAGCACAGAGAGTATATTAAAAAATGCCCAACAAAATGATGATAAATGTGGAAGTCAAAACAAATGCATTTAGACACATGGGTATTGTAATGTTTAAAAACATGTCGAAGAACAGAAACCACATACACTAGGAGCAGAGGGGCAATTCATATTATATCCAAAAAAGTGAAAATCTAAAAGAATATTCATATAAATAAGCATAAAAAGACAATTTTTGCAAAAAACTGAAACACAAAAATGAGAAAACAAAAAAAAATCAACTGATGATATGTAGAGTTAAGCAGAAATTTTTTGTATTGTTTTGTTCACATTAAACAAGTTCTACGCGAATTGGCAATGCAACAACCCTCAAAACATGCGTATCATTGCATATCAGTGGCTTAAAGCTGTTAAACCCTGTATAACACAGCTAAGGTCACCAAGGAATGTATTCAAGTAATATTAAAGTGGTTATAAGGCTAAGTTAATGTCAAAGTGGAGCTAACATGTGTTAACCCACGGCAATTAACACACCATGCTGTAGTGGACAAGTTGTGTAGTAGCCTGCAAACAGCAGGCAGTGGTGAACTAGTGGATTTGTTGTAGTAGCCAGGGGACAGCAGACAGTGATGGACTAGTGGTAGTCGTAGTAGCCACCTGACATCAGACAGTGGTGAACTAGTGGTAGGTATAGCCAGCAGGCAGTGAAAAACTGGTGGCAGTTGTGGTATCCAGAGGACAGAATGCAGTTTTGGGCTAGTGGTAGGTGTAGCCAGCAGACAGCAGGCAGTAGTTGTATCAGGCACAGAAGATTCCTCACTGAACCAGACAATCTTGTTTGCGCGATGATGATACCACTTGATGCGCTGACCACTCTCCTGATGCTTTATAGTGTATTTATGGAAGCTTTCTGGGAGTTTTTCTGTGCACTACTCACTGATTAACTTTCTCTCTAAGATGACAGCTGCATTGTAGTGGATAGGGTTTTATCAATCTCTTAGACTCACCCCTATGATGTTGTCCGATTGGCCTGAGAACTGTATGTAAACAATGATTGGCTACCCTGTAGTCATGTGCTGTTGCTTCTAGCTGCAAAGTATGCTGGGCTATCCTGATGTGATCTTAGTGTTTATAGATCCTCATTCTAAGCTGTTATGGTGCCAAAACGTCATGTGTTCCTCATCTCTTCTCCTATGATTGTGCTGTCACCATCCTGCGAGCTTAATGTGAGAATGTATATTATCAAGTCTTTTTCAAACCTAAAATCGACAGCATGTTGAACTTATGAATCCAAAAAGCCTCCTCCTTTTAAGTTTCTCAAATATATAACATAAATCAGGGAGGGGGGGTATTTGTTCTATGGCCGTCATCCTAAACTCTGTCAAATTAACGTGTACCATGGCAGCAGGTCTGAACACATTGGGGGAAATTATTAAAACCTGAGTAGAAGAAGAGTGGGGCAGTTGAACATAGCAACCGGTCAGATGATGAGCGAACCAATCTTAATGGTTGCTATGGGCAACTGACCAACTCTTCCTCTTCAAAAGTTTTAATAAATCTCCCGCACTATATTCAACAAACCCACGTGTTTTCTAATTTAACAATGTAGTTGTTGCATTGAACTACTCACATACTGAAGTCTGCAGCTACATTCCAAAAGACAGACGACATATGAAAGTAGCACTGTCCAAGAATTCTCACAACATTTATAAGAATATCCTTGGCACTTGAAGCAAGTGATGTACCCTAACAATGGCTCCAAGAACTCCCAGATATCCCCTGAACTAAAAGTAGGATAAATTGTGTATAAAGCAGACAGTCAGGAAAACAAACGTATGTGAAAGCATGTATCAATGCAAGAAGGTAATCAATAATTAGTATAGATACTCACCAGCGATAGGCTGAGCAGCAGTGTGATGCATTGAGCCATGGCATTGGTCAGGCTATCACTGGCCAAGACAGGACTGCGCTGCGGCCCGGGATTTTTATGACAGGCATTTTGACCCGCTGACTACTGCTGGATCAGGAAGAAGACAGCAGTGGAGTAGCAGAGCGGGCAAACTGACACTGCTGGGTCCTGGCGGATCCCATTAACTTAAATGGGGTTCGTTGAGTTGAGAGAAGGAAAAAAAAAATTCCTCCTCTCAAATCCTTTTGACGGACTGACCGACAGAACTCCCTTCAGAGAAGAACAACGACAGTGTGGATGAGCCCTAAGTGGTTATAAAAAGAAGGGAAAGTATAAATAAAGTACTAATAATTTTTTTGTATACATTTCCGCACTTACCTCAAAAAGCTGTAAGAACTGCATAAAAACCGCATGTGTTAATCCACCTAAAAACTGTAAACCTGGATTTAGTAAAACAGTTTTTGTCCTCTTAAACTCATCTGCAACACTTTACCAAAAGCACAAGGCATTGATATATATAAGAATCTCTATAGAAGTCTAGGGTTGATTATAGGAAATGTGACTTCCTCATAGAAAACTAGAAAAAAAAATCTAAAGTACAAAAGTTATTTTAAATAGAATAAAATGGAAAGGCTTAGTTTAACCATACGTATTTGCATACATTTCAAGACAAAAAATGTTGGCTTTGACTCACCAAGCATATGGTGCGCTCTACTAGTTTTCCTAACATCTTGGCCAAATTATTTTATGAAAGCGACATTGTTTTTCGATATCATTCAAATGGCTTCTTATTGTGTAAAGATGCATTTTGCTTAAACCAACCATTAAAAACAGAACACGTTGAGCTTTTTGGTTAAGGTTTTGGTTAATGATTGAGTGTTAGTCACCAAGCTGTATTTTGACCTTTTTAATGCTTGAGCAAAATAATCTTTTACCAAGCCATTACCATTGTTAATAAAACTCCTTTTATGATGTGCCATTAGGATCTGTAACTGTAAAAAGCCAGAGGAAACTCTTTTTTTATTTATTGGGACTTGATATTTCATGGAGGTAGAAAAGAAAGAACATTAGGATGACATTTATTTTACGTTAGAAAAAAAATGGCCACACTATTGCACATGTTACTGGGATCGGATCCTTGGAATACAAGCACACTGCTAGGTCTGTTGAGCCTTTATTCAATAGGCTTATTTTTATGGAAATTCCCATGCAACCAGTTTGGCCTTTCATCTACAAATCTTAGAGCGTTTTTATGTTGTTGAGGCCAAGAATACATTAACTTATTGAGATTCAGTCTGATCAATCCGTGTTAGTTGTGTTTTTCTCAAAAGCCACTTAAAAATAAATCCTTCAAGGCAATGTTCTTTAGGCTCACTTTTTCATTATTTCCAGAGGCAAAAGCTGGCAAGGCAATTTATAATTCAATTTTTGCTAAATCCACAACACCTAATATATATGTCAAGCATTTCAACGGCAGAGTACTTTGGGGATAGGTGATAAATTGTACCGATTATAAATGCAAGCTGTTCTTTCAAAGATTCAGTTGGAAAAAATAATAGATTATTAGAAACATATAATGTATCTTTAGATTACATAGAAGTACAAAAGATAATCTCAAATATGTTTTTTGTTGTGTTTTATAGAGTTTAATGTGAGAGTGACGGTAAAATTGGTTACGAGACGCTCATGTAGACCATGACGGCAACTTTCACACGATCATTACTGCCTGGTAGTCTTTTAGCACCACTCTGACTCTAAAAGCCTCAATAACTCAATTAATGCCAAACAAAGCAGGTTTTCCATAAAAATTGAGCGACTGCCCTAATAACCTGCCTGGCAGTGTGTCACTTAATGTGCAAAGTATAAATATTGTGTCACAATGTAATCTATGATGATCTTTGAAATATTCCTTTTAAAGTTTCCACATATTTTCCTGTGAGATACTTTCAACAAAACTGTTTATCATTTGTGCTGGAGGCAGCCAAAACTTAAAAAAAAAAAAAAAAAAAAAAAGGGAGAGAAATGGGAAAAAAAGGCGGTCACAATTTTTACTGATAAGTAGAATTTCCTGAGAATTTTGTAAATAAATTTTAATAAACAGTTAAGAAGAATAATTATTCATTATTGACCTTAAGAAGAGATATAACAATAAAATGTACATAACAACTTGAGAAATCCACACAAGTTCAGATGGCTGCATTTTCATGAGATATAAAAATGTATGTGATATATATATCCACTATGCTAAAACTACATATATTTAATAAGAAAACGTTTTACATGGGCTGATTTTGTAATGAACGTTTTGGGAGAGCTTGTTCCCAGTATATTTTTTTCCATCCTCAGACCCATATGTGGACATTTTTTTTGCATGACCAATTATACTTTGTAACAACATGTTTTATTATATCGTAAAATATACGGCACAACCAACAAAAATATTATTTTGCAGGGAAATTGAGAAGAAAACAGCAATTTTTAAAATTTTAACCCCTTAACGACAATGGACATAAATGTACGTCATGGTGCCATGGTACTTAACGCACAATGACGTTCATTTACGCGCCGCCATGATTGTGAGCACCAGAGCGGTGCTCGCATCATGCGCAGCAGGTCCCGGCTGCTATCAGTAGCCAGGGACCCGCCGGTAATGGCGGACATCCGCGATCACGCGGATGTCTGCCATTAACCCCTCAGATGCCGTGATCAGTACAGATCACGGCATCTGCGGCAGTGCGGTACTTTGAATGGATGATGGGATGGCCCGCAGCGCTGCCGCAGGGATCCAATCATCCAGCATGGCATCCGGAGGTCCCCTCACCTGGCTCCGACTGGCTCCCAGGGTCTTCTGCTCTGGTCTGAGATCGAGCTGACCAGAGCAGAAGATCACTGATAATACTGATCAGTGCTATGTCCTATACATAGCACTGAACAGTATTAGCAATCAAATGATTCCTATAAATAGTCCCCTATGGGGACTATTAAAGTGTAAATAAAAAGTACAAAAATGTCAAATTAAAAAGTAAAAACATTTTGAAAAATCCCCTCCCCCAATAAAAAAGTAAAACGTCTGTTTTTCCCATTTCCCCCCCAAAAAGCGTAAAAAAATACACATATTTGGTATCACCGCATGTGTAAAAGTCTGAACTATTAAAATATATTGTTAATTATCCCATACGGTGGATGGCGCAAACGTAAAGATTTACGGCGCAAACGTAAAAAAAAATTTTTAAAGTCCCAAATTGCTGCTTTTTTGTAACATTTTATTCCAAAAAAATTTATAAAAAATTTATAAAAAGTAAAACCTAAGCAAAAGTGGTACACGTGCACAGCGTGAAAACAAAACCTTCCAAAATTTGCTAAATTGCAGTTTTCTTTAAAATTTTCCCACATAAATAATATTTGTTTGGTTGCGCCATACATTTTACGGTAAAATAAGTGATGTAGTTACAAAGTACAATTGGTGATGCAAAAACTGTGGATGGAAATATAAGAGAGTTAGGATTTTTAGAAGGCGAGGAGGAAAAATGAAAATACTAAAATAAAATTGGTCTGGTCCTTAAAGGGGTATTCCAAGCAAAACCTTTTTTTTAGATATATCAACTGGCTCCGGAAAGTTAAATAGATTTGTAAATTAGAAAATATATGTATATACCAGTCCTCAAGAACACTAGGGATGTGTAGAATAAAGAGGAAAGAAAATAGTGGATCTAATAAGGATTTATTAATAAATGTATATAAGTAAGTAAATGCAAATAAATCACCAATCACTCTGCAGGGCCCTTGCAGGAATGAATTGGTAATAATCAATATATAAATAATAATGCAAATGAAAATGCAGATAAAAATGCAGATAAAAATAATTCAGTAATCAACTACTGAACTGTGACTCTTTTAATTGAATATCCTTGGACTTAACTGTGACCAAGGGTGACTACTAACCAAAAGGGACACGTTGCTAACCACCGTAGTGGACATTGGTGCATTTCTGCTATATTATTTTTATCTGCATTTTTATCTGCATTTTCATTTGCATTTTTATTTATATTTTGATTATTACCAATTCATTCCTGCAAGGGCCCTGCAGAGTGATTGGTGATTTATTTGCATTTACTTACTTATATACATATATTAATAAATCCTTATTAGATCCACTATTTTCTTTCCTCTTCATTCTACACATCCCTAGTGTTCTTGAGGACTGGTATATACATATATTTTCCCATTTTTTGACTAGGCCTGATTGGGTGAAGGCATCACCTTTAACCTCGAACACTGTCCTTACCTTTATCTTTAAGTGAGCTACACATCCTATTGACCAGATTTGTAAATTACTTCTATTAAAAAATCTTAATCCTTCCAATAGTTATTAGCTTCTGAAGTTTTCTGTCTAACTGCTCAATGATGATGTCACGTCCCGGGAGCTGTGCATGATGGGAGAATATCCCCATAGGAACTGCAAAGCTCCCGGGATGTGAGTCATCAGAGAGCAGTTAGACAGAAAACAACAACTCAACTTCAGAAGCTAATAACTATTGGAAGGATTAAGATTTTTTAATAGAAGTAATTTACAAATCTGTTTAACTTTCCGGAGCCAGTTGATTTATAAAAAAAAGTTTGGGCCTGGAATACCCCTTTAAAGCCAAAATGTGCCTGGTCCTTAAGGGGTTAAAGGGTTTTGTTTTTACACAGTGCACTTTACATTAAAAATTACTTTGTATTTATTATGTGGGTCAATACGATTAAAATGATACCCATATTTATATATTTTACTATTATTGTCAATATAATTTACTATTATCAAATGTTTCAAATCTCCCTATTCTGACCTCTTTAACTCTTAAATTTTTCTGTATAGGTTGCTGTATGAGGGCAAATTTTTTGCGATTATTATATTTTTTGATGCTATTTTGAGAAAAATTTGGAAAAGGGGCAATTACAAATGTTTTTCAACTTTTTTAAACATTTATTTGACACTCCAACATAGGTGAACTGGACGCAACTGATGCCAAGTTGTCCTCAGTTGTATGGTTTCTGTACGGCGGACGGCAGGCAGGGGAACACGGCAAGCTTGTCCAACCATCCGGAGTCAAAATTAAGATGCTGGATGATCGTGAACTGTCCAATTCAAATGAATGGAATCAGTTCTAGCATCAGTTTCCCTCTGATGCACTCCGGAGGGAAACTATAGCTGGATGGATATGTGTGAACCCAGCCTAATATCTCTCTCATAACATTCATTGCTTCCCACAAGAGTGTGATACTAAGGTTCCCAAAACACCACATCAGCTATTCTTTGTCTTATTCTTTGGGTTCCCAGCTTCAAATGATTTTCACTGTCCCAGTAACTTTAAAACAAAGCTGTTTCTATGAGGCTTTATCTTTCCTTATTTTTCTTATATTTTTGGTAAAGAACATATTTAACCTCTTAATCACTGAATAGGTGTCATAGCGACACCTACAAGGAATTGTATTGTCACTGTGCCTAATGTTCTATATATGTTCCTATCTCTTTAATGTGTTGGGGATGGAGGGAGTACATGTACTCCCTCGTGTCCTGGTACTTAAGGATGGAGGGCGTACCTGTATGCCCTTCGTATTTCACGATCACCACCGCTCGCGGGCGGGGATCGGACCAGGATGACTGCTGATATCTATCAGAAGGCATCCTGTGACAATGCTTAGGGGGGTCTTGGACCCCCCCATGTCAGTGATCGTCGCGATTGCGGCGATTCCGGACCAATCGGGTCACTGGTGATCTGATAGCCCTGAAAATAAGAATGATCAGAGCTGCCAGAGACAGCTCAGACCATCCTAAAGGATAGGAACAAGGTGGCAGGGGTGCCATCTCCTCCTATCCCCTGCCATTGGTTGGTCAGGCTGACCGACCAATGGCAGTTGGGGGCGAGAGGGTTAAAGTTAAGTTAATTTCCTGCAGCTCCCCCCCCCCCGCTTTGCCTAACGATTGAAGTCCAGGCAGAGCGGTGGGAACAAGTGCGGCAAGGTGGCATCGGAGCAGCGGCTGGGGCAGGGGATAAGATTTTAAAGGCCTCAGACTCCACCAGCTTGTATGGTAAAAGTTGGCGGGCTAGCAGTTCCGACAAGCCAGCTGTCAGACGCCGGGCTAGGGGGTGACTTTGAGACATTGGCTTCTTGTGCTCAAATATCTCCTTGACAGACACCTGACTGTGGGCAGATGAGCAGGAACTGCTCAAGGCGAGATACGGAGAGGCGGATGGTTGAGAGGGGGCAAGGAGGGCAGCAGTGCTGGACCAGGAGGAGGATGGCGGCTTTGACTTTGTGTGCTGCTTGTACTGACATGTTGATCCCATAGGCGTTTGTGATGTTACATCATGTGCCTTCGCAAAGCAATTGTGCCTAGGTGGGTGTTGGTCTTCCCACGACTCAGTTTCTTCTGGCACAGGTTGCAAATGGCCTCGCTGTTGTCAGAGGCAGACACTCAAAAAAAATGCCACACTGCTGAGCTCTGCGATGACGGCATTCTGGTGGTGGCAATAGCATGCATTGATTGGCGTCCCGTCTGGCTGACCCTGGGTGCCGATGCATGCTGTCTGACTGTGCCACTAGCTCCTTACGACGACCTCCCCCTGCTTCCAACTCGTCTCCTCCTCCTCTCTGTCTCCCCATCTGAACTTTCTCCCTCTTCTTCTCTTCTAACGGGCACCCACGTGGCATCCACGGACACACCGTCATCATCAACACCTTCACCGCTATCTGACACCTCAAGAAAGGAAGCAGCAGCGGGTGTAACATCATCATCACACCGTACGTTCATTCGTGTAATGCTGCCTGACTGAGACATATCCCTGTTAACTACATTCTCTGGCAATAATGGTTGCGCATCACTCATGTCTTCAAACTGATGTGTAAATAACTCCTCTGACGGATCAAGTAAAGCTGTGGTGCTAGTGTTGGTGGTGGCGGCATGCGGGCAAGTGGTAGCATGAGAGGTGCCCGAAGCTAAGCTAGAGGAGGAGAAGGATGGTGCGTCAAGGTTCCGAGCGGTCAACTAAGTCCTCAGAACTTTGGGGGTTCAGGGTACGTGGCCTCTGAACACTGGCCATTCTAGGGCCAAAGGAAATCCCAGCACCACGAAGGCCCCTGCGGGGTAGCCTTCCTCTGCCTGTCATTTTTTTTGTTAAATTTGCACAAATGTCACACCAAATGTGATTTGCACTGGGGTGACACAATTTGCCCTGCAGGCAAAAAAACTGGCAACTGTGACGTGAACTGACAGTGACGACTGGTTTTATTTAATAGCCAAAAAAAGGTATATTTTTTTTAATTTGCACAACTGTCACACCTAATGTGATTAGCACTAGGGTGACACAATTTGCCCTGCAGGCAAAAAAACTGGCAACTGTGACGTGAACTGACAGCGATGACTGGTTTTATTTGACAGCCAAAAAAGTTTTTTTATTTGCACAACTGTCACACCAAATGTGATTTGCACTAGTGTGACAATGAGCAAAAAAGCTTGCCAGCAGAGTTCCCCTTTTAAGCAGTGGTCCCCAACCAGGGTGCCTCCAGCTTTTGCAAAACACACGGACTGATAAATTTCAGCCCTTTGAATACTGTAGTAGTTAGTTGCTTTAAAGAAAAAAAGCTTGCCAGTGGAGTTCCCCTTTCATGCAGTGGTCCCCAACCAGGGTGCCTCCAGCTTTTGCAAAACACATGGACTGATATCTTTCAGCCCTTTGAATACTGTAGTAGTTAGTTGCTTGAAGGAACTTAAGTTTGATTCTGGAGTACTCCTTTTAACCAGCGGTTCCTTCCCAACCAGGATGACTCCAGCTGTTGCAAGACACATGGACTGATATCTTTCAGCCCTAAAAAGGGCTTTTTTGGGTGCTGTCCTTAAAGCAGATGTTACACTAGTGCTTTAGAAGTAAACTGGACCCTGAATACACCACCTAGCAGCAACCTAGCTATCGCTTTCCCTATACAGCAGGAGCAGCTTCTCTGACCCTCCACTTCCTAAGCCTGCAGCATGCTGAATGAGGGTAAAATGGTGTCCGTGCAAGAGGTAGGAGGGTCTGGAAGGGAGGGACTGCTGCTGATTGGCTGTAATGTGTCTGCTGACTCTGACTCACAGGGTCAAAGTTTACTGCAATGTTAAAGTACAGGGGGCGGATCGAACTTCACATATGCTCGCCCGGCGATGCGAACAAGCTAAATTCCCCGGGAACTGTTCGCCGGCGAACAATTCACGACATCTCAACTGATCAACAAGATCAGTGGTCCTTACATTGTTCTGACCCCTCAGACGGTACCCTTCGGACCACCACAAGCTGGTAGCCATGGCTATTTCTTTTGTAGCAATGGCTACAAAAAAAGTGTTGTAAATATGAAGACTTTACAACTCCCCCTGCCCACATACCCCTCTCTCTCACCCTCCTTTCTCCCTTACCCTCTCTCCCTTTTTCTCCTTTTGCTCTCTTCTCTTTTTTCACTTCTCATACGTCTCTTAAGGGATTCTTTTACTTCCTTTTTGGGTTTTGAGGTAATACATGCACCTGTTTTCTTGGAATCGAAGATCGTTAGTTGAAGGCCCGCCGATAACAGCTTATAAACACCTGTGACCTGATATCCCCTTTATGTATGGACGGTCCATTTGGTTACCCTGCTTTAGTTGCTTTTTAATGATCCAATTTGTAACCCATGTTATGTAATTCTCTGTTCCTGTTCAATTTTTTCTTATAGGAAAAATGACATATAAAACATTGATAAAATAAAAGACATTGTCGAAGAACTGTTTATTTGGGACAAATATAAAACATCACGTATACCAGGTGAGATCAAAGATGGAGGATATAAAAAAGAGGAATTACATCCAAACCACAGCAAGCAGCACACATTCGACTAGAAAAAGCACTGTATACATTAACCTTTCTTAATATTTTACCATATATATAACATGTGGCATTGCATAATATATGGTAAACTCTTCTTCTTCCTTACTATGTCTGGGAGACTTTCCTTCCGGCAGCAATGGTGAAGATATGAAGATTGAAAGGTGTCTTCCACCAGTCTGTAAATAGTCACCTGGGTGGGAGTTATTCTCTTCTAGACCTGTCTGTTTGGGCTGTTATGCCCTCTAAGTGTGATTGACAGCCCGTGTTAACTCTCACTCCCTGGGCAGATGCGATGATGGGGGCATTGCCTGGCTATTAATCACTCTGAATGGGAGTGATTACAGCCTGTGCAGACAAGACTAGAAGAAGATGGCTTTTAAACTGCATATATTCACCATCGCTGCTGGCAGGAACATCTCCCTGGCGTGGTAAAGAATAGTGATGAGCAGCATAGGCCATGTTCCAATTCGTGATATTTTGCGAATATATGGACGAATATTCATCATGTATTCGTGAAATTCGCATATGCGAAGAGCACAGAGGGATGATCGGTGATCACTGTGATGTGTACTGTGAAAAAAAACCAAAAATGAATATTCATAATTGCGAATATATAGTGTTATATTCACAATATTTACAAATTTGCGGATATGCGATATTCGCGATTAAAATTCGAATTGCGAATATTCTTGAGCAACATTAGAGAAGGTTTTATAATATAAAACATGTTGCCATGCGTTATATATGGTAAATTCTGATGGCAGGTTCTATTTAACCCCTCAAGTACGCAGGGTTTTTCAGTTTTTGCACTTTCGTTTTTTCCTCCTTCCCTTTTTAAATCATAACCCTTTAAATTTTCCACCTAAAAATCCATATTATGGCTTATTTTTTGCGTTACCAATTCTTATTTGCAGTGACATTAGTCATTTTACCCAAAAATTCACGGCAAAACGAAAAAAAAAAATCATTGTGCCACAAAATCGAAGCAAAAATTGGATTTTGTAACTTTTGGGGGCTTCCGTTTCTACGCAGTGCATATTTTGGTAAAAATGACACCTTATCATTATTCTGTAGGTCAATACGGTTAAAATGATACCCTACTTATATAGATTTGATTTTGTCGTACTTCTGGAAAAAATCATAACTACATGCAGGAAAATTTATACGTTTAAAATTGTCATCTTCTGACCCCTAAAACTTTTTTATTTTTCCACCTACAGGGTGGTATGAGGACTCATTTTTTTGCGCCGTGATCTGAAGTTTTTATCCGTACCATATTTGATCACTTTTTATTCATTTTTTAATGGTATAAAAAGTGACCAAAAATACGCTTTTTTGGACATTGGAATTTTTTTGCGCATACGCCATTGACCGTGCGGTTTCATTAATTATATATTTTTATAGTTCAGACATTTATACATGTGGCGATACCACATATGTTTATTTTTATTTACACTGTTTTATTTTTTTTTATGGGAAAAGGGGGATGATTCAAACTTTTGTTAGGGAAGGGGTTAAATGACCTTTATTAACACTTTTTTTTTAAAACTTTTTTGCAGTGTTATAGGTCCCATAGGGACCTATAACACTGCACACACTGATCTCTCATGCTGATCACTGGTGTTTATTAACACTTGTTATCGGCGCTTGACTGCTCCTGCCTGGATCTCAGGCACGGAGCAGTCATTCGTCGATCGGACACCGAGGAGGCAGGTAAAGGCCCTCCCGGTGTCCTGTAAGCTGTTCGGGATGCCGTGATTTCAATGCGGCGGTCCCGAACAGCCCGACTGAGCAGCCGGGTTACTTTCACTTTCATTTCAGAGGCGGCGTTCAGCTTTGATCGCCGTGTCTGAAGGGTTAATACAGGGCATCACCGCGATCGGTGATGTCCTGTATTAGCCGCGGGTCCCGGCCATTGATAGCCGCCGGGACCGACTCGATATGACGCAGGGACACCGCGTGACCCCGCGGCATATCGCAGGAGCTGGCGGAGGACGTAAATATACGTCCTTCGTCGTTAAGGGGTTAAGGAACATGAACAGTTAATGCAACGCAATCTGCTGACCGTCCAATATACTTATTCCTGCATATAAAAAGTATGTTTCATGGCGAGCGCTCTGGTCCCTCGCTCTGACTGTGTGCGTCCGCCGCCTCCTTCTCCCGGCGGGACCGAGATTTGCATCACGGTATGCGCCCACATGCGAATCACGGCTTGTTCATTACCTGCTGCTGCCCGACTCTTTGCTTCCCTGCGCGCATGCCCCGCCTCCTAGGGCGCGCGTGTGGCACCTTCTCTAGATTTAAAGGTCCAGTGCACCACTAATTGGTGCCTGGACCTTCCTCTACATTATATAAGACAGCTCTTCCTCCACTTCCCTGTCGGAACTTCAGTGCCCCTAGCCTGAGATTAAGTGACCCATATAGCCAGTTAGCCTTACCCGTGTATCCAGAACTTCCACTTTAGACTTCGCACCTTTGCCGCCTGCCTTGACCTTCTGCTACAATTGACTACGCTACTGCCTTATCCTTCGGTACCTCCCTTGCCCAGCTACCTGTTTGGTCGAGCCATTTTGGGGGTAGCCTGCCGCAGCAAGCCCATCCTGCCTTGCAGCAGGCTCTGGTGAAGTCCAGCGGCACCTTAGACTACGTTCCCCGATACGGTCCGAGTCATCAGCCACACAGGTTAAAGGATCCACATCTAGCTTCGTTACAGCAATATCCGGCCATGGATCCCGCTGGGGTTCCTCTGCCTAATAGTCCGGATCCCGCTTCCATCGTGGTGCTCCAGTCACACCAGTTGGCCCAGCAGGCACAGCAGATGAGCCAGTTGTCCGCCATGATGCAGCAATTACTCACTGCACAACAACAACCGCCACAGCCTCAGCCTCCTTCGCTCCGGTGTCACTCAGCCTGTCTCATCCACGAGAAATATGAGGGGGATCCCAAGTTCTGTCGCGGTTTCGTGACTCAGTGCTCCATGCACATTGAACTCATGGCAGATCAGTTCCCTACAGAACGAGCAAAGGTGGCCTTCATCCTCAGTCTTTTAACTGGAAGGGCTTTGACCTGGGCAACTCCGCTTTGGGATGCTCTCACAACCAATCTCGAGGCGTTTCTGACGGACTTTTGGGGGAGTGTCTTCGAAGAACCTGCTCGAGCTTTCTCTGCTGAGACGGCATTGCTGAATCTTTCACAGGGCAACTCCTCAGTGGGCGAGTATGCCATTCAATTTTGTACCCTGGCATTGGAGTTATCATGGAATGATGAAGCTCTTTGTGCCACCTTCAAGAGAGTATTATCAAGTCAAATAAAAGATGTTCTCGCTGCCCGGGAATTGTCATCTAATCTGAATGAGATTATACAATTGGCATCCAGTATTGATATCCATTTCTCAGAACGACATGAGGAACTACGCCAAGAAAGGGAGTCTGCACGACCTCAGCGCTTTCCTCCTCTGGCACCTGCCTTCCAGCAACCACTGCAACCTTCTCGTTTAGCTTCTGCAGTGGAGGCTATTCAATTGGATCAGTCTCGAGTAACCCTGCAGGAAAGAACACGCCGACGAACAGGGAATCTATGTCTATACTGCACTAGTGAAGATCACTTCCTCAAAGATTGTCCTCTGCGTCCTCAGTCACAGGGAAACACTCACACCTAGGGTTTGTGGGAGAGGCCTCCCTAGGTGTGAATACCACCTCTCCACGCTTAAATTTGACGGTCCAGCTTTTCCTACCTTCCAAAGAGATCATCTCCGTTCTTGCCTTTCTGGACTCTGGCTCCCCTGGAAATTTTATTGATGGTTCCCTTGTACATAGGCATAGTCTGCCAGTGTCTCTGCTGTTAAAGCCTTTGTATATCTCTACGGTCAATGGTGAAAGACTGGACTGTACTGTGCTATACCGCACAGAACGGTTGTCTATGCAGGTCGGAGTTCTGCATAAGGAGAACTTGTCCTTCTATGTTCTCCATCATTGTACTACTCCTCTTTTGCTTTGCCTACCTTGGTTGCAACTCCATGCTCTGCAGCTGTATTGGAAAACTGGAGAAGTTCTTCGCTGGGGTCCGCATTGCAATAACCACTATATTCACAAACGTATGTCAAAATTGGAACCATCATCTTGTCCTCTGCCTGGTTTGCCCTTGTTCCTTCAGGACTATGCTGATGTCTTCAATGAAAAGCAAGCTGAAGTTTTACCACCACATCGTCCCTATGGTTGTCCCATTGACTTGCTACCCCGCACCACACCTCCCAGGGGCAGAATCTAGCCTTTGTCTGTTCCTGAAACTCTGGCAATATCTAATTACGTCCAGGAGAACATTCAGAAGGGATTTATCAGGAAGTCTTCTTTCCCTGCCGGAGCTGGCTTCTTTTTGTGGAGAAAAAAGACAGGTCTTTGCGACCTTGCATCGACTACTGAGGCTTGAATAAAATGACAGTAAAGAACCGCTACCCATTTCTTTTAATCTTTGAGTTATTTGATCATCTGCAAGGTGCCAAAATCTTCTCTAAATTGGATCTTCGTGGGGCCTATAATTTGATTCGTATACAAGAAGGGGACGAATGGAAGACCACATTTAATACTCGTGACTCGCCCAATATCCAGTCTCATCGCTCTCATCTCTGCCAGGGGTTACAGTGTCTCCGTGGAATTCATCTAAACACTAAATTAGAGAAATGTACTTTTGAAAAAAACAGCCTTCCATTTCTCAGTTATATTATTACCAGTCAAGGTGTACAAATGGATCCCAACAAGCTGTCCACAGTACTGGACTGGCCTCAACATTCGGGCTTGAAAGCAATTCAGCGCTTCCTCGGCTTTGCCAATTACTATCGGCAATTTATTCCTCACTACTCCACTCTGGTAGCCCCCATCATCTCGCTTACCAAGAAGACTGCTAATCCAAGAGTTTGGACTCCTGAGGCTGAAGAAGATTTCAAACAGTTAAATTCCGCCTTCACTTCGGCTCCTGTTCTATCTAGACCCATCCTAGCAAACCATTCATCTTGGAAGTGCATGCTTCGTCAGTTGGAGCAGGTGCAGTGTTAACGCAAAAGTCTTCTAAGGGGAGAACTTTAACCTGCGTATTTTTCTCTAAAACCTTCTCCCCTGCGGAGAGAAAATATACCATTGGAGATCGCGAGCTCTTGGCCTCTAAGTTGGCTTTAGAAGAATGGCGTCACCTCTTGGAAGGCTCTGTACACCCGCTTACTATCTATTCGGACCACAAGAACTTGCTCTATCTCCAGTCTGCCCATCATCTCAACCCCCGACAGGCTCGTTGGTCTCTGTTCTTCTCCAGATTTAACTTCTTCATCCATTTCCGTCCTGTAGAGAAGAATCTTCGTGCTGATGCTCTGTCCAGATCCTCCAATGTTCAAGGTCTGGAATCCCATTCTCAACATATTAATTCCCCTGAATATCTCATCTCAGCAGCGCCAGCGTGTCTTCAGCACTTGGGACCAGGTTAGACTTTTGTACCTCCCCGTTTAAGACGCCAAGTCCTGAAATGGGGTCATTCCTCTCTACTGGCCGGTTATGCTGGAATTTGTAAGTCCATACAGCTCCTCGCCCGACAGTATTGGTGATCCACTCTAAAACAGGATGTCGTTGATTTTGTCCGATCATGTTCAGTTTTTGCCGGGGACAAGACCCCCCCTTCAAAGCCTGCTGGTCTACTACATCCTTTGCCCGTTCCAGAGCCACCCTGGGCTGATATTGCAATGGACTTTATTACTGACCTTCCCTCTTCTGGCAGAAATACGGTCATTTGGGTTGTTGTGGACTGATTCTCAAAAATGGCTCATTTTGTGCCTCTACCAGGATTACCCTCTGCACTACAGTTTGCCTGTTCCTCTGCCATATCTTCCACCTGCATGGTTTGCCCTACCATATTGTCTCCGACCGAGGAGTCCAGTTTGTCTTTAAGTTTTGGAGGGCTCTCTGTTCACGTCTTCAAGTTAAATTAGATTTTTCTTCGGGTTGCCACCCTCAATCCAATGGACAGGTCGAAAGGGTGAACCAGCTCTTGGGAGACTATCCCCGCCATTTTGTTTCTGCTCGCCAAGATGACTGAGCCGATCTGCTACCCTTGGCCGACTTTTCGTACAACCATAAGGATTCTGAATACTCTGGGTCTTCACCCTTCTTTGTGGTCTATGGACTTCATCCTCATCCACCCTTATCCACTTCCTCCAAAGTTCCCATGGCCGATGAACAAGTGCGGAATTTCGCCTCCATCTGGTGAAAAACTCGTGACTCTCTTCTGCATGCAGCCACTTGGATCTTCAAGCGGACAAGAAAAGACGCCCTCCTACCAAATTCTCTCCAGGGGACAAAGTGTGGTTGTCTTCCAAGTTCATCTGCTTTAAGGTACCAAGTTTTAAGCTGGGTCCTCGCTATTTGGGTCCTTACAAGATCAAAAAGCGTTTAAACCCTGTAGCCTTCCTCTCTCCGGATCCCGAATTTTTTCATGTATACCTCTTAAAACCTGTTGTCCATAACCGCTTCTCTGAAAAAGTCATTACTCCTACTCCCATCTCTGGTACCTCCGATGTTTATATAGTCAAAGAAATTCTGGATTCCAAGTTTGTCAGAGGAAAATGTTTTCTCCTTGTGGATTGGGAAGGATTTGGCCCAGAGGAAAGGTCTTGGGAGCTGCAAGACAACATTCTAGACCATGACCTTATCCACAGGTTCTTGTCCTCAAAAAAGAGGGGGAGACCAAAAGGGGGGGGGGGGTACTGTCATGGCGATGGGTAATGTCCCACGCTCTGACCATGTGCACTCATCGCCTCCTTCTCCAGGCGGGACATTCATTACCTGCTGCTTCCCGGCTCTCTGCTTCCCTGCATGCTCCCACCTCCTAGGGCGCGCTCGCGGCACCTTCTCTAGATTTAAAGTGCCAGTGCACCACTAATTGGTGCCTGGTCCTTCCTCTACATTATTTAAGCCCGCCCCCCCCCCCTTCCCTGTCGGACCTTCAGTGCCCCTAACCTGGGATTAAGCAACCCATATAGCCTGTTATCCTTACCCGTGTATCCAAACCTTCCGCTACGTTATTAGACTTCCCACCTTTGCTGCATGCCTTTACCTTCTGTTAAGTTTGAATATGCTACTGCCTTATCCTTCGGTACCTCATCTTGCCCAGCTACCTGTGTGGTCGAGCCGTGTCGGGGGGGTAGCGACCTGGGTGTCGCCGGGCCACAGCAAGCCAATCCAGCCTTGCGGCAGGCTCTGGTGAAGACCAGCGGCACCTTAGACTCCGCTCCCCAATACGGTCCGAGTCATCAGCCACACAGGTTAGAGGATCCACATCCAGCTTCGTTACAATATGTAGATGTTGTTTGTATTCCAACAAATTTGTGGATATGGGATGGTTTTTTCTGATGAAATAATCTACGTATAAGTTTTAAATTATATAAAGGAATACAAGTTTATTGGGATTTTTAGGTTTACATTTTTTATGTTCTTTCTGACAGTGGTTTGTGTATACAAACAAGGTAATGGGGATACACATGCAAGAGAGGTATAATAAGGCAGCAATTGAAAGGGAAGGAAGGGCCTTATTGTCTGAATATACCTTATGTTGGTGGAGGTTGTGATGGAAGCCTCTGTCACAATTCTAGTTGGAGGGACCTGGAAGCTGCACGTATGTTTGCCCTTAGTTGGATGCCAACTTTTGGCCATCATTGGACTTATGTCTAAGTCACCCTGTATCTGTTAGAGGTACAGGGCGGCAACAAAGAGGTGTTACTACATGTGCCACAGTCGTGTGTTATGAACTTTAACCCCTTAAGGACTCAGGGTTTTTTCCTCCTTACCTTTTAAAAATCAGAACCCTCTCAATTTTCCACCCAAAAATCCATATTATGGCTTATTTTTTGCGTCACCAATTCTACTTTGCAGTGACATTAGTCATTTTACCCAAAAATTCAAAATTCAAAACGGAAAAAATAATAATTGTGCGACAAAATCGATAAAAAAACGCCATTTTGTAAATTTTGGGGGCTTCCATTTCTACACAGTGCATATTTCGGTAAAAATTACACCTTATCATTATTCTGTAGGTCCATACTGTTAAAATGATACCCTACTTATATAGGTTGGATATTGTCGTACTTCTGGAAAAAATCATAACTACATGCAGGAAAATTTATACGTTTAAAAATGTAATCTTCTGACCCCTATAACTTTTTTATTTTTCCATGTACAGGGCATTATAAGGACTCATTTTTTGCGCCATGATCTGAAGTTTTTAATGGTATGACTTTTGTTTTGATCGGACTTTTTGATCACTTTTTATTCATTTTTTAATGGTTTAAAAAGTGACCAAAATACGCTTTTTTGGAATTTGGAATTTTTTTGCGCGTACGCCATTGACCGTTCGATTTCATTAATTATACATTTTTATAGTTCGGACATTTACACATGCGGCGATACCACATGTTTATTTTTTTTATTTACACAGTTTTATTTTTTTTTTATAGGAGAAGGGGGGTGATTCAAACTTTTATTAGGGAAGGGGTTACATGACCTTTTATTAACACTTTTTTTTTAACTATTTTTTGTAGTGTTATAGGTCCCATAGGGCCCTTCCGGTGTCCTGTAAGCTGTTCGGGACGCCGCGATTTCACCGCGGCGGTCCCGAACAGCCCGACTGACTAGCCGGGATACTTTCACTTTCGCTTTAGAAGCGGCGGCCACTTCTAAAGGGTTAATACCGCACATTGCCGCGATCGGCGATGTGTGGTATTAGCCGCCGGGCCCGGCCGTTGATGAGCGCCGGGACCGACGAGATGTGATGCGGGGTCGCTCTTCATATCGCGGGAGCCGGCGCAGTACGTAAATATAAGTCTTGCGTCATTAAGGGGTTAAAGAGGTACTCCAGTGGAAAACTTTTTTTTTTTTTAAATCAACTGGTGCCAGAAAGTTAAACAGATTTGTAAATTACTTCTATTGAAAAATCTTAATCCTTCCAGTATTTATTAGCTGCGGAATACTACAGAGGAAATTATTTTCTTTTTGGAACACAAAGCTCTCTGATAACATCACGAGCACAGTGCTCTGTGCTGACATCTCTGTCCATTTTAAGAACTGTCCAGAGTAGGAGAAAATCCCCATAGCAAACATATGCTGCTCTGGACAGTTCCTAAAATAGACAGATGTAGACAGAGATGTCAGCAGAGAGCACTGTGCTTGTGATGATCGCTGAGAGCACTGTGTTCCAAAAAGAAAATAATTTCCTCTGTAGTATTCAGCTGCTAATAAGTACTGGAAGGATTAGGATTTTTAATAGAAGTAATTTACAAATCTATTTAACTTTCTGGCACCAGTTGATTTAAAAAAAAAAAAAAAAAAGTTTTTCACCGGAGTACCCCTTTAAGGACTCCCATCATCTCTTTCCCCCTATGCAGTCCCAACAACCCCTGCAAAGACTCTGCCTGAAAACAACAGATTAACAGCTGTACTTTATGTTGTTTACCTATAACGTCTTATAAGGGCAATGGAATATGATAATGTCATGTGACCTGCGTTTGGGGGATTCAAAACTGTTATTTAACCTCATGTCTTGGGGAGTGGGATATGAAAACTGTTGTGTTACGTCAGTAATGGTAGGGTTACATTTAACGGATCCGCAACATATTTTACACAATGGATCCGCCAATGAATTACCCTATAGTGTGCCTCCTGCTGTGCCTGCACGCACAGTGTACTCACAGACATCGCGGATGCTCCTCCAGCTCCCTGAGATAGGCTGCGAGCGGCCGCGATGTCTGAGTACACTGCACATGCACGTGGCAACTCAAAGGTCCTTTTGTGTCTGCTTGTAGGGGTGAATTGCTGCTATGAGCAGACAATGCAGGCACAGCAAGAGGCACACTATAGGGTCATTCACTTGAACCAGAGGTGTATGGTGTCTTCTCTGAGGAAAGATGACATAAGAACCACATGGTTTTCGATATCCGGATCCCATGATCTCAGGACCACATGAAGATCCTCAGGCAGAGGATAAAAGGGCCATGTTACAGAGGTATCTTAACCCCTTAAGGACCCATGACGTATGCATACGTCATCACACCCTGGGTCTTAAGGACCCATGACGTATGCATACGTCATCACACCCTGGGTCTTAAGGACCCATGACGTATGCATATGTCATGGTCTTTTCCTGGTCTCCGCCGCTCACCCTGCGGAGATCGGAAGCAGATCCCTGCTTAAATCCTTCAGCAGGGATCCAGGGCAAACGCTGAGGGGGGCCATGTAGGCCCCCCATGTCTGCGATTGTCGCAAATCGCGAGGGAAATTGCCCCTGCGATCTGCGGCAATACCGGGCTTATCGGGTCTCTGGGACCCGACCGCCCGGTAATTTTGCATGATCCCGGTTGTCACAGACAGCCTGGACCATGCCGGAGGCTAGGAGTGAGGTGGCAAGCCTGCCACCTCCTCCTATCCCCTGCGATCCTTCGGTTAGCTAACCGACCAATCGCAGAAAGGGGAGGCAGTTACTTCCTCCCACCCTGCCCGGCCCCTGGAAGTCCGGAGAGGACGGGGGGAAGACCAGAGGACACGGCGGGGGACAGGGAAGAGCTGGGGCCCGGCCCCGGTACTTACCTCGTCCCTGAAGACCCGGATCCCGGCGATGAAGACGGCGATGGCGGTGACGGGTGAGTGGATCTTCAGCCGCGGTCGGGCCCTTTACAGCAATGCACGTCGCCGTAAAGCGACATGCATTGCTGTATTGGGACCCTGTATACTACAACTCCCAGCATGCCCAGACAGCCCTTGGCGTCTGGGCATGCTGGGAGTTGCAGTTTTGCAACATCTGGAGGTCCGCAGTTTTGGGACCACTGTGCCCTTCCAGATGTTGCAAAACTACACATCCTCAGCATGCCCTTACTGTCCAGGCAAGCTGAGAGTTGTAGTTCTGTAATATCTGGCCCTTCAGATGTTGCAGAACTACATCTCCCAGCATGCCTGGACAGTTTTGGCATAATGGGAGTTGTAGTTCTGCAACATCTGGAAGGGCACAGATTGGGAACCACTGTATTAGTGGTATGCAAACTGTAGTCCTCCAGATGTTGCAAAACTACAACTCCAAGCAAGCTGGGAGTTGTAGTTTGGCAACATCCGGCTCTAAAGATGTTGCCGAACTACTACTTCCAGTATGCCTGAGAATGTTTGGGAGTTGTGGTTTTGCAACAACTGGAGGCACACTGGTTGGGAAACATTGTCTGTTTCCTAACTCAGTGTTTCCCAACCAGTGTGCCTCCAGCTGTTACAAAACTATAATTACCAGCATGCACTGATAGACTGTGCATACTGGGAGTTGTAGTTTTGCAACAGCTGGAGATTCCCCCCATGAATGTACAGGGTACATTCACATGGGCAGGGGCTTACAGTGAGTATCAGGCTGCCAGTTTGCGATGCAGCAAATTTTGCGCGACAGCTCAAACTCGCAGCGGGAAACTCGCTGTAATCCCCCGCCCGTGTGACTGTACCCTAAAAACACTACACTACACTAACATAAAATAAGTAAAAAACACTACATATACACATACCTCTACACAGCCCCCCTCCCCCCCCAATAAAAATGAAAAACCTCTGATACGCCACTGTTTTCAAAATGGAGCCTCCAGCTGTTGCAAAACAACAACTCCCAGTATTGCTGGACAGCCGTTAACTGTCCAAGCATGCTGGGAGTTTTGCAACAGCTGGAGGCACCCTGTTTGGGAATCACTGGCGTAGAATACCCCTATGTCCACCCCTATGCAAATCCCTAATTCAGGCCTCAAATGCACATGGCGCTCTCACTTTGGAGCCCTGTCGTATTTCAAGGCAACATGCTGGTGTTGCCCTATACTTTTCATTTTGACAAGAGGTAAAAGGGAAAAAAGCCCCCCAAAATTTGTAATGCAATTTCTCCAGACTACGGAGATACCCCATATGTGGGCGCAAAGTGCTCTGGGGGCGCACAACAAGGCCCAGAAGGGAGAGTGCACCATGTACATTTGAGGTGATTTGCACAGGGGTGGCTGATTGTTACAGCGGTTTTGACAAATAAAAAAATAAAAATAAAAAAAAACACATGTGACCCCATTTCGGAAACTACACCCCTCATGGAATGTAATGAGGGGTGCAGTGAGAATTTACACCCCACTGGTGGCTGACAGATCTTTGGAACAGTGGGCTGTGCAAATTAAAAATGTTGTACAGCCCACTGTTCCAAAGATCTGACAGACACCAGTGGGGGGTAAATGCTCACTGTACCCCTTGTTACATTCCTCAAGGGGTCTAGTTTCCAAAATGGTATGCCATGTGGGGGTTATTTTGCTGTCCTGGCACCATAGGGGCTTCCTGAATGCGACATGCCCCCCAAGCAAAATTTGCTCTCAAAAAGCCAAATATGACTTCTTCTCTTCTGAGCATTGTAGTTCGCACGTAGTGTGCTTCAGGTCATCTTATGGGGTACCTCTATACTCAGAAGAGATGGGGTAACACATTTTTGGGGGTATTTTCTGCTATTAACCCTTGCAAAAATGTGAAATTTGGGGGGGAAACACACATTTTAGTGAAATGTTTTTTTTTTTTTACGTATGCAAAAATCGTGAAACCCCTCTGGGGTATTACGGCTCACTTTATTCCTTGTTACGTTCCTCAATGGGTCTAGTTTCCAAAATGGTATGCCATGTGGGTATTTTTTTCTGTCCTGGCACTATAGGGGCTTCCTAAATGTGACATTCCCCCGAGCAAAATTTGCTCTCATTTGGATTTTTCACCAAGAAAGGATGCAAGTTACCAAAAATTTTTACCACTATGTTAAAGTAGAATATGTCACAAAAAACAATCTCGGAATCAGAATGATAACTAAAAGCATTCCAGAGTTATTAATGTTTAAAATGACAGTGGTCAGATGTGCAAAAAATGGCCGGGTCCTAAGGTGTAAAATGGCTGGGTCCTTAAGGGGTTAAATGTTTTTGGCTTAAGAAAATGTTTTTGGCTTAAGAAATGTTTTGCACAAAGTGGAGGTTTTTATAACTGGAAAGAGGGCAGAAGAGGAAATCAATTAAAGCTCTCTTTACAAGCCGCAATTGTACATAGTGCACGGAATGGGTTAGAAGGTTAGGAGGTAGGTGATGCAGGAGAAACAGGACTCCAGTAAGATACTACACAGAGAAATATGAAGCAAAGTAGACTTATTAAGGAAATGATGACTATGACGGCTATGTGCACAGTGATCTAGTTCTGTGCTTTCTTCTTCTACAGTTCAATATATACCGAATTTATCGGCGTATAACACGCATTTTTTAGGCAAAATTTTTTAGCCTAAAGTCTATCTGCATGTTATACGCCAATAAACCGCTGCAGTTCAATTATTTAAAGCGGGCGCTTTAAATCAATGAACTGCAGCGGCTTTTTCAGGTCCAGAGACCTGCTGTCGCTGCCCGATTCTCTGCCCCTGCCTATCCTGGGGTCCAGAGACTGCCGACACCGCTGCCCCATTGCCTCCCCCATCCCCAGTTTTTCTGACTAGTGTTGAGCGGCATAGGCCATATTCGAATTCGCGAATATTCGCGAATATATGGTCGAATATTCGTCATATATTCGCGAATATTCGCATATTCATAATATTCTCGATTTATTTTCGCATATGCAAAAATTCGCGCATACGAAAATTAGCATATACATTAATTACTATAAGCGAAAATTCGCATATGCGAAAATTCGCATACGCAAATTTTCGCATATACGAAAATTCGCACACCGGTCTCACACAGTAGTATTAGAGCCTTCTTTACACCACACAAGCTGGAAGCAGAAAGGGATGATCACTGTGATGTGTACTGTAAAAAAAAATAAAGTAAAAAAAAAAAAACGAATATTCGTAATTACGAATATATAGTGCTATATTCGCAAATATTCGCGAATTCGCGAATATGCGATATTCGCAAATAAAATTTGCATTGTGAATATTCGCGAGCAACACTATTTCTGACCCCGCACAAGCCCTCAGGAAAGGCAGGGAGAGAGAGGCCGGCGCTGCCCGCTTCTCTCCCCCTGCCTTTCCTGGGGTCTAGAGCCCTGCTGCCGCCGCTTCTCTCCCCCTGGCTGTCAGCGCCGCTGCCCCATTGCCGGCGCCGCTGCCCCATTTCCTCCCCCATGCCCGGTTTTATAATTACCTGTTGCCGGGTCGGGTCTGCACTGCTTCTGTCTCCAGTGTGGCGTCTCCTGCGTCGTTGCTATGCGCTGCTCAATGAAGAGTGACGTCGCGTTGAAGACATCACTCGTCATTGCGCCTCGCAGCGCATAGCAATGACAAAAACATTTTTTCCCAAATATTCTTGGTAAAATGAGGGTGCGTGTTATAGGCCAGTGTGTGGTATACCCCAGTAAATACGGTATATATGTGTGTGCTGATGGCACAGCTCTCAAATATGCCATAAAATCCAAAGTGTGATTTTTTTTCCAAGCATGAAAACTATTTTATTGGAAAATGGGAACATTGTTGCCATGACATTAGTTGAAAAATAATCACACTTTAGATTTTATGGCATATTGGAGAGCTGGGCCTTCTGTACATAGATAAAGGTGGATCTTGATTTGATCTGGGATGCTTGCACCAACAGACATTTTATTGGTAAAGTAGTGCTGATATACATCTATATTGTCAACAGAAAACAGAACAGACATGGAGCGCTCCCTGTGTGGAATCATAAAGATCTTGTAGGAAACTCACTCACCTGGTCAAGTTGTGCTGGAGAGGCACAACGCTCGAAATAGCAATAGGATACAATCGACTGCAGCGGCTTCCAACGCTAACTGGATGAACCTGAAGACAATGGGGAGCGAAGATACAGGCAAGAAACTGGAAGCTAATGATCGCGCTGTCGATGAAGGTAATTAATCCAAAGTAATGATAGAAATATTTATTGTATAATCATGTGAATGATGAAAAAAACGGATGGTTTTGAAAAGCGTTGTGTGCACATGATTATACAATAAATATTTTGATTATTACTTTGGATTCATTTCCTTCATCGACAGCGCGATCATAAGCTTCCAATTTCTTGCCTGCATCTTCGCTCCCTATATATATATTGTAACGGTGTGGCAAGGTAATGGTGTATTTCCCTATCTAACCCTGGAGAAACCTCCACCTGTGGCCTAATTAATGAGGTGGCAGGAAGGGGAAGTGTGTTTAACCCCTTAACAACAATGGACGTAAATGTACGTCATGGTGCCGTGGTACTTAACGCACCATGACGTACATTTACGGGCCGCCATGATCGGGAGCACCGGAGCGGTGCTCGAGTCATGCCGGGCAGGTCCCGGCTGCTTTGAGCAGCCAGGGACCCGCCGGTAATGGCGGACATCCACGATTGCGCGGATGTCCGCCATGAACCCCTCAGATACCGTGATCAATACAGATCACGGCATCTGTGGCAGTGCGGTACTTTGAATGGATGATCGGATTGCCCGCAGCGCTGCCGCGGGGATCCAGTCATCCAGCATGGCAGGCGGAGGTCCCCTCCCCTGGCTCCGGCTGTCTCCCGGGGTCTTCTGCTCTGGTCTGAGATTGAGCAGACCAGAGCAGAAGATCACCGATAATACTGATCAGTGCTATGTCCTATACATAGCACTGAACAGTATTAGCAATCAAATGATTGCTATGAATAGTCCCCTATGTGGACTAATAAAGTGTAAAAAAAAAGTAAAAAAACGTAAAATTAAAAAGTTCCTAAATTAGAAAAATCCCCTCCCCAATGAAAAAGTAAAACGTCCGTTTTCCCATTTTACCCCCCAAAAAAGCGTAAGAAAAATTATTAATATACATATTTGGTATCGCCGCGTGTGTAAAAGTCTGAACTATTAACATTTATTGTTAATCCCGTACGGTGAATGGCGTAAACGTAATTTTTTTTTTTTTTAAGTCCAAAATTGCTGCTTTTTTGTCACATTTTATTCTAAAAAAAATTTATAAAACATTTATAAAAAGTAAAACCTAAGCAAAAGTGTTACTGATAAAAACTACAGATCATGGTGCAAAAAATTAGCCCTCATACCGCCCCATATACGGAAAAAAAATTGGAAAGTTATAGGTGGTCAAAATAGGGCAATTTCAAACATACTAATTTTGTTAAAATGGTTTGAGATTTTTTTTAAGCGGTACAATTATAGAAAAGCATATAACATGGGTATCATTTTAATTATATTAACCCAAAGAATAAATAAAACATGTCATTTTTACCGGAAACTGTACAGCGTGAAAACAAAACCTTCCAAAATGTATTTTCAATTTTCCCACATAAATAATATTTGTTTGGTTGCGCCTTAAATTTTATGGTAAAATAAGTGATGTAATTACAAAGAACAATTGGTGACACAAAAAACAAGCCCTCATATGGGTCTGTGGATGGAAATATAAGAGAGTTATGATTTTGAGAAGGCGAGGAGAAAAAAACGAAAATGCTCAAATAAAATTGGTCTGGTCTTTAAGGCCAAAATGGGCCTGGTCCTTAAGGGGTTAAACAGAATAAGTCAAACAGAATAATCTGGGCTCACCCCAGAAGACAGCAAGGTGGCTGTAGGGAGATGCAGGGGTCCTGCTGAGGAACACACAGCCCGAGCTGTGAGTGGCCCCAAAGAGTGGTGTGGACGAGACAAAAAGCAAGAAGTTGCAAACGCTGTGTGTGAAGTAGAAGTGAGTAGAAGGTTGCAGGAGGCATACATTTTTACTTGCCAGGAAAGCCCACCAGTTGATAGATAGTGTTGCTCGCGAATATTCGCAATTCGAATTTTAATCGCGAATATCACATATTCGCAAATTTGCAAATATTGCGAATATGGCACTATATATTCGTAATTACGAATAATCATTATTTTCGGAAATCATTATTTCCTCCCTTATTTAATGGTATAGGGAACTGTGACTAGTGCATTAACTCTGTGATTTTTTGCCCACTGAAACCAATAGCCCCATTGTGGTCTATGGGGCTCTCATGGCATGTAAAACAGTAAGCTAAGCAGGACTGTCTTGGCAGCACAGTGGATGGGAGACCACCACAGGTTCAAGTCCTGGGGTGGGACAGAGTGTTACAGTGTTGTGGTTAAACTTTACTTTCGTGGAAACGCTGCTGAGTTGCCCATAGCAACCAATCAGATTGCTTCTTTCATTTTTCACAAGGCCTCTGCAAAATGAAAGAAGCAATCTGATTGGTTGCTATGGGCCACTCAGAAACTTTTCCTGGAAAAGTTTCTGAGTTGCCCATAGCAACCAGATTTCTTCCTTCATTTTTCAAAGGCCTTTTCAAAAATGAAGGAAAGGCCGAGAAGTTTGTGACGAATCGAATTTACTGTAAGTTCGCTCATCTCTAGTTGTGACCTGGCAGCACACCGGCTAGTGCAATAATATGAGAATATAGCGGGAGAAAAATTTGTGCATGCACTATCTTCATCTCCCACTATACCCCTGTAAAACAACAGACCCCATTATAATCAACGGGATCCGGCTCGTCTGTTGTGACCCGTCCTGATAACGGCTATTAAAGGTAAAAAAAAAAAGAGCCTAATGGACAGCAGTTTGAAAGTAGCCTTACCATCATACTGTTGCTGACCAAATCCTGTATACTGAGACCAATAGACATATAATACTAGTATACAATTAAGAATATTACACCCATATTACATTGATAATATTCCTCCTTGTATACTGATATTATTGGTCTATTGGTCTCAATATACAGGATTTGGAAAGTAATAGTATAATGTTAATATGCATGTTTACCATACATTTTACCATCATACTGTTACTAAACAAATCCTGTATACCGAAACCTATATTACTAATAAATACCCATATTTATACCCCGCTCCCACCAAGAGACAATATAGTGGTAGACATCAGTTGTTCACAGGCTCTGCAGACCATATAAGTGATTACATACAGTTACATCTGAGGACTCAGGGGTGACGTCTTTTCTGATTGTAGTAGTTTACTTTCCTTTTTCTTCTCCATCTGACCCAGACCCTCATGACAATTTCTTCCAGACCTTGACTCGTCTCCACAGAACCTGTCAGACAAACATTTTAGGCTCTGCACTTTTCCAGCATCTAGCATCTGTCTTCCAAACAGTAATGTAAGTAGATAAGTGGGCTTAGAAAGAGTAAGTAGGTCCCTCACATTAGGTAGTTAGGCCAATACAGCTGATAGACAGGTCTTTTTACGTAGCATTAGCAGCCCCCTAAAACTAATATTAGCAGCCCCCACCTGTAGGTAGTATTGAAAGCCCCCCATAGGTAGAAAGTAGGCCCCCTGTACATTGTAGCAGCCCCCTGTATATAGTAGCAGTGCTCCCTGCATATAGTATCCCACTGTAGATAGTAAGTAGCCACCATTTATAGAGTAGCCCCCCGTATACAGTAGCCCCCACACCTGTAGGTAGTAAGGAGCCCGCACCTGTATATAGTAGACCCCTCTATGTACATAGTAACAAGCCCCCCTGTATACAGTAGCCCCCTGTAGGTAGTAAGTAGCCTCCCTGTATACAGTAGCCCCCCCTGTATACAGAAGCTCCCCCCATTGTAGATAGTAAGTAACCCCCTGTATACAGTAGCCCCCCTGTATATAGTAGCAGTCCCCCTGTATACAGTAGCCCTCTGTAGGTAGAAAGTAGAACCTTCTGTATACAGTAGCCCCCCTGCATATAGAGCACCCCCTGTTTTCAGCAGCTCCCCTGTATACAGAAGGCCCCATTGTAGGTAGCAAATAGCCCTCCCCTTGTATATAGTAGCCCCCTGTATGCAGAAGCTCTTTCTGTGTACAGTACATGCCCCCCTCCATAAGTAGTAAGTTTTAGATCCCTCCGTCCACTGCAAAACTTGACCTCCCCCCCCCCACGTACCCTGTGCCCACTTGCAAAGATAAAAAAAAACACCCATACTCACCAATATTGTTGCTCTGGTCAGTGCAGCTGCTATCCCTCTCCCTCCTCTATGCTTCAGCACACAATGATGTAGTTCATCTGTCCCGGAGCTTAGAGGAACAGATGCTTGGCCTCTTGTGGCTGCCTGCAAACACTGTGGGCTGCCACAAGAGTGATTGACAGGGTGAGGAGCCAATGGCTCTTCATTCTGTCAAACTCTGAACCAAACGCTGTGGCAGCCCTGCAGGTGATGTGTCAGCGGCATGTCATTATGTGACAGATCATCGTCAGCAGCCTGTTAGGGGGATGCCCTGGCCTACTGGATGGCGTGACCCCCTTTTCTATTCAATATATAAAAACTCACAGTTAATAAAGATGGACACGACAAACAAAATTTCAGAGGTGAGAATTTTACCTTAGGCAGCACTTTTTCCTGACTGTACAGGTCATATAATGTACATGGCCATTTCTGCACATTTACATCTCAAATTTAGGGATAACAGTGATTTTACAACGACAGTTTACTCTGAAGGAGAAACACACTAGACATAAAAAAAAGTATGCAAGTTCACACCATAACACAATTGATAGCTGTGACTCTTGTCGAGGGATAGATATCTAATTGGTCAGTGTTCACATTTCCCAATTAAATAATTGGTTCTGAACTTAAAGCATATGGCTATTAAATACAACTATATTTCAATATTTCACAATGGCTGATTTTGATGAGTATTTATATATACAACTTTCTGGGCTTATCTCCTTTCAGAGCTTATTCATCACCCATGATGATGTTCATCTAGAAAATGAGTGGGATATCCTCCCTCAGCAGTTCAGATGCAATTCTTGTATCCTCCCTCATAAATACCACATCCTGTCCAAAGCTATCAGTTAGGTCACAGTGGTTCTTATTGCATAGATATGTGTGTCTTCAGAATAATGCCTTGTTCAAAGATTTCAGTGGAAAGTGTGTGCATTGTGCCATTTCATACATCTGTAAACATACTGCACATGTATATATATATATATATATATGTATATATATATATATATATATATATATATATATATATATATATGTGTGTGTGTGTGTGTGTGTGTGTGTATATATTTATTTATTTATTGTGAGAAGGTGAAGGGCATTGTCATTGATGGTCGGTATGTGTCACCAAGAGCCGATAATTGTCCAGTGTCTGTGCTGCAATTCAGACTGACACTTTTGCTGTAGTATGGCTGAAAAGCCAATCCGGGATGGCTCTTACTGGGAATGGTCAAGTTTCGGGTGGGGCCATTCCCCACAATCTAGGCCACCTTTTGTTGGCCTTAAAGGTAGTCTGCTCCACCAGCTAAGGGGGATTTGCATGTTGCAGCTCACACTGCTAGAGAGCTGAGTTTTGACATCTTCCTTGTGGACTGTGGAAGCTGGAGAGCAGAGTGCCTGGAGGCTTGGAAAAGACTTGCTTGATGCCACATGGCATGGACTCAGGTGTGAACAAACACCTAAGGAACGCAGGTGGACTTTTGTTACTTTTTCTTTTTTCTGCATTTAAGACTGTTTGCCAAGCGTGAATAAAACACTGAACTTTGATTTGAAAAGTCCTGTTTCCGTGCCTCTATACTGCAACCACATCTGTCTGCAAGAGCGAGTCATCATATTTGGTAAATGATGCGGGCAACACAGTGATGTCAGCGATTGAGTTGCAGCATGCTGTTGCTAAGAACCAAGACTGGGATAACCCGTTGGAGTTGTTGCTAGGGGGTTAATGATCTGGCCGACAAGGGACCGTCAGTACGGCACGAGTGTTTTCTCCAGTGAGTCAAGGCAAAGCAGTGTTCCAGTGACTGCAGTGTTGTCAAAATGGAGGCCAAAAAGCGCTCATGGAGGCCAACTTGCAACAAACGGGCTCCAGCAGAAAACTAAAAAGCACCAGCAGGAGTCCACCAAGCAACAGCAGGAGTCCAACAAGCACCAGCAGGAAACCAACCAGCTGTTAGTACAGCATGTAATGGGGCTACAAGCAACAGAGATAACCCAGCATGCCCCTGACGCCCGGAAAGCTTTACAGTTGGTGATCCCAAGATGACCCCCTTTGATGACGTCGAGACCTACCTGGCGGTCTTAGAGAAAGTGGCTACAAAGGATAAGTTACTCCAAGAACAGTGGGCCGTGGTCATCGCTCCATTCCTGACATCTGGACCCCAGCAGGCATACTTTTACTTGCCCGACGACCAGGCTGTTGACTACGAGGTCGTCAAGGGTGAGATCTTGGCAAGACTGGGAGTGAATGTGTTGGTCTGGGCCCAGCGGGTATATCATTGGGAATAAAAGCCGGCTGAGCCTGAGAGGCCGCAGTATTACAACCTGCTGCACCGCCTGCAAAAATGGCTGCAGCCAGAGGTGCTAAGTCCCTATGCTATGCTGAACCATCTCCTGGCCAATGTATTCTGGAGATGTAAATGTATAATGGAGATGTTTTCCCGAGCGGGCTTACCTAAAGAGGTGTTGACATACCAGGCCACCCTGTTTATGTCAAAGGTAATGAAAGAGCTCAGTAAGTTACTGCAGGTAAAACAGCCACGGACCTCCGTGTACCACCCGCAGACGGGCGGCCTGGTACAAAGGTTTAGTCAAACATTAAAAAATATGTTAAAGTGGGTGGTGGCTAGAGATGGGAAGAATTGGGATCTTTTGCTGCCCTATCTCATGTAGGCAGTGCGAGAAGTGCCCCAGGCCTCTACTGGGTTCTCGCCCTTCGAACTACTGTACGGCAGATATCTGCGTGGTCTGTTAGACATAGCCAAAGAGGCGTTGGAACAACAGCCCACGCCACACAAAAGTGTGGTTGAGTATGTCACTCAGTTGCAAGAGCGGATGGAAACAGTGTTGCCCTTAGTTAGGGAACATATGGAGGCAGCTCAGCGAGCCCAGAGTAGAGTCTATAATCGCCAGGTTCGGGTTTTGGTTCTGGTACCAACGGTTGACAATAAGTTTCCGGCTAGGTGGCAAGGTCAATACGAAGTGATCAAAAAGGTAGGGGAGGTGACGTACAGGGTACACCAGCCTGGGCGGAGGAAGCCAGAGCAAGTGTACCATGTAAACTTGTTGAAACCTTGGAAAGATAGGGAGACTAGTGTGGATGACAGCCTCCGGCCAGGTTTGTTAGGGGTGGAGTTTCCCGTGCCTCAGTCTCGTGCGAGGGAAGCAGTTGCCACAGTGATTGCTGACAGCCTTTCCTCTGCACAGACTCAGGAGGCCAGAGAGTTCGTCAGTAGGTACACCGATGTGTTCTCAGACCTTCCTGGACGTACTTCTATCATCCGCCATGACATTGTCACTGAACCCCAGGTAAAAATACAGTTGAAACCATACCAGGTACCTGAGCGGCGACAAGTCGAAGAGTGAGTGGGCCAGTCCGATAGTCTTATTACCCAAGCCAGACAGTACGTTGCGGTTCTGTAAAGATTCCCGCAAACTTTATGAGGTTTCCAAGTTTGATGCATATCCCATGCCCCGAGTTGAGGAGCTTATTGAGAAGCTAGGACAGGCTCGGTATTCTTCTGTTTTTGACCTCACAAAAGGGTACTGGCAGGTACCCTTGACGGAGGCTGCCAAAGAGAAAACAGGCTTTGTCACACGAGAAGGTTTATTCCAGTACAAGGTGTTATCCTGTGGTCTACATGGCGCTCCCTCTACTTGTCCAGTGTCTGTGCTGCGATGCAGACTGACACTGTTGCTGTAGTATGACTGGAAAGCCAATCCAGGATGTCTCTTACTGGGAGTGGTCAAGTGTTGGGTCCAGGCCGCCTTTTGTTGGCCTTAAAGGCAGGCTGCTCCACCAGCTTAGGGGGATTTGCATTTTACAGCTCACACTGCCAGAGAGCTGAGTTTTGAGATCTTCCTTGTGGAGTGTGGAAGCTGGTGAGCAGAGTGACTGGAGGCTTGTTTGCCAAGTGTGAATAAAACACTGAACTTCGATTTTTTTCCGTGCAACCGCACCTGTCTGCAAGAGCGAGTCATCACAAGATATATATATATATATATATATATATATATATATATATAGTTACTAGAGTGAAATTTAGGAATGCTTAAATTGTTTAACTAAAAATTGATTATCATTACAAATAGTTTGGAATTTCCTATTTCAATACATACTACACAACACATACTAAACATAAACATAACAAACATGAGGACATTACACGTAACCTTATAAAGAACACCAGCCACAGCAAGTCCAGTAAATGGATTAGTTACATAGTTTTCACTCTTAATTTCTTTCTATGCTCAATTTTGTCTACAAGGATCACTAAACAAAGGCAAGCATGCACATTATAAGGAAATTAACAATGAGAGCGCCTCGAAAAGCACTAATCTGTTATTAAGGTAAATGTCTAAGACTAATGTGCAGAATTCTGTAAGACTAATGTGCAGAATTTTATTTTCACAATATACAGTATCAGTGTTGAGGATGAATGAAATTATATAATTCCCACTGCATACAGTTACCTCTTTGTGAAGCTTACTGCCAACTGTTCTGTAAAGCTACTAATGATCTATATATAGGCTGCATTATTATACATGTAGCACAACATCAAAGAGAGGTTTTCAAATATCACAAAAAGGGGAAAGAGTTAAAGAGGACCCGTGGCCAAGCCAAATAAAATTTGATTTAGCAATCATTAAATAGCTTTGAGTGCCCTGATTACACACCTTTTTACAGTTTCTTGACATGCCAACTAGAGATGAGCGAACTTACAGTAAATTTGATTCGTCACGAACTTCTCGGCTCGGCAGTTGATGACTTATCCTGCATAAATTAGTTCAGCTTTCAGGTGCTCCGGTGGACTGGAAAAGGTGGATACATTCCTAGGAAAGAGTCTCCTAGGACTCTATCCACCTTTTCCAGCTCACGGGAGCACCTGAAAGCTGAACTCATTTATGCAGGGTAAGTCATCAACTGCCGAGCCGTAAGTTACTGTAAGTTCGCTCATCTCTAATGGAAATGACCCCCCCCCTCACCCACTCATGATACTAAGATATGAGGGTTAATCGCTTGTCTGATATTTCATAATAATAATGGGAGGGAATATCAGGTGACAAGCAGGTTTATAAAGACAAGGGTTGTGTATTAGGCCCCTCAAGGTAAAACATTTTAAACAACCTGTATAATTTAAAAACCATCTGTTGATTCTCTGAATTTTCGGACAAAATATAAATCCACATTTTTCGGGAACGGGAGGGCGTATCAGGAAACTTTAAAAATGTGTGTCATCAGGGCACGCTGAGCTATTTAGTATCCTTGACGTTGGAACTGAGGGGTACGCATGTCTTCTTGAAGGTGTATGGAATTTTACAAGCCATGCAATGCTCCATTGGAACGAAGCTCTCCTTCAAGAGAAAAAGAACTTGGTACACACTGACACCTTCTGGAAATGGCTACCCTTCAAATCAATGATTAACCCATAAAGGGTCTTAAACTAAGATTGGGGATTACACACAAAGCGAGAATCTCTCTATGAATATAGTTACCCATGGGGTAACTAAGACAACCTCAGACCAATTTTCTCCCCGTACAATGGTCATATGGTTGTTAGATATCAACTCTGATGTCTGACAAAGTGGGCGTGGCCAATGAAACAGCTGTCACACCTCGATCCACACCAGCGTCTGACTCCTACCCCAGCATGGTCGTATTCACTGTACCTTCACCTCTAAGTTTCAATACAGAAGGCATTTGTTTAGAAGAATAGTGAGTACGGTCGACTAAATTGGCTATGTTTTTTGATTCTTGGATAACCCCTTTAACTATACAAACTTCTCATCTATAGTGCCCTAAACAGTAATAATGCCCCACACAGTAATAGTGTTCCCAAATTTAGGCTCTCGCAGTAATAGTGCCCACGTTGTTCCCCCACACAGTAGTTAGACTTACTCTATGCCCTACTCAGCAGTTAGGCTCACATTTATGCCCCCACCCGCCAGAATAAATTCAGGCACTTAGGCTCATTCCCCCCCCCCCTCCCCAAATTTTAGGTAGTCCTTTTTATACCACCAGTCAATAATAGACCTCTATTTGGCCCCCACACAGTAATAGGCTTTTTTGTGCCCCCCAAACAGTAGTACACCTCTCTCATGCACCCCACATAATAATAGGCCCCTCTTGTGCCCTTTACATAGTATTTTTCACCTCTTGTGCCCCCTGGCATTGTAAGAAGCCTCTTTTAACCCTATTCTAACAGTCATCACCCTTTGTTTGACTAAATAATATAAAACCCTCACCTCTTGATACTGGATGTGGCCCAATGCAGGTGGTGCAATGCAGTGCTGCTGTGATAATGTAATACTTTTCAACTATGTGTACGGATCCTGTATATCTAAGAGCCCGGTCAGTGTCTGGACCCACCAAAGGACCCTCTTGTCTGTCAGTGGTTCTGTGCAAATTTGGTTGGTCCGCCATGTGAGTGGGCCAAGACCCACAACCCCACATGTCCCTTGCTATTTATGCTTCTAAAAAAATTAGCACAATCATACTAACCTTTGTTTGCAGCATTAACAATTGGGTTGCTTTAAATATAAATCTATTTCAAAAGATGAAATGAGAGAACTGTTTAGATGGCTTGGGTTCATCGCTAAGACAAATTCAGTTTCAAACTATGGAATGGGCTATATAAAAAACCCAACCTTATATAGCATCTAAAAGCTACTGCAAATGGAAATAAAATATAAATGCACATAATGTAACATAAGATAATCAACATGGCCAAGTACAGAAAATCTAAAAGGTTCTTCAATAAAGTACTGGAAAATACATCACTTGTAGTAAGTAAAAACCTTGGTATTACTAACAGTGACTTTCCTACTACTTAGAGCTAAGTAAAATGTAAATACTGTATGTTAAGTTATATTGATCAAGCATGGCTTTTCCAAAATGTTTAATCCCAAATTTAGGCATGTGAGCATTTTTACAATTTAAACTTACATACAGGAATGTTCTCTCTCAAAAGAGTGCCATGGCTATGGGGTTTGATGCTGCATAGGAAGAAGATGTGCTTCTAAAATCTTCAAATCTTTTCTGAAAATCAGGTCAGCTTATCCTAAAAAGTCAAGAAAAAAAAAACAGTCCTGCTAGGTTGAGGTTAAGAGAGAAAATCAGGAAGAAAAATGAGAAGAGAGAAAATATGTCCAATAAATTGCAGTTTATTATTCACTTAAGATACAATATAATGTCTTCTGCAGGGCCCTTGCATCAGACAGAGGATAGTACATGAAAAAGTATTACGAAAAAGTAAATAAAAAATTGTATGTGAATTTAAAGTCCTTCCACCATATGTAGTAACAGGATGATGTCTTTTCACTATACTGTTTTATTGCTCGCTATGTGGCAGCGTTATTGCAATGCAATGGCTCGGTCAGCGCTGTGCCATATTACAGACAGGAGATTAAAGTTAGTGGGTGCCGGCAGGTGCGCTCAGCAGCGCTGCAGTCCCCCACTGTATCATGACAGCGCAGGGCTACGTGCATTGACGATCTTGAGGTGGATGGGGATCAGATGTAAGTGCCGGGCTCGTGCTCTATTCAGCACTGGAGTCCGCCTATTGTGGTCCCCCTTCTACCCTCGTGGCACAGGGATATTGTGACAATAGTTCCAAGTAGGGTAGGAGTTTGGCAACAGGTGCCTCTTACCAGTATTGCCGGCATCTAGTAAGTCTCCTCGGGGGAAGCTTCTATGTTGGATGGCCAGCAAAGTAGAAGATGCTTTGTGGGGCGCATACTCTGCTTCTTTTGCGGTGGGCAGGGCCGGACTGGCCCACCGGGATACCGGGAAAATTCCTGGTAGGCTGCTCACCCTGGGGTCAGCAGTGGCCAGCCTGTGCTCAGTCCCCGACCTGACCAGTTCTTATAGATTGGAGCGCGGTCGGGCCACCCATGCACACTTGCATCAAGGGCGTGATAGTAGTATCAGGACCTTGTATGCAGCCAGGGCTGCCGTTAGGGGGGTACAGCCAGTACTCCAGTAAGGGGCCCGGGCCCCGCTGCACCCCCCTGCAGATGCCGCAGCACAGAAGCAGGGGACCGCTGTATACACAGCAGTCTCCTGCTTTCATGGCCGGTCCAGGACGCAATGAACTATAAGCACGTCTTACAGACGCTCCTATAGTTCAATGTGACGCTCGGGCTCGGCTGATTGACAAAGCGAAGAGCCATTGGCTCCTCGCCCTGTCAATCACTCTTGCGGTCCGCCCACATTGTGCAGGCGCTGACAAGAGGCCCAGGCTTTCGTCCTCTGTGCTCCGGCACATGAATGTGCCGGATCACAGACTGGTGAAGAAGACAGAAGAGAAGAGAGCATGGACGGTGCGGGAGCCAGGTAAATATGTTTTTTCTTCTTCTATTCCTTCCTAAGGGGACAACTTATAATGACCTAAGGGGGGCTCTGCTGGCTACCACTACCTAAATAGGGCATTGCTGGCTATCACTATCTAAAGGGGGCACTGCTGGCTATCACTATTTAAAGGGGGCATTGTTGGCTACCACTACCTAAAGGGAGCACTGCTGGCTATCACTATCTAAAGGGTGCACTGCTGGCTATCACTATCTAAAGGGGGCACTGCTGGCTATCGCTATCTAAAGGGGGCACTGCTGGCTATCGCTATCTAAAGGGGGCACTGCTGGCTATCGCTACCTAAAGGGGGCACTGCTGGCTATCACTACCTAAAGGGGGCTGCAGCTGGCTATCACTACCTAAAGGGGGCTGCTGCTGGCTATCACTACCTAAAGGGGGCTGCTGCTGGCTATCACTACCTAAAGGGGGCTGCTGCTAAAGGGGAGGAAAATACTGTATATGGGGGACTGCAACTATATACAGGGGGATCTACATATAGGGAGTAACCCCTACTTATAGGGGGCTGCTACTGCATACAGGGTGTAGCTATCTACAGGGGGCAGCTATGTACACGGAAACCTACCTACAGGTGGTACCGCCCTACTCCAGGCACCTGTGTAATGAGGGAAACTATGTGAAGGGACCTGTCTACTTTCTGGAGCGACCTAACTACCTAATGGGTGGGGGATGGACAAACTTATCTAGCCACTCTAATATTACTGTATGGAACGTTATAGGTGCAGGAAAAGTGTGGAGCCTAAAATGTTTGTCTGGCAGGTTCTGTGGAGACGAATTGTGAAAGGAAGAAGTCGTCATGATGGTCTGGGCCGGAAGGAGAAGAAAACGGAAAGTGAATTCCTCTAATCAGAGAAGACGTCACCTGATGTAACTCTAAGTAATCCCTTATATGGTCTGCAGAGCCTGTGTAGAGCTAATATCTACCACTATATGGTCACTGTATGGGGGGAATATTTCCTCCTTGTATACTGGTAATATTAGTCTCAGTATACAGGATTTGGTCAGTAACAGTATGATGGTAATATGTATAGTGGTAATATTCCTCCTTGTATACTGGTATTATTGGTAATATTGGTCTCAGTATACAGGATTTGGTGAGTAACAGTATGATGGTAATATGTATGGTGATAATATTCCTCCTTGTATACTGGTATTATTGGTAATATTGGTCTCAGTATGCAGTATTTGGTTAGTAACTGTATGATGGCAATATGTATGGTGATAATATTCCTCCTTGTATACTGGTATTATTGGTAATATTGGTCTCAGTATACAGGATTTGGTGAGTAACAGTATGATGGTAATATGTATGGTGATAATATTCCTCCTTGTATACTGGTATTATTGGTAATATTGGTCTCTGTATACAGTATTTGGTTAGTAACAGTATAATGGTAATATGTATGGTGATAATATTCCTCCTTGTATACTGGTATTATTGGTAATATTGGTCTCAGTATACAGTATTTGGTTAGTAACAGTATGATGGTATTATGTATGGTGATAATATTTCCTCCGTCTTTCTCCATTGAACTAAAGGGCTCTTGTTTTTCTTGACCTGTGGTTTACATTTTTTTTATTGATAATTGGGAAAATAGCGGGCAAGCCCTTGGGGGGGGGGGAGTCAAGAGGAGGGGCCCATGCCTTAAGCTGTGTAAGGGGCCCCAAAATTTCTGATTGCAGCCCTGCCGGCGGCTGCCACAGTGCCGCAATGCTGTGGGGCTGGTAGGAAATTATTTCCAGGGCTGCTTTTTATCCCCAGTCCGGCCCTGGCGGTGGGGATTGAAGTGGTGTATATCCTCCTGCTTATGCCATAGGTGGGATTCAACTATACATATAACTGGGAGAGATGTGTTTTGGGGAGCCAGGTCCCCTTTTTCAATAGCTGATGGTGTTAGTGGTATAGATATGCAATGAAAGAAATTACTATTATCACCTGTTAAATCCCAATGCTCCAGCACCAATGCTTCCTCTAAAAAGGGGCTGCAGTGGTACTAGGCAGTGTTCATAAAACATAATTAGATCAGAAACTGGTAGTTACCCTGGCATATATACAGACTAATAACAGATATTGAGAATTACACCCAACATCTAAGACATAGAAATAGCACTTTGCAGTGTCTATACATACATAGATCAGATCATACAGGACAGGGATGTGCAGGACTGCAGATGAAGTAGCTCCCTCTTCAATCCTAGGGTAGTGCTACCTGAGGTGAGAGGCTCAACTAGCCTAATAGTGTGCGCTAGAGATGACTGTTGAAAAGGGATCTCTACAAAGCAATGTTTCTAGAGAAGAATACTTAATTACCAAAGCCTCAGTGGTGCATGCTATGTGAAATTAAAGTACTATAGGGATATAAATGGGCTACATAAAAGTCATTGGATACTCTATAATTGCTCCATACAACTTGGAAGTTGCACTGAGCTGTAAAATAATACATAATGTACATAAACAACCATTTATCCTACAGGATCAATCCCTTTTGTTTTTTCAGGGTTTTATTTACTATAATTTTTTATTGTATTTTAATACTATTGAACTCCTTTATTTTGTAGTGCTTTTAGAAATATGTTTGGTGGATATAAGAATTGATTAATCCTGTTTTGTCTTTTGTTTTCAATTGTATCTGCACACAGAGTATCTTTCCTTGAATAGAGTAATCACTCATAGTGGGCAGCTTTATCTAATGTTCCATATTTTTCTTCTGATAACCTTCACCTACTTCTTTTAAGTGATAGTCTGACTTTTAATGGGCAGCCACTGTGCAGTTTATCTTCGCAAATTTCCCTTTTGAAGAAAGTGTTTTGTATTTATAAAGAGATATCATTGACTTCTCCAGTGGAAACAAGAAAAAGCTTATTTGGCTGGGACACAGAACTTTCATAATGCTCTTCTAAATTTATGTTGTCAGTGTTTAAAAAGGAAATCCCACATAAAACTAAATTAAGTCATAACACAAGTTTCCAGGACTTGCTATGGTCATTTATTTTGAATTGTAATATTTTTTTTTCTGTTTATATAATTTCTAAATTTCTTTGATTGTGGTCATTGTATTGTATACACAATATTATTCAACTGTTATATTATGAAGCCGCTACATGAGATAAAGTCCTAAAACTTCATAAACTGCAAAAAAAATTGCTATTTTCTGGCTGGAATTCTGCTCCCTAAGTTCTGCGTTACCCTTATTACAGATATATGTTTTGTTTAAACCTTCCGTTACCTGTTTAAAGAACATACACTACTTTAAATGATGCAGTTCCATGAATTAACGGCTTCAATTTGCCAATAATAAATTAAAAGGGAATATATACTGTATATGTAAATCAATTAACAAGCAATGTGTTTAAAAAAAATAAAGGTTCATATGGAGTGGGAAGAGGGCTATGATCCCTTACCACATCTTACAACAACCCAGATTAAGGGTGCATTCACACCACATCTATTTAAAAATCTTAATCCTTTCAGTACTTATTAGCAACTGTATGCTACAGAGGAAATGCTATTCTTTTTGGATTTCTTTTTTTGTCTTGTCCACAGTACTCTCTGCTGACACCTGATGCCTGTATCAAGAACTGCCCAGAGCAGGAGAAAATCCCCATACCAAACCTATGCTGCTCTGAACAATTCCTGACACGGACAGAGGTGTCAGCAGAGAGCACTGTGGACAAGACAAAAAAGAAATTCAAAAATAATAGAATTTCCTTTGTAGCATACAGCTTAAAATAATATTAAAACTAGACACTAAGATTAATAGGTAGTATGATAGGAAAAACATAATGTTAACTTCGAACGATGCAATCCCTTCTTTTGTTTGCTTGGTGATGACTTTTATGTGATTCTCAACTAACCTCAACAAGAATTGTTTTTGTTGTTCGTCCCTGACCAATTTGTTAAACTTTTTATCAGAACAATTCCTCTTTCTGCAGTATCATTGACAACTAGAGATGAGCAAACTTTTGAAAAATTCGATTCGGCCGATTTCCCGATTTTTTGAAAAAATCTGGTTCGATGCAAATTTATTTGCGACAAATCTATTTTGAAAACAGCTATTTCTGGCCTACAGAGAGCCTCAATAGGGGTATAGAACACTTTGCTATATTCTAACACGCATATGGAGTGTGCTGGGGTGGTGAAATAATACTGTTATTCAGTATGACATGCAGATTACAGGCATCGCTTTTAGAATCACTGCCGCCAAGCGGCACAATGACAGAGCCTGGAGGTGGCATGAGGAGACCATATAGTAACTGAATGACACATCGTGGAGGTGTTGGCAGCATGAGGAGCCCATATAGTGGCTGAATGACACATCCTGGAGCTGGCAGCAGCATGAGTAGATACTAGGGCTTCACAATACCTAAGATTAAAAGACGAATTTTTAAATTTAAATTGAAGATTTATGGTAGGTAATGCTACCATAAAAAACATTTTAGGCCCAGACCAAGGCCCAGCAGTATCAGTAAACCATATATTGCCTGAATGACACAGCCTGGAGTTGGCTGAAGCATGAGGAGATCAGATAGTGTCTGAATGGCACAGCCAGGAGTTGGAAGCAGCATGACTAGACACTAGTGCTTTACAATCCCTAAGATTAAAAGATGAATTCTGAAATTTAAACTGAAGATTTTGGTTAGCTAGTGCTACCATAACAACATTTTTATTCCCAGACCCAGGCCCAGCAGCATCAGTAAACCATATATTGGCTGAATGACACAGCCTGGAGTTGGCTGAAGCATGAGGAGACAATTGAAATTTATGATTTCTAAATTTAAATTGAGGGTTTTGAAATTGCACTTTTAACTCCCAGATTTTAGTGTTCCAGGCCCCGGCGTGTGGGTATAAAGGACCAAATCTAACAAGGAGTCCCATGTCACATGGCAGCACAATGACACAGCCTGGAGGTGGCATCAGTAGGAGGAGACCATATAGTGGCTGAATGGCACAGCCTGGAGTTGGCTGAAGCATAAGAAGGGACCATATAGTGGCTGGATGATGGCCTGGAGTTTGTGTCAGCATGGGGAGACCATATAGTGTCTGGATGGCACAGCTTGGAGTTGGCGGAAGATGAGGAGACAATAGGGCCTCACAATCTCTAAGAATAAAAGATGAATTTTGAAATTTCCATTGAAGATGTATAGTACCTAGTGCTACCATAAACATATAGAGGTAATGTCCTAGGCCCAGCAGCATCACTAAACCATGTAGTTGCTGATTGACACAGACTGGAGCTGGCTGAAGCATCAGTAAACCATACATTGGATGAATGGCCCACCCTGGAGGTGGCTTAAGCATGAGGAGACCATATAGTGACTGAATGACACAGCCAGGAATTGGCTGAAGCATGAGAAGAGACCATATAGTGGCTGAATGAGACAGCCTGGAGGTGGCGGCAGCAGCATCAGGAGTCCTGAAAGTGACCTGGTGACAGGGTGGTGCGGTAGGTGGCAATACCAGTACCCGGTGACGAAGGTGGTTGAAAAAAGGTCTGATGCAGAGGAATGTTTGTAACTGGGGAACAGCGCCTGAAATCTGTTTGGCACTATCCATATTTGTGAACTGTTGGTATGGAACCATGGTCAATCTACTCTCATGCATCAGACATTGGTGATTGGAAATCCTGGCTGATCCATGCCTGATTCATCTTCACAAAGGTCAGTCTCTCCACATTTTTTGTGGACAGACTAGTTCTCCTTGGGGTGACAATGGCCCCCGCCGCACTAAACACCCGCTCTGATGGCACACTACTGGCCAGGCAGGACAGCTTTTCCAGGGACAACTCTGCTTGTTGCGGCCACAAACCAAGTTTGGCTGCCCAGAAGTCCAGCAGATCTTCAATGTGTGTTGGCATGGGCATATCAAGGTATGCCACCACCTGCTGGTTCAGGTCCTGCTCCATGTCTACCTGCTACTGATGAGTTGCTTCACTATGTGGGGGAAGAAAGCTACTCATCAGCGACTATAGACTCAGGCTGCTGCTGATGGAGCTGGTACTGCTCCTGCCACCCCACCCCTCCCTAGCAGTCATGGCAGTGGAAGGTGAGCGCAGGTGGCCCCCCGCTACAGACCTGCGAGTGGATGGACGATGGATCCGATAGGTATCGGCCAACTGACTACATAGGATGTCTCTGTAGTAGGTCATTTTGTCCTCTCGCAGTGGGTGTAAAAAGGATCCAATAAGGTGGAAATCCACAAGTCAACCCGCTGCCGAATGGTAAAAATTCGGCTGTCACTACGCAAGCAGGTGAGCATGCATTGTGCCATTAGTGTGAGTGACTTGGAGGGACTCCCTGCCTCCATCTCCACTGCATACTGCCGAGGTGTGTCTGGGTCCTCTGTCTCGCCTTGCTCATAACCCTCTAGCTCCTCTGGCTGCTCCTGCTCCTTTTCTCCTGTCAGAAGACTAGAAAAATGCCCATTTGGCGAAACATAAACTGTTCTCCACTGTGCCCCTCCCCCTCCTCCTTCTCCAGTTCAGCCCCCACAGGGCTCATGTGGCCATGAGATGGGCACCATGTCTCCAGTGCCCTGACCAGCCATCGTTTCCAACATGTGTTGTAAGAAATGAAGCAGTGGAATGACGTAGTTCATCCCTTAATGCTGACGACTTACTTATAATGTGGCTTCCTGAGCAAAGGGCAGGTGTCACGTATGAGTTGCCACTGGTTCCCATTGAAGTTACACAGGGGAGTACCCCTATCGAATGACTTTAAGCAGTTCATCCCCTGTGTGACCCTTTTCGCCAAGGCAAACCATGGGAAGAACAGCGTGACACCGCTATGCCCTGTACACATGGTATGCTGAAGTGCCACTGAGACTTGTCCGGGCAGTGTAGGCTGAGAACACGGTGGAGGATGAGGAGGCGGAGTCGCACACTGTCACAGGACCAACGGGTTGAGAGCATGGAGGAGGAAGCAGCGTGACCTGTCCAAGTTGGGGTTGTGGCTGTGCAGGAACCACATTCACCCAGTGAGCCGTAAAGGACATGTATTGTCCCTGACTGTAGTTATAGCTCCAGATGTCGGTGCTGCCATGCACTTTGGTACACACCGACAGGCTCAAGAACTGGACCACCTTCTCTTTCACAAAATTGTGCAGGGCTGGTACTGCTTTCTTCGCAAAGAAATGACGGCTTGGCACTCTCCACCTCGGCTTGGCACATACCATCAGTACTCTGAAAGGTGCAGAGTCCACCACTTGAAAAGGGAGGGACTGCAGCACCAGCAACTTAGACAGGAGCACATTCAACTTTAGCATAGTTGGATGAGTGGGCGCATACTGTTGTCTCTTGGATATGGCTTCGCCGATGGATTGTTGGCAGAATTGCTGACTAAAAGTAGGAGCAGGAGCATCTGGAGCTGTATGACACATATCTCCATTCGGCTGAGGTGGTGGAGCCTTGTCTGGCTGAAAGAGGGAGCGGCGTGCCACTGTGTGATGCAGCAGGCTGGACCACAACATCAGAGCCACGGTTCTCCCAGGCCGCTTTATGGTGGTGAAGCATATGTTGACGCAGGGCCGTGGTGCTAACATTGGGACCCTGGCCACGCTTCACCTTCTGCCAACATATTTTGCATGGGGCTATGTGAACCTTCTCTGGATGCTTGATGAAAAACTGCCACACCGCCGAGTAGCTGATTTTCCCACCAACAGTCCACACTAATTGACTGCTACTGCCACCGTCTCCAGGAACCCCTGTTCCTCTACCTCCCGGGAAGGAAGAAAAATGCACTACAGTACCCATATTTTTGTAAAGCACCAGCAGTACACAACAGTCCTGCAGCCAAAAAAAGCTGTGTACTAAACACAAAATTGCACTCTGTCAAAGATTATTAGGAATGGACTGCTGTGTATTATACCATCTACAGACTAGCATAACCAGCAAATGATTTTTTGTGGAACAAAGACACTGAATTGCACTGAAAAATGATTCCTGCCTCCTTTGCTAAGGTTTATGAAGTTGAGGCAGCTTGTTGAAATGTATGAGGCAACACACATCTCTCTGCCCCTCTCTGTAATACTATGCTGAAGAAAGCTGCTGATAGGCTGCATCCTGCATGTGATTCAGGGTCATCCCACCTACTTCCTTTCCCTCCTTGCCTTCCCACCTTCCCAGCATTCCTTGCCCCATGTAATGACCCCATGTACCATTTTAGATGCCCTGGAGCCTGCACCACAGTAAATGGAGTTTAATGAAGTGATTTGTTCGATTGAATTGCGGCGATATTTGCATTTGTTGCAAATCGAATATTTCCTGAAATTCGTAATGAATTCGAGTTTGTCAGCTTCGATTCGCTCATCTTTAATGACCACCTTAAGAGCGTTCACATGGCTTCTTAGAGAATCACTGCAGTATTCTATCACATCGTGGACCCCAAACAATTCAAAGAACGTCTTTGTTTTATTAGTAACAAAATGATTAAGGTCTTTTCCTTCAAAAACTAGGTTTTTACCTTCTAATAATTTCATTACCTTTTTCTTGCAGGTTTGGTTTCTAATTTTTTTGTCATATTTTCCTTATCAGCGTGAGTAATATGTTCATCCAAAAAAAGCCAATCCTACATTTGTTTCTGACAGATACCAAAGGTATCTCTTAGCAACTGTGAGAGCACTTTTTTTGACATCTGCATCTGGGTAAGTGCTCAGAAGCTGAAGCATATCCAAATCATTCTTTTGAGCTCATTGACTTACAATTGCCTAGTGCCAAAAGCGAACATATATGAGGATGACAAAATGTGCAACCCCTTTCATTCCTTTCAATTCTCATTGAGGAATAGTCAACTGTTTAGTGAAGAGGACAATTTTATGTGCATATATTGCCTTTGCCATCCACCTTGCTTGATGCAGAGCCCCCGGGATCCAGAAACTGAATATTAAAAATTTCACTAGTTTGAGATAAAAGTGATAAATGTGTGCAACCCTTAAATATTATCCAATCTTTTTGAAATGTGCCATATATATCTTTTACATCACTGAGATTTGTTGCGTAAGCAAAGTCATATGAAAATCACATCTTTGGAAAACAGAAACACCCTATTGTGTGTGTGTGTGTGTGTGTTTATGTGTGTCTATAGAGATTATATATATATATATATATATATATATATATATATATATATATATATTATGCTTATATATCAAGAACCCCCCCAGAGTCAAAGGTGGGTTCACACTTAATTGTGCTTATTGATTACAAAGCAAGGAATGGATTTTAAATGAAGAGATGCTTCAGGCTTTCCTTTATATGTTTCTTTAATTTATGATCCATTTCTGGCTTTGTATTCAAATTATTATTTGCAATTAACCCCTTAAGGACCGGGGGTTTTTCCGTTTTTGCATTTTCGTTTTTTGCTCCTTGCCTTTAAAAAATCATAACTTTTTCAAATTTACACCTAAAAATCCATATGATGGCTTATTTTTTGCGCCACCAATTCTACTTTGTAATGACGTCATTAATTTTGCCCAAAAATCTATGGTGAAGCGGGAAAAAAAATCATTGTGCGACAAAATTGAAAAAAAAAAAACTGTTTTGTAACTTTTGGGGGCTTCCGTTTCTACGTAGTACATTTTTCGGTAAAAATGACACCTGATATGTATTCTGTAGGTCCATACGATTAAAATGATACCCTACTTATATAGGTTTGATTTTGTCGGACTTCTGGAAAAAATCATAACTACATGCAGGAAAATTAATACGTTTAAAATTGTCATCTTCTGACCCCTATAACTTTTTTATTTTTCCGTGTATGGGGCGGAATGAGGGCTAATTTTTTGCGCCGTGGTCTGAGGTTTTTAACGGTATCATTTTTGCATTGATAGGACTTATTGATCACTTTTTATTCATTTTTAAATTATATAAAAAGTGACCAAAAATGCACCGAGCGGTTTAATTAATGATATATTTTTATAATTCGGACATTTCCGCACGCGGTGATACCACATATGTTTATTTTTATTTTTATTTACACTGTGTTTTTTTTTTATTGGAAAAGGGGGGTGATTCAAACTTTTAATAGGGGAGGAGTTAAATGATCTTTATTCACTTTTTTTTTCACTTTTTTTTTGCAGTGTTATAGGTCCCATAGGGACCTATAACACTGCACACACTGATCTTCTATGTTGATCACTGGTTTCTCATAAGAAACCAGTGATCAACGATTCTGCCGCATGGATCTCAGGCACTGAGCAGTCATTCGGCGATCGGACAGCGAGGAGGCAGGAAGGGGCCCTCCCGCTGTCCTGTCAGCTGTTCGGGATGCGGCGATTAGCCACGGCTATCCCGAACAGCTCGACTGAGCTAGTCGGGAACTTTCACTTTTAGCTCTGAGCGCGCGGCTAAAGGGTTAATAGCGCGCGGCGCCGCGATCGGCGCTGCGCGCTATTAGAGGCGTGTCCCGGCTTCACTATGACGCTGGGCCCGCCGTGATATGACGCTGGGTTACTGTGTAACCCCGCTTTATATCAGAAGAGCAGGACCAAGGACGTACCGGTACGTCCTTGGTCCTTAAGGGGTTAAAAATCTGACTGTGGGACCACACCCTAAGGACCAATATGAAAAATTTCACCTTGACATAAGTATGCAGACCTTTTGCTATGAAACTTACAATTTAACTCTGAGGGCCTCTTATTTACTTGTTCATGTTTGAGATGTTTCTACACGTTGATTGGAGTCACCTGTGGTAAATTCAGAGGATCTGGAATGAATTGAAAAGACACAGCTCTACCTATATAAGGTGTCCCAGCTGACAATGCATCAGAGCAAAAACCAAGTTAGGAGGTGGAAAGAACTGTCTGCAGAGCTGAGAATCAAGATTGTGTGGTGGCACAGATTTGGAGAAGGGTGCAAGAACTTCCTGCTGCACTGAAAGTTCCCAAGTGGCCTCCGTATATACTAAATGGAAAACATTTGGAACAATCAGTACTCTACCTAGAACTATCCACTCCATCAAACTAAGCTGGTTCAGAGATATTTGTAATGAGAACCTGACCCAGGGTGCTCTGGGTCTCAGACTGGTCCAAAAGTTCACCTTCCAATAAGACAATGACCCTATGCGCACAAGACACCACAGGAGTGGCTTAGGGACAATCCTGTGGATGTCCTTAAGTGAAGAGACTTCAAAAATTGCTGTCCACCGATGGTTCCTATCCAACCTAACAGAGCTTGAATGGATGAATAGTAGAAAAGCTATTCCAAATTCGGGTATACAAACCTTGTGACTTGAGTACCTAAGAAGACTGAAGGCTGTAATCTCTGTCAAAGGTGCTTAAACTAAGTTATGAGTAAAGGTTCTAAACACTCATGTAAATATGAAATATAAATTTTTTCTTTTTAGTAAATTTGTTAAACTTTTTAAAATTCTGTTTCCACAGCATTTTTATAGCACTGCAATTTGTAACTAACCACAACTTATCTTTAAAATATATTTTTGTATTTTTACAGTAGATCTTAGCGTGGATTTATCCAGGTTTGAGCTGGCATCCTACTTAGCAGGAAGCCAATCTTTAAAGGTGACAGCTTGCTCTATTTGCTATTTTACACCACACAGATTTTTTATTTTTTGGGTGACTAAGGAGGTTTCTAAGCCTTTACAGAGTCTCAGCAAGCAGGTAAAGAATTACTACAGACTGCCAGATGGTGAAGAATATATCTCTTTCACTTAATTAAAATATTGGAAAGTCTCATATAATCACATGCACTACTGATTTATGCTAAATTATTCACTATGATAGGTACCCTTAAAGTAAAACGTAAAGATTTTATTGGTTATTAAATTTGTACTTATTATATTAAAGTGAGTGAAATTGATTATTTCTACCCCCAAAAATCTTTTGTTTGGTAAAATTTAACAATGAGTGATTGTTTTAGCTGACAGATCATCATCATCTGGAAAAAAAGGGTTTCTAATTCTTTACTTTATATGGTGCAGTTGGCCACTACACGTATAATCTTTCCATTAAGAGCATTAAAGAGCATTTCACCATAGGCATAACTTTAAGGTTTCTCTTACCCATGTGAGGAGATCAGTACTATCTGTGAAGTGAAACATCAGAGTTGAGGTCCTAATATTTTGTATTGGGGCCAAGCAGATTTAACTAAAGTGTCACATATGGGCAGGGAAGGAGTGCAACACTATTCTCGCCCACTTTCCCTTTCCCTGCCTACTTGCCTATCCGCCCTAGGCAGCAGATCAACAACCACGTTGACGGACCTTTCCTGAATAAGTGAGGGAAGTTAAGGTCAACACAACAAACTACAATACGGTCAAAGTCAGTATACTTTAAGGGAGCACACAGTCTAACAGAAATTATGTCTAAACACAGACACAATAAGTCAAAGTCCACAAGCCGAGTCAGCACCAAGAGATCACAGAAGTGCCAAGTCGGAGAAACAGGAGAAGGGTCAGAGTACTGAGCCAATAGCTCATATATACCAAAAATACAGGATACAATATACACGCTAGCTAGGAGATGAAGCTCTATCACAGGCAAGGGTGTGAGAGAAGACTGCCAGCTTATATAGGAGCCAGAACAGGTGCTCCAATTGAGGTCAGCTGACCAGTCCAGGCAATCGGCTGTAACCCAGCAACAAAAAGTAAAGAAAAGAAACTGTCTGAACTGTTAGCCCTATGGGTTCTGACAGTACCCCCCTTTTAGGAGGGGCCACTGGACCCTTACATTTGGGTTTGGATTTGTCCGGATGAGAGTCGTGGAATTTCTTGATCAAGGTGGAAGCATGAATGGAAGAAGCTGGAACCCACGATCTCTCCTCCAGACCATACCCTTTCCAGTGAACCAAATATTGGACTAAGTTTTGTACTTGAGGACTGTCCAATATTTTGGAGACCTCATACTTCAGTTCTCTGTCGATTTCAACAGGAGGAGGAGGCACAGGAACAGGGGATTGTGTAGGAACATACAATTTCAGTAAAGAACAATGAAAACATTATGGACCTTAAATGAAGTAGGCAATTTTATTCTGTAACAGACCGGATTAATAACTTCAATTATCTCATAAGGCCCAATAAACCGAGAAGCCAATTTTTTAGATGGCCCATTGAGACACATATTTTTTTGTACATAGCCACACTTTATCACCTACTTTAAATCTAATGCCTTAAGTACATCTCTTGTTGGAAAATGTACTTTCTAACTCTTGGGCATTTCTCAGGTTGTTTGAGCCTGGGCCCAAACTGTGCACAGTTTACTCAAAGTAGTTTAACCTCACGATTATCAGTAATGGTATTAGTACAGGAAGAAAACCGTTGATGAAATCCATATACACAGAAGAATGGTGACATACCAGTAGAAGAATTCTCTCGATTATTGAAAGCAAACTCAGCAAGAGACAGAAAAGAAACCCATTCATCCTGTCTGACACGTAACATCTAAGGTATTGTTCAACATTCTGATTCATTCTTTCTGTTTGACCATTAGATTGTGGATGAAAAGCAGATGAAAAAGACAATTTAACTCCCAACTGTTTATAAATAACTTGCCAAAATTTGGAAACAAATTGTACACCTCGATCAGGCACAATACTTTCCGGAACCCCATGGTACCTAACAACATGTCTTAAAAATAGATTAGCACAAATTTTGGCCGAAGGGAGATTTTTCAGAGGAACAAGATGACAATGTTTATTTATCCTGTCTACTACCACCCATAGATCAGTCTTTTCCTTAGATGGAGGCAGATCAATCATAAAATCCATAGAAATATGAGTCCAGGGCATATTGGGAATAGATAACTGACACAACTCTCCTGTGGGACGTGTCCGAGGAGTCTTTGCTCAAGCACAAATTTCACAAGAAGCAGCAAAAGCCTCCACATCCCTGTTGGCCACCAGAATTTCCATTGAAGCAATTTCCTTGTACCCTGAATACCAGGATGACCTGCCAATGGGGAACAATGACATTCTTCAATAATTCGGAGACTAAACTGACTGGGTACAAAGATTTTGCCTCTAGGAGTCTTTGGAGGAACCAAGCCTTGATTGGTAAATATCTCAGAAGTTAAATCTGAGGACACTGCTAAAATAACCACACTCTCTGGGAGGGTTATCTCTGTATCAGAATCAATAGGCTGAGAAGCACTGAAACTCAGAGATAAGGCATCAGCCTTAACATTCTTAATACCCAAACGATTAGTAATGACAAAATTAAACCGCGTAAAAAACAAGGCCCAACGGGCTTGACGAGGATTGAGATGTTTGGCAGACTCATGGAAGGTTACATTTTTGTGATCAGTAATTACTGTAACTGTCTCCATTCCTGAAAAGCCCACTTAATTTCCAAAAGCTCTCGATTATCAACATCATAGTTCTGTTCTGCAGCAGAAAATTTTTGAGAGAAAAAGGCACAAGGACGTAACTTAAACGTAAAGTTCCCTGCGACAATACTGCTCCAGCACCAACTTCAGAAGCATCAACTTCAACAATAAAGCGCTTGGTCTGATCTGGTTGGACTAATATCGGAAAGGAGATGAAACACCCCTTGAGATGTTCAAAAGCTGCCTCCGCCTCCAGAGACCAGTTAACCAGATCTGCCCCTTTGCGAGATAAATCAGTCAATGGTTTTGCAACAATAGAAAAAAAAAAAGTAGTTCGCAAAACCCCGAAACCATTGTAATGCCTTTAAAGAAGTAGATCACATCCAGTCTGAAACAACCTTAACCTTCTCAGGATCCATTTTGCAATGTCCTGTAGTTAAGATATACCCCAAAAATGGTACCTCTTTGATACCAAAGACGCACTTTTCTTGTTTAACAAATAATTTGTTTTGACTAAGTACCTGGAGGACAGAAAGTACATGATTTACATGAGATGACCAATCACAAGAGAACATTTGAATCTCATCTAGATAAACCACTAGGAATTTTCCCCAAAATTCCCCCAAAATATCATTCACCAAATTCTGAAAGACTGCTGGTGCATTACTGAGACCAAAAGGCAGTACCAGATATTCAAAATGACCTTCAGGGTGTTAAATGCAGTTTTCCATCCATCACCCTCTTTCATTCTGATAAAGTTATAAGCCCCTCAAAGGTCAAGTTTAGAAAACCGACATGCTCCTTGTACTCAATTAAACATATCTGGAATGAGAAGCAATGGATAGTAATCTTGTTCAGACCCTGATAATCAGTACATGGCTTCAACCCTCTGTCCTTCTTTGCCACAAAGAAGAAACCTGCTCCCATAGGAGATACAGAAGGACGAATATGACCCTTTTGCAAACTTGACTGAATATATTTCTTCATAGCTCCTCTTTCAGGACCAGACAAATTATAAATTCGCCCCTTAGGATACTTGGCATCAGATACCAGTTCAATAGCACAGTCATAATCTCGGTGTGGGGGCAAAGCAGAGGAGGCCTCAGAAAAAAACTCACAAAAATCAGAAATAAATTTGTATAGATTACTTTGGGCCACACCGAGAGTTGCAACACAAGTGGAAATACATTTGTTAATAGAATCAGAACCCCACTTGATGAGTTCCCTGGAGGACCAATCAAAGACAGGATTATGTTTTCTTACCCAAAGTAAACCTTAAATCACATTCAATGACAAATTTTCCAAAACAAAAAAATGTGATTCTTTCAAAATGCAATGACCCCACAAGTAATCCCACCTCTGGAGTGGAAGAATAAACACAACTCCCTGACAATGGTGTATAATCCACTCCAGCAATGGGGATAGGATTTTCCAACACAGAAGATTCAAAGACTTAAAGGGGTATTCCAGGAAAAAACTTTTAGAATTACTGCTATTAAAAAATCTTAATCCTTTCAGTACTTATGAGCTTCTGGAGTTAAGGTTGTTCTTTTCTGTCTAAGTGCTCTCTGATGATACGTGTCTCTTGAAACACCCAGATTAGAAGAGGTTTGCTATGAGGATTTGCTTCTAAACTGGGTGTTTCCCGAGACACGTGTCATCAGAGCAGAAAAGAACAACCTTAACTTCAGAAGCTCATCAGTACTGAAATGATTAATATTTTTTAATAGAAGTAATTTACAAATCTGTTTAACTTTCTGGAGCCAGTTGATATATAAAAAAAAAAAAAAAAAAGTTTTTTCCTGGATAACCCCTTTCATAAAATTCAGATCAACAAAATTAGCAGCAGGACCTGAATCAACAAATGCATTACCAGAAAAAAAAATTTCAAGAAAAAATGTTTGGATTGGTAACAAGAGTTTAGAAGAAGATTTTGGAGATACCTGTGTGCCTAAAAGATTTCCCCAAGTATCATTTAGGCACTGGCGTTTCCTGGCTGCTGATGTTTGAAACAATTCTGTATTCGATGTCCCATCTCTCCACAAAAGAAGCATGAGTTGTTCTTCTTCCGGATAGATTTTCTCTCCTGGGACGAAAATGTCCCTATCTGCGTGAGTTCCTCAGAAAAGACAGGAGAGATAGGTAAAGAAGACAACATGGAGGAAGGAGAGTAAGAAACAGAAGAAACGGACCGTTCACGTCTTCTCTCTCTTAAAATTCTGTTAGGTCGTACCGCTAAAGTCATGGCCTGTTCTAAGAAGTCAGGTGAGGGATAACTAACAAGGAAATCCTGAATAGCATCAGATAGTCCTAGTCTGAACTGACATCTAAGTGCTGGATCATTTCAACCAGTTGCTGTACACCATTTTCAAAAATCTGCACAATACTCGAGTTGTCCGATTCACCGAATTCTCAGAAAAAATTTGGTTGATCCGAATATATTTGCGGTGAATTGCTATTAAAAACTGCTATTTCCGGGCTACAGAGAGCCTCAATAGGGGTGTAGAACGCTTTACCTTGCCGTAACACACATAGGGAGTGTGCTGGGGTAGTGAAATAATACTGTTATTCAGTATGACATGCAGATTACAGGCGTCGCTATTAGAATCATTGTCGCAGGGCGGCACTATGACAGTCTTTGAATGGGGGAGTGCTTCCTGTGTTGATCTCAATTGGCAGACTATGAAACGACTTTGAAACTCTCCCTGCCTGCCTGCAGTGTCAATGGATTTCCCCTGTGCTGATCTGTATTGTCAGTAACGCTGTTTAGTGACCACACAGTGTCTGCTCTCTCTCTAGCCAGAACGAATGCAGGCTTGAGGTGAATGGATTAGCCGCTGTAAAGATCTTTATTGTCCGTAACGATGATTAGTGTGCACACAGTCTCTGCTCTTGGAAATGTCCCTCTTCGGCAATGGCTGCCAAATATATAGGGCAGTGACATCACAGGGGTGGCTGGCTTCTAATAGGCTGCATGCCGCCATGTGATTCAGGGTGATCCCACCTACCCGCCTTCCCAGACTTCCTTGCCCCATGTCCTCAAACGTGTAACCGCCATTTTAGCCCTGTTCTGTGCTAGCTGACTGGGGTCTTAGGTGAAAATAAAGCTTACAACTCTCCCTGAACACAACAAATTTCTTTCGGTCACCAGAAAAGCGGTCAGGAAGATTTACTTTCGATTCACTCTAAACAGCTGGAGGACTGACCACTGCTTGAACATTAGCTGATTCCTGAGCTTGAACCCTTTTGGCAAGAGACTGTACTAAATGTGTTAAACCCTGCATTAGCTCTACTAGAGCCGTCATTGTTTCCATCTTAGCAAATGCAGGTAGTTGAGCCGGCGAAAAAAGTCAACACTCCGCCTATCCGCCCTAGGCAGCGGATCAACAACCATGTTGATGAACCCTTCCTGAATAAGTAAGGGAAGTTAAGGTCAACAAAACAAAATATAATACAGTCAAAGTCAGTATACTGTAAGTGGGCACACAGACTAACATAAATCATATCCAAACACACACACACACAATAAGTCACAGTCCACAAGTCGAGTCAGTACCAAGAGATCACAGAAGTGCCAAGTTGCAGAAACAGGAGAAGGGTCAGAGTAGGGAGCCAATAGGTCAGATATACCAAAAATACAGGATACAATATACAGCTAGCTAAGAGATGAAGCTCTGTTGCAGGCAGGGTGTAAGAGCAGACTGCCAGCTTATATAGCAGCCAGAAGAGGTGCTCCAATCAAGGTCAGCTGACCAGTCCAGACAGCCGGGCGTAACCCAGCAACAAAAATTAAACAAAAGAAACTGTCAGAACCATTTAACCCTATGGGTTCTGACATGAAGCCTCTGCATTTCACAGTATTTCACAGCAAACTCTTTGCTCTGGGTCAATGATTATGTAGTTTGTAATGGCCAATATGGGCTAAAAATGTATGGCTGTGTCGGTGTAATGATCGTTCACCAGTTTTCTCAACAGTTGTTCAACAATCAACCCACTTCTATGTGATATGTATGGCTGCCTTTAAACAAGTAGTGCAGTGAAATATAACGTATCCCCTATCCAAAAGATAGGGGATAAGTTATAGATTGCGGGGGTCCAACTGCTAGGAGCCCCCATGATCCACTGAAAGGGGCCCCGGCAGTCTGCTGGAAAAGGGTGTGCCGACCCCCGCACGGAGTGGTGGACAACATGCCTCGTTCAGGAGATTACGGGGGGTTCCAACGGTTGGACCCCCCGCAATCTATAACTTATCCCCTATACTTTGGATAGGGGATACGTTATTTTTCACTTCACTACTCCTTTACAATTTCTTAATGTTTTTTTATTATAATCCTATTTTAACTTTTATTTTACTGTATTACTTGCATGACTATCACTTAGTTTGAAAATTGTATAAGATAAGTAAGTAAATGTACAGTCACCTAATTCCCTTTGATACATGCATTCATTAAAGGTAACCTAGGAAAGGATTATGAACTTGTATTAAATTGGTAAAACCTGGACCCTAAAAATCATTAGAATTTATAGTTGAATATTATTGGGATAATAGTCTCCCAGCTGTTCAGTCCCATAGTTCTATTTGCTGGAATGAAGTTCAGTAACAGAGTTTTTTTTTTTTTTTTTTTACCATTCTAAGACATTTTGTAAGACAGCTGGTTCATGTATCTTCTTCCAGCTATTGTAGTGACCTTAGCTTGTAGCACTATTTACACCAAATGTATTACAAATGTCAAGAAAAGAGAAAAAATAACCATAGTTCTCCTTAGCACTGAAAAGCAACACGGGTCAACCTGTCCAAATATTATGCCACTATAATCATTTCTAGTGAGAGTGAAGAAGATGAGGAATATCCCATGTACATAGCATTCATGCTACTCAGACTGTGATCACATGTTAAGATGTCAAGTAATCGAAAAAACTAAATAGAAAGCCAATGGAGAGAGTAAATACAATGCATTCGGAAAGTTTTCAGACACTTTCACTTTTTTGTTATGTTAATATAAAAAAGAAAATCAAGAACCCCCATCAATGTACACTCAGTCGGGGAGATTTATCAAAACCTGTGCAGAGGGAAAGTTGCCCAGTTGCCCATGGCAACCAATCAGATTTCTTCTTTCATTTTTATCAAAGCCTCTGCAAAACAAAAGAAGCGATCTGATTGGTTGCTATGGGCAACTGGGCAACTTTTCCTGTGGGCAGGTTTTGATAAATCTCCCCTGTATCTCACAACGTCAAAGTTAAAACAGAATGTTAGAAATCATTACCAATTTATTAAAAAGGAAAAACTAAAATATTGCATTGACATAAGTATTTAGACCCTTCACTCAATTTTTGAAGGGCCTTTGGCAGCAAATACAGCCTCCAGTCTTCTTGTGGATGATGCCACAAGGTTTGCACACCTGGATTTGGGAATTTTTGGCCATTTTGCTCTGCAGATTTTCTCAAACTCTGTCAGTTTAGATGAAGACCATCTGTGGACAGCCATTTTTAGGTCTCTCCGGAGATGTTTGGCTGAGGTCAAGTCAGGGCTTTGGATGAGCCACTCAAAGACATTCATAGAGTTGCCCCTAAGCCACTGTTGTTGGTTGGTTGGTTGGTTGGTTGTATGCTTAGGGGCATTGCCTTGTTTGAAGGAGAACATTTAGTGCAGTCTGAGGTCCAGAGCACTTTGGAAAAGGTTTCATTAAGACTATCTTTGTATCTTGCTTAAAGGAGTACTCTGATACCCAAAAATCTGACACCATAGTGAAGTGTCCTGGAATACCTTTCATTAGAGGTCCTGGTCGCCCAAATCGGTCCAGCCATTCTCCTGTAATTCTCCCCGGTAATTTTGCTTACTTCCGGGTACTGTAAGCATGGCCGTGACGTCAGGAATGACGTTTTCCCATCATGCTTACTACACTTCTTCCGCTCGCAAGACCTCCCTTACTCCTGTTCCCCACCCCTGAAATTATAATGTATAACGCCCCTTGCTGCCTCCCCTTGTTGCTTTACCCACCCCCTGCCACTACGCCATCTCCTCCCACTCTGCCTCCTCCAATCAGCTCCTCCTAATCGCTGCAGCCGGCGCACAAAAGTAGCTAACAGCTCACATAGCTGTAGCTTTTGTGCCGGAGAAGCAGCGTTCCCTGGAGTTGGCTGGCACGCCGCTCGAACAGTGATAGGAGGAACGAATGAGAGGCGCTTACTACACGCAGCGAATCACTGCTGGGGAAACGAGGTGGGTTATGCATATTCAGATATGGGACCGCACCGCAATAGTGGGGGCTGGCATTAGGCGGGGAGTGAACTTAGAGATATGACGTTTCGTTTTAAAGATGGCCGCGGGCAGACAGTGAGTGTTGAACGAAAGTCATAACTCACTATGAGAGGCTGCACTTCCGGTTTTGCCGAAAAACATAGATGCCTGCATGGAACGCTAGTGAGGTAATTGACAATCTTATATATCTTAGGGAAAGCTTTATAATGGTGCTTAATTGTTTTGCCTCAGAGTACTCCTTTAATTTAGCTTTCCCTCAACCCTGATCAGTCTTCCTGTTCCAGCTACTGAAAAACACCCCCATAGCATGATATTTCCACCTCCATGCTTCTCTGTAAGGATGCTATTGGGCAGATGAGAATTGCCTGATTTTCTCAAGACATGATACATACCTGGGACTCCTCAGTAATGATGGTCATTAGAGCGATCGCCGATCATCCGGTATTAAGCTCCTCCAGATCAACTAAAATGACAGCTGGAGGTCCCTTACCTATCTTCATGACATCTGATTGGTGATTTGCTTTTCCAGTCTGCTTTGGCAGGCTGGACAAGCAGAGCAACAATAACACTGATCAATGATATGCTATGACACAGCAATGAACAGTCCTCAATAATGCTTTTCCTACCGCCACCCTTCCCAAGAGCGATAGGGAGGTAGATAATAAGAATAGATTGTCCACAACTGGAGAGTTTCTGAAACAGTATTAACTTTTACTGAAGGTTTTCTGCAAGATTCAATAATACAACAGTCTCTCAGCATAACAACGGCTTTCCTTAGAGATTGACAAAGGTTGGGGCTTTAGCATTTAGAGTCTTTTAGTAATATGCGTTGTTCCACTGGATTTAGGGGTTAGTTGCAGTCCAGTAGTCACGCTAGCATTAGCTTGGATTTAGATGTGAACTCACGGTTTTGGTCCCGCTGAGGCCGGCAGGTTTTTTGAGTCCTAGTGTGTCTTTGAAAGTTGCGTAGCACCGTCCTGCTAGTCCGGCATCCACGAGAGCAGCAATTGGACGCAGCTCCCTTATATGGGCAGGGGCTGGACAAATGCAAATGTCAATCACCATTACAGAGATTTGTAGACAACACGTGACCCAAGGACCTCCTAAGGTCCTACAACATACCATAGAGGTTACTAGAATGGTCACATGACCGAAGGTCCTGCGACGCTGAACAAGGTAAGTACTATACATTGATATAGAATATATATCATTATTAAATATATACATTTATTATTATTAAAGATAGACTTGAGGAGAGGCGACTGGGGGCTGTCCCACCTGAGGAACCTTACCTGAACGTAGTGTACTCTCATGACTTTGGGGGCCTCTACACTAGACTGACTTATATTTTTCTCCAGGTTTCTTCAGGACAATACTAACCTGCTAACACAAGGAGCCCAGGACTGTTTATTATATAAATTCCATCACCTGCGTGTGTCAAATACTGTATAGAGTTTCCAGGTGTGTGAACCATGATATGGGACACAGAAAATGAGGACTTGTTTCCAAAGCGCTTCTCCTCTTAGTTAATAAGTGGTATGCCAAGGCAAAAAGGATTTTTTGGTCTATAAAAGAAATTTATTGCAACAATTAGTTTCGAGCCTTATGCAAGGCTCTTCCTCAGGCATATAGAATACACTGCAAACACTCATGGTTAAAAAGCCCGGGCTTACTCTGCATCCGGGTGAAAGGTCACCACATTATACAAATTACAACATCATAAAAACAGAGAAACAGGGGGAAAGAAAAAAAATATATACACTCTCAGTAAAACATATAGTTATAAACTTTAAAAACATATAATGGAGTGCCATACAGTTGCTTTGGCAGCGCTGGAGGCTCCCAAATCAGCTGCTCATCACGGAGCTGAAGGTTGCTATTGCGCATTCGCTACTGTGTAGCGATTTGTAAATAAGAAGAGGAACATCAAACACATGGCTCTGAATCACTAGAGTGCATGCGCTACTATGTAGCGATTAGTAAACAAAAGAGGAACGTCAGACAGGGCTCACACATGGCGACGATTCACTGGAGAGCATGCGCTACTTTGTCACAGTCTGTTGCGATACATAGACAAAGTAGCCGTTCACCGCAATGTTCTTGCTACGATGAGATATTCAAATTGAACACTGTGTGAGTTCTTATGTTAACCACAGCGCGTGAATGGCTTGAGCATGACAGATCAATGGTACGGGGCGAGCAGCATAATGAAACATACAAAATGGGAAGAGATATAAAAAATATATAAATGGGACAAGCTTGAAGCCGGCACAGGGTAATTAAAACTAATATTGTTGGAACAGAGGTCAGTTGTTTTTAGACTTGTGCACTAGAAAAATTTTCGTTTTGTTTTGTTTTTTCGGTTCGGTAATATTTTCGGTTTAGATTTTTCGGATACATTCGGTATTCGGGTGTTCGGTCTGATTTTTCGGATACATTCGGTATTCGGGTACATTCGGTAAATCTTTTTATTCTTTTTTGGACTTTAGCGATCATAAAAAATTATGGAGATACCTTTTTTATTAAAATTTCGTCGGGTACCATAAAAAAATAATAATAAAGATACAGTAGTGATGGAAAAAATTGTATCTAATGAAATGTATCTTTTTTATTATGAAATGTTTATTAATTTTTAAACAGGGATCAATTTATGTGAGCGGGTAAAGCACCAAAAATGTAGGCGACAATAATAAAAATGTAGTGTGTGCGTGTTTTTCACTTTTTTCAAAACATTTTTTAGGTAGTACTACTACTCCCAGCATGGAACACACTGTTCCATGATGGGAGTAGTAGTTACCTGTACTAATTGACAGATCGCCAGGGTTCGTTGCGATCCTCTTGTATAATGTATAGATGCGGCAGCCGCTCTTCTATGGTCCCCTGCACTCACATATATCTACACCTATTCATAGTTGCCGCAGAGCTGTGATTGGCCAGATGGTTCCAGCCAATCACAACTCTCTGTGAGAAATAGGAATATGTGTATATATACGGCCGTGCAGTGTACCATAGGAGAGCGTCCGCCGCATCCATACATTATACAGGAGCATCACAGCGGGTGTCAGGAGTGATACCCGCAGTGATCTTTCCTTTACTACAAGTACTACTACTCCCAACATGGAGAACACTCTGCTCCATGCTGGGAGCTGTAGTACCTGCATTAATCCTCCTGACACCTGCTGCGATCGTCCTTATGTGAATGTCGGGATCAGCTGTTCTCAGGGCTACAGAGACGGGAGAACAGCTGATGCTGAGCCGTAGGTATACATCGTATGTCTACTGCCCAGCAAGAACTTACAGCGAGCCTGCAATATGTATACAGTATACACATTGCTGGCTCACTTAACCCCTTGCTGAGCTGGGCGCTATGCGCAAGCCCAGCAAGGAAAGAGTTAACTTACACTGCTGGACAGTGTAGGTTAACCCTTTGGGAGGTATACACTATATACAGCTATCTATAGATAGCTGTATATAGTGTATACAGAAGATGAAATCCGCTTACTTCCCTCTAGTACCGGGCAGGTCTGTGTAGCTCCGCCCCCTAGTGATGACGCAATTAGGGGGCGGAGCTACAGAAGGGAACTAGGCTAGGTAATCTGAAGCTCTGTTCACATTGTCCATTTTTTATTATGTGAACAGACCCTTCTGGCAGTGTCTACCCAGACAGGGAGACTCCAGCTGTTGCTAAACTACAAATCCCAGCATGCTGGGAGTTGTAGTTTTGCACCAATTGGTGGCTCCCTTTTTGGGTAGACATTGCATCATGGGTGCTCTCCCCAGCAGACAGCGCCAAAAATGTCAGAACCAATTTTTTGTGTTTTTTTTTCTTCTCGTTTCAGATCCGTGTATGCAGAGGATTACTGCGGATTCGATGGATTACATAGTTACATAGTTACATAGTTAGTACGGTCGAAAAAAGACATATGTCCATCAAGTTCAACCAGGGAATTAAGGGGTAGGGGTGTGGCGCGATATTGGGGAAGGGATGGGATTTTATATTTCTTCATAAGCATTAATGTTATTTTGTTCCAGGAATGTATCTAATCCTGTTTTAAAGCTGTTAATTTTTCCTGCTGTGACCAGTTCCTGAGGTAGACTGTTCCAAAGTTCACAGTTCTCATGGTAAAGAAGGCGTGTCGCCCCTTGAGACTAAACTTTTTCTTCTCCAGACGGAGGGAGTGTCCCCTCATCCTTTGGGGGGGGTTTAACCTGGAACAGTTTTTCTCCATATTTTTTGTATGGGCCATTAATATACTTATATACGTTTATCATATCCCCCCTTAAACGTCTCTTCTCAAGACTAAACAATTGTAACTCCTTTAATCGCTCCTCATAGCTAAGATGTTCCATGCCCCATATTAGTTTAGTCGCGCGTCTCTGCACCCTTTTCAGCTCTGCAATGTCCCTTTTATGGACAGGTGACCAAAACTGAACAGCATATTCCAGGTGAGGCCGTACCAATGCTTTATAAAGGGGGAGTATTATGTCCCTGTCCCTTGAGTCGATACTTCTTTTGATACATGACAATATCCTGCTGGCTTTGGAAGCAGCAGCCTGACATTGCATGCTATTCTGTAGTCTGTGATCTACAAGTACACCCAGATCCTTCTCTACCAGTGACTCTGCCAGTTTAATCCCCCCTAAGACATATGACACATGCAGTTTATTAGTACCCAGATGCATAACTTTACATTTATCCACATTGAACCTCATTTGCCAAGTGGATGCCCAGACACTTAGTCTATCCAAGTCATCTTGTAACTTATCCACATCCTCTATAGACTGTACCTTGCTGCAAAGCTTGGTGTCATCTGCAAAGATAGAAACAGAGCTGTTAATGCCATCCTCTATATCATTGATAAATAAATTAAACAGCAGCGGGCCCAGTACTGAACCTTGGGGTACACCACTAATTACCGGGGACCAATCAGAGTACGAATCATTGACCACCACTCTCTGGGTACGATCCATGAGCCAGTGTTCAATCCAGTTACAAACTAAAATTTCCAAACCCAAAGACCTTAACTTACCTGTCAGACGTCTATGAGGGACAGTATCAAACGCTTTAGCAAAATCCAGAAACACTATATCCACAGCCATTCCTCTGTCAAGGCTTCTACTCACCTCATCATAAAAGCAAATTAGATTGGTTTGACAACTTCTATCCTTAGTAAACCCATGCTGGCTATCACTTATAATACAATTATCCCCTATATATTCCTGTATGTAATCCCTTATAAGTCCTTCAAACAATTTACCCACAATGTACGTTAAACTTACCAGTCTATAGTTTCCTGGGGAAGACCTAGAGCCCTTTTTGAAGATTGGCACCACATTCGCCTTGCGCCAGTCCCTTGGCACAATACCAGACACCAGTGAATTTCTAAATATCATGAACAGGGGTACAGATATTACTGAACTTACCTCTCTAAGAACTCTTGGGTGCAATCCATCTGGCCCTGGAGATTTGCTTACATTTATATTACTTAACTTACCTTGTACCATCTCTACATTAAGCCAGTTCAGTACATTACATGATGTGTTACCAGCACTGACCTGGCCAATGTCAGCTCCTTTTTCCATAGTGTATACAGAACTAAAGAACCCATTCAGTAGCTCTGCCTTCTCTTGATCGCCCGTGACAACCTCCCCATTATCATTATTAAGGGGTCCTACATGCTCTGTCCTTGGTTTTTTTGCATTTATATATCTAAAAAAATATTTAGGATTAGTTTTGCTTTCTTTGGCCACCTGTCTCTCGTTTTGAATTTTTGCTGTTTTTATTACATTTTTACAGATTTTATTAAGCTCTTTGTACTGTTTAAATGTTATAGCTGACCCATCAGATTAGAATTTTTTGAAGGCTATTTTTTTGTTGTTTATTGCTCTTTTAACATAGCCATGTAGGATTTAGTTTTAATCGTTTATATTTGTTCCCCTTTGGTATATATTTAGCTGTATAGTTATTTAGAGTTGATTTAAAGATGTCCCATTTACCTTCTGTATCAGTATTTGACAACACCTCTCCCCAGTCTATGTCCTGTAGTGCAGCTCTCAGCCCAGGGAAACTTGCCTTTTTAAAGTTATATGTTTTTGCCTTCCCCACCTGTCTTTGTTTTCTACAATTTAAGTCAAAAGTAACTATATTGTGGTCGCTATTACCAAGGTTTTCCCGCACAGTTACATTACCAACCAGCTCTGCGTTGTTGGAAATGATCAGATCCAACAAGGCATCACTTCTTGTTGGGTCCTCCACAAACTGGCCCATAAAATTATCCTGCAATAAATTTAGGAATTGTCGCCCCTTTGTAGTTTTAGCCAACCCCGGACCCCAATCTATATCTGAATAGTTAAAATTTCCCATTATTACCACTGTACCTGCCCGGGCGGCCCTCTCTATTTGTTTATGAAGCCGACCTTCTATCTCTTCAGTGATATTAGGGGGGTCTGTAGATTACACCAAATACTATTTTTTCAGTATTTCCCTCCTTTTGTAATTCTACCCACAAAGATTCCACATACTCAAAATCATCACACACTATGGCATCGTTCACACTGACTTTCATACCACTTCTTATATACAGACAGACTCCACCACCTTTTCTGTTCATTCTATCCTTGCGAAACAATGTAAATCCCTGCAGATTGACAGCCCAGTCATGCGAGGAGTCCAGCCATGTCTCAGTGACCCCAACTATATCAATATGTTCCTCCAGTATCAAGGCCTCAAGCTCCCCAATTTTATTTGCTAGGCTTCTGGCATTTGTGAACATACACTTTACATTTCCATCCTTTATGTTATTGGGGTTAATGGGATTCAAGGGTGTAAGTTTTATTTTCCTATGAAGCCTATTCCTATTAACTATTCTAACCCCTCCCTCCGCTCCACCTCCAGGTACATTTATAATTCCCACCTCTCTATCTACACTATCTTCCCCCCTCTTTGCTGTATGTTCCCTCCCCCCAAGTCCCTAGTTTAAACACTCCTCCACCCTTATAGCCATCTTCTCCCCAAGCAAAGCTGCACCCTCCCCATTGAGGTGCAGCCCGTCCGTACGGTAGAGCCGGTAACCGACAGTGAAGTCAGCCCAGTTCTCCATGAACCCAAACAATTCCTTCCTACACCAGCTTCTGAGCCACTTGTTTACCTCCCTGATCTCCCGCTGCCTCTCTGGTGCGGCTCGTGGTACTGGTAGTATTTCAGAAAACACTACCTTGGAGGTCCTTGCCTTAAGCTTGCTGCCTAAGTCCCTGAAATCATTTTTAAGGACACTCCACCTACCTCTTACTTTGTCATTGGTGCCAATATGTTACATGACTGCTGGGTCCTCTCCAGCCCCGCCCAGCAACCTGTCAACCCGATCCGCGATGTGCCGAACTCGTGCGCCAGGCAGACAACACACTTGTTCGGCGATCCCGGTCTTTGTGACAGATTGCCCTGTCTGTCCCCCTAATAATTGAGTCCCCCACCACTAGTACCTGTCTGGCCTGCCCTGTACTCCTCCCTCCCTCCTTACTGGAGCAGACACCCCCCTGGCGGTCAGAGGCGGTATTCTGCTGCAGTTCTGCTAGCTCTGTAATGGCATCCCCCTCATCTGCCAAGCGGGCAAACTTGTTGGGGTGTGCCAGTTCAGGACTAGCCTCCCTGACACTTTTTCCCCTACCTCTCTTTCTAACTGTAATCCAGCTAACTGCCTGACTGTCCTGCAACTCCGTCCCACTGTCCTCCCCCACCTCTATTCCAGAGAGTGCCTGCTCAGTGAGCAGGAGACTCCTCTCCATGTTGTTAATGCTTCTCATTGTTGCCAGTCGCCCCTCTAGATGCAGGATCTGGGCTTCCAAACGGACAACTAGCACACATCTCGCACAACAATATGCACCCTCAAACTGTTGTTCAAGGATTGCATACATTGAACAGGATGTACATTGGACTGCATTTTCCAACATGGAGGCCATCTAGTTATGGGAATTTCACAAATGTATAGGCAAAAACAGACAGTCAAAATTACACTTAAAATTTTTTGTAGACCTTGTGGGTTCAGAAATTAACACTCACAGCGATCTCAACCTCCTGCTTTCAAACTCCTGTTTTTGAAACTCCTCTTTCAAGCCCCCTCTTACACAGCAACACTCAGAAGAGCAAGCTCTCAATAAGAGTCCCAAGCTAAGATTTATACACCTGTGCCCAATCTACTCCTCCTCCCCCTAGAGGTGGAACAGAGAAAAAAAAATAATGAAAAATGGTGTTTAAACTCTAACAGTTATCCCACTATGTGCAAGATTGTGGCAGATTCGTGTTTTTTTTCTTTTAATAAAATGGTTAACGAGGGCTGTGGGGGAGTGTTTTTTTAAATAAAATAATTTTTCCAATGTGTTGTGTTTTTTTTTAATTGAATTTTCATGCTTAGTAGTGGAAGCCAGTCTTATTGACTGAATCCATTACTAGGCCAGGGCTTAGCTCTAGCCCTAAAAACAGCTAGCGCTAAGCGGTACCAACAGGCCCGGAGCATCAAAAATGGCGCTCCTGGGCCTAGGCGGTAACAGGCTGGTGTTATTTAGGCTGGGGAGGGCCAGTAACTATGGTCCTCGCCCGCCCTGGTAATGTCAGGCTGTTGCTGTTTGGTTGGTATTGTGCTGAGAAGGAAAATACGGGGAACCCTATGCATTTTTTTTCTTTATTTAAATACATTTATAATAAATCTGATAATAAATCTAATAATAATATAAATAATAAATAATAATAAATAATAAATAAATAATAAAAATAATAAATATAATAGTGAACAAGGTTTTAACATATATAATATGAAGTGCCTGCTTATATGAAGTGAGCATATATTTATAATAGGTCGGGTCATTGCATACCATACCTAAAAAGTGATAATAGAAAAAGAAAAAAAAAAAAGGAAAAAAAAAAAAAGAAAAGAAAAAAAACAAACAACAAAAATATACAACAAAAATATATAAAAAAGGGTGCACCCTTTGGGGGCGTCGACCTCGACGACCCCTCACAATGTTGACGTATCTTACATACAACTGCTTATACATAAAGAATTGTGAGTCAGAGGAAATTTTTTTTTTCTTTTCTTTTGCCAGTGGATCATGACTGGAAGATTCATATGCCGTTTGTGGACTCTCAATATTATCAACATACAAAAGTTGACACATTTTGTGACATTTTCCCCTGACTGCACCCTTTTTTTTAATATATTTTTGTTGTATATTTTTGTTGATTTTTTCTTCCTTTTTTTTTTCCTTTTTCTATTATCACTTTTTAGGTATGGTATGCAATGACCCGACCTGTTATATATATATTCTCACTTCATATAAGCAGGCACTTCATATTATATATGTTAAAACCTTGTTCACTATTTTTTCACATTGGACCTACAGTGGGCCCGCTGATATTCACTAGACACGTACATTTTTATAGTAATGTGACCTTATGTCTATCATGCCCCATCTATCTGCCCTATATCCCCCACATTAGTCATCATTATATTAGTCATGTACTTTGTATTTCACTGCCCCTTGGCCCATGCCTTATATTATACTATTATTGTCCCATGCTCATTTTACATTGCTAACTATGTTTGCCCCACATCCGTCCTGTTTCACTGGTTATACTTGCCACACATCCGGCCCACTGTCTCTGCCCCTCTTCCGGTTAAGGCATTCCCCATGCATTACTCTATTACTGCCCCACTTCCAGTCCATATTGCCAGTTAGTCTCACCTCACATCCGGCCTGTACCGCTGGCCGTATATGCTCTACATCCGGCCCACTGCCCTTGCCCCATTTCCGGCAATGTTATAAGACTACGCTGCCCCACTTCCGGTTACACATAGACGCATGCTTAGTGCATGCGCGAGTGGTATGTCGCTCCGGATGCGTCATTGACGCACCGGTGCGACATCTCTGGCGCACATTGATCACGTGTCCCTGGTTGATTAACAATCCTGCCACGCGGAGATACCGCAAGAGGCGCGATTACGGGGGCACCACATCACGTGATCCAGGCACATGACACACGGAGGGGGCGGCGCTCCTAGCGTCTCAACAGATCACAGCATCGTGGGACGCTAGTGTAGGTAAGACTATGGAGCCATTTTGTATATCCCCATGTCACACTTTGACACCTGTATACATAGATGATTATCATCATGACAAAATTTCTGATTGGCTAGGTCATTAGAGCATGCACATATATACAGTTATAGTGAGCAACACTGATCACTCCTGAGGAAGCCGCAGATAGCGGCGGAACGTGTGGAGCTGCTGTGGTCCGCTGTCCTGGTGAGATATCCCTGGGTCACACATTTACATGTGTGATCAGTGATCTTTTTCCCTTTTTTCACAGTATTGGGCTATTGATTATTTTCAGGTTATTTTCTGATATATTGTCATTTTTTTATTGCCCATACAGTGATAGGTTTTCTACCTCCTTGTGTGTTGGGACACCCACCAGAGACCATTGTTGGTCTGGCAGGGAGCCTTAGGTGTTTTGTAGGGCTACAGCCCTCCACCTGATTTATGTATGTGTTTTTAAGTGGTTTTAAATTTTGGTGTTGCTGCATTATGTATCAGTATTAATAAAGATTTGTATATTTTCTGTACGATTCTTGGTGTGCGTCTTCTATAGTGGTTACCTCTTCTTTCTTTTAGTCAAATGTATCATTGTCCGTGCAGTTTTTCTTAATCCTTTTATACTGCCTGTACGGCACATTATTTAACCATTGCTTTTGGTGGGCACTGTCATACTCCAGGTAACTATTTACGTCCACCGTTTTAAATTATGTGGATGCAATGTAACTGGAGTGATTATGTGCGATGTTTAGATCCAAAAAATTCATGTGGTCCTCACTAAATTCAATGGTAAAATTGATCACCCAGTCGTTCGAATTGAGATGGATCAAGAAGGAATCTATGAATGCTGGTGGACCTTTCCATAGGAAGAACAAGTCATCAATGTAACGGCGGAAGAGTTGGATATGGGAATGATATTCTGTTGATCCCATAATGTATTTGTTCTCGAACGCCCCCATGAATAGATTGGCATATGAGGGCGCCACATTTGACCTCATAGCCGTACCGTTACATTGATGGTACACTTGTTTATTATACAAAAAATAGTTGTTATCTAATATGAATTTTAAACTTTTTATGATGAAATTCCTATATTCCTTGGTGATGTTAGTGTCATTGGCCAAATAATCATCCACACACTGCACTCCAATGTTGTGACCAATATTGATGTAAAGTAATGTGACATCACAGGTTATTAGGTATACACCTGGTTCCCATTTCATGGTGAGCAATTGTTCTATGAGCTGGGTTGAATAACGGAGGTAGCTGGGTGATGTTGTGGCATAGTCCTGAAGATACAAATCATTATAATGTGACAAATTACTTGTCAAGCAGTTGGTGTTGGATAGGAATGGACGCCCCGGAGGTCTGGCGAGAGATCTATGAACCTTAGGCAAAAAATTAAAATATGGCCTTTTATCATTGTTATATTGCAGAAATTTGTGTTCTTGTTTGTTCAGGATACCTTCAGATAGCCCATCATTAATCAATATGTTATATGCGGCAAGGACCCCTTTGTATGGATCTCCAGTAATGCTCCTATAGAATTTAGTATCTGATAATATATGTGATGATTCTTCTTCATAAAAATCCAAACTCATCACTACTACCCCGCCTCCCTTATCCGCTGGACGGATTACCAGATTTTTGTTCTTTTTCAGACTGGCTAGGGCTTCTTTTTCTTTTTTGGATAAATTACTCTTGTTAAGGTGTTTTTTGTCTTTCCCCATTTTTTGGAATTCTTCCAGTACCAAGTCCAAAAAAACTTGGATATGGGATCCCTGTGCATTGTTACGCCGAGCGCTCCGGGTCCCCACTCCTCCCCGGAGCGCTCGCAACATCCTCGCATTTGCAGTGCCCCGGTCAGACCTGCTGACCGGGTGCGCTGCAATACCTCTCTCAGCCGGGATGCGATTCGCGATGCGGGAGGCGCCTGCTCGCGATGCGCATCCCGGCTCCCGTACCTGACTCGCTCTCCGTCGGCCTTGTCCCGGCGCGCGCGGCCCCGCTCCTTAGGGCGCGCGCGTGCCGGGTCTCTGCAATTTAAAGGGCCACTGCGCCACTGATTGTCGCAGCTGGCTTAATTAGTGTGTTCACCTGTGCACTCCCTATTTATACCTCACTTCCCCTGCACTCCCTCGCCGGATCTTGTTGCCATTGTGCCAGTGAAAGCGTTTCCTTGTGTGTTCCTAGCCTGTGTTCCAGACCTCCTGCCATTGCCCCTGACTACGATCCTTGCTGCCTGCCCTGACCTTCTGCTACGTCCGACCTTGCTCTTGTCTACTCCCTTGTACCGCGCCTATCTTCAGCAGTCAGAGAGGTTGAGCCGTTGCTGGTGGATACGACCTGGTTGCTACCGCCGCTGCAAGACCATCCCGCTTTGCGGCGGGCTCTGGTAAATACCAGTAGCAACTTAGAACCGGTCCACCAACACGGTCCACGCCAATCCCTCTCTGGCACAGAGGATCCACCTCCAGCCAGCCGAATCGTGACATGCATGCACTGGGTAAAAGGTCGATGGGGCTTTCACATCCTGATGCTTAACACCATTACTGGATGACTCAGGACTAGAAGTTATATCTGAATGTTCTTTGTTCTCTGTTTTGAGAGCAAAGAAACTTTGCAATGTTAACTTCCTTATAAAACGGTTAAAATCTAGAAAAAGTTGGAAGTCATCACCTGTTGATGATGGGCAGAAGGAAAGGCCTTTCTGTAATAGTATTATTTCATATGGATTGAGAGCCTGGTCAGATATGTTAAATATTTATGTAGTCGTTTTCCCAGTGGTTTTCTCATTCATAGTTATTGGTCCTTATGTTGACAGATTTGTTTGTCTTTTCTTTTTCTTGCCTCCTCTTCTCCCTCTACTTCTTCTATTTTTCGTTTGCTCCTGTTGCCCAGGAACATGCTCAGGATTTTGATTGTCCTCTGTGTGCCTAATACAAAAAAATCTTGTAAGGTTATGATTTGTTGATTTGATGCTTGATCCTCAATCTCCTTTATGAGTAGAGAGATAGGAGATTTTTGGGTATCATCAAAGGGATCATTTGGACAAACTTCACTACTAATAAATGTAATATGTTCATCCCCCTTCTGTGGGTCACCATCTTTCTTAAGGAAGGGGGCTAGACACCCTTTATTGCTGATATTATTAATAATGATGATGTTCTCTTCCTGAATAGTGTCTGCATCCCTCATTGATTTCTCATTTGGTGAGACCGCTTCATGTATGGAAAGATCGAAATCGATTAATTGTCTCATTGGATCCTGCACCGGAATACTTGGTCCTGTTTGTATCCCTTGTATCCATGCCTGTTTACATTGCTCATTAAAATCTTTGTATTTCTTAGAGAGGCTCATACTGGCTTGTAAACATAGAGAATTAGGTGTACCCATACTAGTTCTCCTTTCCACATTATTATGTTTGACTGGAGTAGCAAATCCAGCTTTGGCCGGTGTAGTTGCTGGCAGCTGGATCTCATCTGAACCTCCAGGTTTTTCTTTTTCAGAGTCCATGTTAGTAACTTGTGGTTCTTCTAGTGGCTTAACCAAATCTTCAGGGGATCGAGATCCTACATCCATCCTGGTGGTTGGTCCTGTCACTGCTATACTCTTTATATTGTTTCCATGTGTTTTTGGTGCCACCATGTGCTTCGGTGTCCCTTGTGGTCCGGTTTTGGAGAATTTTCTGTACTTAGCATTAGTGTAGTATTTAGTATTATAATGTTGATCCATATCATTTTTGTTCATTGTTGCTGAATTATTTTCTGAATTCTTTTGTACCCTCCTTGTCACTCCTTGTTTTATTTGTGGTTAGGGTAGTTTTAGCTTTATTCATAGTCTGAATGTCTGTTTCATCATCCTGATTTTTTACAGTTTGTTTGTTCGAGGCCCAAGGGTTACCTTGTTTGTAATTTGACCGGTCTCTATGAAGCTTATTCGCTTTCTTTTGGATTATTTCTTTTTCCATTTTATTTAGGCAACTACTGATGTTATTGTGAGTTTTATGATAGTCCTCAAACATGTCTCAAAAATACTGTATAGAGACACTTATTCTAGTGAAGGCAGGGGTAACATTGAGATAGTGCTGGTCCATATGTCACCATGAAGAGGATTACATGGGTCAAACTGGTGGCCTGAACGACTATCCAATTTATGTTAGAGAAATTCAGCCACTGAGGCAAGTTAACAACATGTGGAAGGGGGTACATCAGAGAGGTGACACTGTTATTATTTTGGACTGGAAATATCCCAGCCAGTGTTCCGGTTCCTGTGGGTAGGGTCCTCAGGAATAAGAAAGTTCTGGTCTCTCTTAACGGTGAGTATCGCAAGGGAGGGATCAGAGTCATGATCTGGATGTGAAAAAGAGAAAGTGTAATATATTCAATTCGGGTGCCCTTGGGTCAAGTGTATGCAGCTAAGACTGAAGGTTATCAAGTGCAATGAAAATAAATGATGGGCAGAGAGTTAGATCATGCCTTCAGGGACTATTCATGTAAACAGAACGGATGCTGGAAATATGTCCATTTTTTTTTCTGGTATTGATGAATTTGTTATTGCTGATGAGATGATCTTTCCCTTATCTATACTCTTTTTGTCCTTTATGTAAATAATAAGTGGGTTTTACAGGATAATGCTTATTTTCTAGAATAAACTTCTTTACTGGAAAAGAGTACAGTAAATCCACGTTGTGCATTATAAATTATGTATAGCTATTTCAGTGAATATACTGTAGAGTTTATGGTGATTGCCACGGTAAGGAAAGATGTAACTATTGGTTGTTTTGGGTTATGACAAAATTGCACACACATGTATTTTTGATTATTGTTAGTCAATTATGATGGTCTTTTGTACTGTTTTACTTTTAAATGGCCACTATCACAGAAACTATATTTTTTAAAACAATAAAGCCACAGAAAATAAATATATCTCTAAAACTATTTTTTCCCACAGTTTCCCTTAGAAAACTACTCCTATAAAATTGTCCACTAGAGGTCCTCACCTGTTACTATGGTCCCACACCTGTTACTATGGTCTTTCCGACGTTAGCAACATCAGCTAATCGGTGGGAGTGCAGGAAGTGAGGGGGAGGCTTTACAAGCCTGTGTGCACTCCCTGTGGGAAGATCTCAGAACACAGAGAGCTGGGGAGAGATGGCAGTGTGTGAGCTGCTGTGATTGGCTGAGAGGAAGCCACCGCCCCTCCCCAGCTCTCAGCAGCATTGAGTGAGAGAAGGATTCAGTGCAGAGCTCCGTCCATAGCATAGAGGAGAAGAGGGAGCAAGTGTGACAGCATGTTCTACCTCGTACAGCAACATGTACCCCAGTAGTAAGAGATGGGGAGGGTGTTTGTTACAGTGTGCCAGCCTAGTATTAAGAGAATACATGAGGAGGACAGCTGACAGCTCAGTGAAACACAGTGAGGGAGGAGGTTTAGTCATGTACAGTGAGGGCAAGAGAGGGACACGCCCCCTGCCTGTGAGGTGATGAAAATTCAGTGTGATCTGATATAAGCTGATTTTAAAAGAAATACAGAAGCTAGACATATAAAAGTTATATGTACATGATCAGGATAACTTTTTTCTGTGATATGATAGGTACACTTTAAAGGGTTTTAGTCACAGTTGTCTCACCTTGGTTACTGTATCATCAGCCACAGTCTAGTATGAGTGGGCTATATGATTGTAATGTCTATAAGCTTGACTTTTAGGCATTTTCCTTGGTTTATATAATTTTTTTTGATGACTATAGCATCTCTTAGTTTATGGGTTAGTTGTTTTGTTGTCCATTTAGCGTGTCAAATGGCCTCTTCTATGGCAGTTCAGGAGTCAAGTGGACGTTGCAGGCAAATTCTGACTAACTCATTTTAACCCCTTAAGGACTCAGTCCATTTGGGCCTTAAGGACTTAAGGACCAATTTTATTTTTGCATTTAGTTTTTTTCCACTTCGCCTTATAATAATCATAACTCTTTTATATTTTTATCTACAGCCGAGTATGAAGGCTTGTTTTTTGCGCAACCAGTTGTCCTTTGTAGTGACTTCACTAATTTTACCATAAAATGTATGGCACAACCAAAAAATTACTATTTGTTTGGGGAAATTGAACCCCCCCCCCCCCCAAATTTTGGAAGGTTTCTTTTTCACGCTGTACAATTTATGGTAATAACGACATGTTTTCTTTATTCTGTGGGTCAATACAATTAAAATTATACCCATGATTATATACTTTTCTATTATTGTACTGCTTTAAAAAAAATCTCAAACTTTGTAACCAAATTACTACGTTTAAAATCCCTCTATTTTGACAACCTATAACATTTTCATTTTTCCGTATAAGCGGCAATATGGGGCTCGTTTTTTGTGCCTTTCTATGTCCTTGTTATTGATACCACATTTGCATGTATAAAACTTTTAATACACTTTTTTTATAAAACTTTTTTGGAATATGATGTGACAAAAAAGCAACAATCTGGAACATTTTTTTTTTCCTTACGTTTACACCGTTCACCGTACGGGATCATTAGCATTATATTTTGATAGTTTGGACATTTACGTACGCTGCGATACCAAATATGTTTATACATTTTATTTTACACTTTTTGGGGGTAAAATGGGAAAGAGGGACATTTTACATTTTTATTGGGGGAGGGGATTTTTCAAATATTTTTACTTTTTTTTTCTTTTCTTTCCTTTCCATTTTTTTTTTTACACTTTTTATGTCCATAGGGGACTATTTATAGCAACCCCTTGATTGCTAATACTGTTCACTGCTCTGCATAGGGCACCTTTCATACTGCAGAATTTCCATTGGGATTTGCAATGTTCGCCTGGTCCTAGTGCCAACGGCCTTCGTTCTGAACATGTTCATTCCTTTGTTAGAATACATTGCCGTCTATGGGGACCGGCAATATACACATGGTCCTAGCACTGGCCGCCCTCATAATCATAAATTACAAAAATTTTTAATAATCATTTATTTTTCTCAGTGTGAAAAGGATATTTTGATATTTGGGTGCAACTTTGAGATGGGCCCAAATTCTGGCCAACGTGAGGCACATTAATAAATGGGAAGGGGAACAAAACAACATAAAAAATCCAAACCCCAGACTATTGATAAATCCCCCCTCCCCCAGTGTCTTGCTGCAGTGTTGCTTACTCTGAACTAACATCACCATCATCTGCCAACCAGGCAAACCTATTGGGGTGTGCCAGATCAGAATTAGCCTCCCTAACACTCCCCCCCCCCCTGTTTTCTAACTATAACCCAACTAGCTGCCTCATTGTTCTGCACCTCCATACCACAATCCTACCCCCTCTGCCCCAGTGAGTGCTTGCTTAGTGAGCAGTATTTCAGTCTTTCTAGCTGCTCTTCCAAATGAACAACTTGCACACATCTCGCAAAGCAATATGTACCCTCGAACCACTGTTCAAAGAATGCATACATCGAGCAAGATTTACACTGGACAACATTGTCAGACATTAAGGACATTTTAGTAATGGGAATAGTACAGATATCAAACAAATAAAGTCAAACAGTAAATAATACAATTAATACAATTGACTCTCCTCTAAACTACCTGAATCTAAAGTCTCTTAATCTTAAAGGGGTACTCCGCTGCTCAGCATTTGGAACAAACTGTTCTGAACGCGGAGCCGGGAGCTCGTTATGTCATAGCCCTGCCCCCCCATTACGTCACTCCCCACCCCCTCAATGTAAATCTATGGGAGGGGCGTGACATCCATCACGCCCCCTCCCATAGACTTACCTTTGAGGGGGTGGGGCGTGACGTTATGAGGGGGCAGGGCTATGACATCACAAGCTCCCAGCGCCGGCTCCAGAGTTCGGAACAGTTTGTTCCAAACGCTGCGCAACGGAGTACCCCTTTAAGTCCCCACACTTTGTCTTCAAACACACTTGGTATGAAAACCCTCACCCACAAGTTCACAAACTCACTTCCTTTGTTTGTTTTTAAAGTTATCTAAAAGCCTCATCTCCCTGGAAGAATCTGCTTGGAAGTGAATCCCCTTCATCCAGTGAACCACAATGGGAAATATGGCTATGTTTAAGGCCCCCATTTGATAAATAAAAAACTGGACTTAAAAGACATTTTTTCTAATCATTATTTTTTTTTTAACTTAATTGTAAATTTTGAAGAGCATAAGACAGATTGCTGCCCACATTATCCATAACAAATGACCTATTACCACATCTAATTTTGTATATTTAGGCTAATCTAAATGAATTGCCCCATTGTGTGCTTGCATGGGAGACATTTCATTAGTATACCGCCATTGAACTGTGATTTATCACATAACACAAGTGTCATAATGGGGTCACAGATACAGTAAAGCCATTTGAGGAAACAGTACTCAGGGGCCATGAACAAGTGATACAGTGCATGGGATAGTTTACAGTCAGTGCAATAAAAATAGTCAAACATTGTATCAGAAACTAGAGAACAGCAGATCTTTACTACATTTCAGAAGTTCCTTGATTCATGTGGTTCAAACTTAGGTCATTGGGTGAGCCAAAAAAAAAATAACTATGTTCTGTGTAGTCAACCTCAATGAGATCTCACAACTGTATTTACAGAGACAATGAACTCTCTTTGGTCATAAGCCAGTTTCTTCATCAGATTATAGCTTGTCTGGTAAAATACATAAAGAAATTCATATAACGGATTTCATGCTTTAGCTATTCAGTATCTTTCTGTTACAAGTTGAATCAGTAAAAAAATATACCGTATTTTTCGCCGTATAAGACGCACTTATTCTTCCCCAAAACTGGGCAGAAAAGTTGGTGCGTCTTATACGGCGAATACACACCTATCGCGGTGGTCCCTGCGGCCATCAACGGCCGGGACCCGCGGCTAACACAGGACATCACCGATCGCGGTGATGCCCTGTGTTAACCCTTCAGATGTGGCGAAAATAACACTAACCCGGCTGTTTAGTCGGGCTGTTCGAGCCCTTTAAAGGGAATCAACTGGTGCCAGAAAGTTACACAGATTTATAAATTATTTATATTAAAAAATCTTACTCGTTCCAGTACTTATCAGCTGCTGTATGCTCCAAGGGAAGTTCTTTTCTTTTTGAATTTATTTTCTGTCTGAACACAGTGCTCTCTGCAGACACCTCTGTCCATGTCAGGAACTGTCCAGAGCAGGAGCAAATCCCAATAGCAAACCTATCCTTTTTTCCACCAGAGTACCCCTTTAATGACTAAACACATTATTAATGACTTTATATGTACGGAAGACTGAAAGCTCTCTTTGGAGATATAAGATGGAGAATAGCATGTTTTAATGATGTGCTCATCTAAAGAGATAGTAGAAATGATTCACTGTGCTGAAGATTTATAAGTAATCAAAGTTCATTGCATATTGGAGAATGAATTTAAAAGAGAATTTTTCAAGATTTACTCATCTTTATTTTAACCCTTTTGTTGTCCTGCATACTCCACTTCTTTAACACTTATCCTCTGGATAGATCATAAATGTCTCATTGTGGGAGGTCCAACCTGAACCCCATTCATTATAGATACACAAGCACTGTATTCAGACATCTCTAGCACTCCCATAGACACTGCTTGGAGCATGCGCCAACATGCTGCTCCATGCATAGGGAGAGATGGGACCCCTTTCTGAAGATCACAAGCGGTCCTAGAGGTCAGACCATCCATGATCAGACACGTATGCCTTATCACTTATGAAAACTGTATACCTTTTAAACCAGTGGAGTAATTCTTTAAAACATTTTGGAGTCATGACAATTTCCAAATTTAGAAATGTACAAAAAACCTGAAACTATATAAGAAAAAAAAATACATACACATTCAGGCTATTGTAAGGGGGAGGTTCAGACTACACGGCCGGAAACCAGATGCAGAGTACAGATCCAGAGAGGCAAGCACATGAATTTCCATGGGGACAGCAGCAAGGGTGAACAAAAAAAGGTAGCGCAAGACCTTGTAAATATTACACACTGATGAACCAGCCTAGAAACACAATCTGAAACCAAATCCAGATTTTTTTACTTTTTTTAGTGTAGAGATATCAGGACAATTAGGCTTGGCACCAATGTCCCATGCAGCCTGACTGCGCCACGTTAAAACAGGTGACTGCTTACCACAGTGGCCTGTGATTGGATTGCTTACCTCCTGCCTGATTTGTGACTTCTCCTACAACCTCTAATTTTGCATGTGACCTTTTCTTTTGGCTGACCCTAAATGTTTCTGTCTGGTCCTGTTGCTACTCTTTGGTTTTGATCTTGGCTTGTTTTTTGGTCTTCCTCTGGTATGTGATTTTGTCATCAAATTTGCCATATCTGTCTGGTTTTGGCTCTGTCTGTCTGACTACCCCTTTTCTTTAGGCTAGGCCTTGTGCACTTAGTCAGTGTAGGGACTGTCAGGCTGCATTCAGACATAGTATTGTGCTCAGTACTTGGCCACTATTTTTAACAAAACCGGTAGCTGTTCCAAAATCAAGAAAAAAAAAAAGCAAATCTTTCCATCATAGTTTTTGTATGAGTTCCACCTCTGGTTTTGGCTAAAAAACAAAAAATATCAAAATACTATGTGTGAATCTAGCCTAAGACATAAAAAAAAATCTACAGCAGTTTTATAACATGATGGCAAGTTTCAAATCTATAGCATGCCCTTTGTGATATGGTAATTCCTCAATTTTCACTGTGAATTATAACCATGGCAATACAGTTGATAAAATCTATAGCTAAATCTACACCAAAAAAATCTGGATTTGGTTTCAGATTGTGTTTCTAGGCTGGTTCATCAGTGTGTAATATTTACAAAGTCTTGCGCTACCTTTTTTTGTTCACCCTTGCTGCTGTGCCCCATGGAAATTCATGAGCTTGCCTCTCTGGTTATAATGTCCCTAATGCTCCTATCTAGATCTGTACTCTGCATCTGGTATCCGGCCATGTAGTCTGAACCTCCCCCTTACAATAGCCTGAATGTGAATGTATTTATTTTTTCCTCTATAGTTTCAGTTTTTTTTGTACATTTCTAAATTTGGAAATTGTCATGACTGCAAAATGTTTAAAAGAATTACTCCATTTTTTTTAAAAGGTATACAGTTTTCATAAGTGATAAGGCATACGTGTCTGATCATGGATGGTCTGACCTCTAGGACCGCTTGCGATCTTCAGAAAGGGGTCCCATCTCTCCCTGTGCTTGGAGCAGCATGTTGCTCCATGCAGTGTCTATGGGAGTGCTAGAGATGTCTGAATACAGTGCTTGTGTATCTATAATGAATGGGGTTCAGGTTGGACCTCCCACAATGAGACATTTATGATCTATCCAGAGGATAAGTGTTAAAGAAGTGGAGTATGCAGGACAACAAAAGGGTTAAAATAAAGATGAGTAAATCTTGAAAAATTCTCTTTTAAATTCATTCTCCAATATGCAATGAACTTTAGTTACTTATAAATGTTCAGCACAGTGAATAATTTCTACTATCTCTTTAGATGAGCACATCATTAAAACATGCTATTCTCCATCGTATATCTCCAAAGAGAGCTTTCAGTCTTCTGTACATATAAAGTCATTAATAATGTGTTTAGTCATTAAAGGCGTACTCTGGTGGAAAAAAGGATAGGTTTGCTATGGGGATTTGCTCCTGCTCTGGACAGTTCCTGACATGGACAGAGGTTTTTACAGAGAGCATTGTGGTCAGACAGAAAATAAATTCAAAAAGAAAAGAACTTCCCTTGGAGCATACAGCAGCTGATAAGTACTAGAACGAGTAAAATGTTTTAATATAAATAATTTACAAATCTGTTTAACTTTCTGGCACCAGTTGATTCCCTTTAAAGTGAATCTGACAGCTTGTTTACCTGTACTAAACCCCATACACAGGGTTAAAGTGCAGGTGAACATGAGTAAAACAATGTTTTACTCACCCTGATCAGTGGTCCCACTAGTGAGATAGCGCCCCGGTTGTTAATATGCAAATTAAATCTTTCAGACAATGGAGGTGGGAGACGGCGAGAATAGGGGAGAAGAGTGGACAGAGGCAGTAATGCTCACAATGCTGTCTCTCGTCTCCATTGGGTGAAAGAGCTAATTTTCATATTAGCAATAGATGCTCTATCTCACTAACTGGACAACCGATCAGGGTGAGGGTCATGTTCACCTTCACTATAATACTGTGTATTTGATTTAGTGCGGGTGATCAAGCTGTCAGATTCCCTTTAACTGGGGCCATTTAGGTTTAAAACAGTCAGTGACTTTAAAACAACTGGATGAAATTATGTGGAGGAATGAGTGGCTGTCATCTTTACAGGACCATCAAATGTATTGACACAAGAGTCCAGGCATTCTCAGCCAAGTGTAACATTAAGTGCCATTTTACTTTACTAAATATATAACCAAATCATAACCAAAACTACTAAAATACTAAATGTAATTTGATTTTAAAGGGTAACTCTCACTAAAATAAATTTTTGCTATTGCACTCCTTATAGTAAATAAAAAAAATTTCTAATATACTTTGTTTAAAAAAAAAAAAGAGTTTTCTATGTTTTAATTGTGCTTATAAAAGCTCAAGAACACATTTTCCCCCATCTTATACCCAGACTTAGGACCGAGGTCCAAACACAGGAAGTGCAGTCTGGAGTGCTGAGGGGGGGGGGGTGTCCAGCCTCATCCAATCATAGCTCCTCTCACACTTAACTGACATATGCTGTTCTTTGGACACCCCCCCCTTAGCTCTCCAGACTGCACTTCCTGTGTTTGGGCTTCGGTCCTAAGTCTGTGTATTAGATGGGGAAAATGTGCTCTTGAGCTTTTTTAAGCACAAATAAAACATAGAAAACATTTTTTAAACAAAGTATATTAGAAATATTTTTTATTTGCCATAAGGAGTGCAATAGCAAACATTTTTTTAATGAGAGTGACCATTAAATGGAAAATAATGGAAAACTGGTAACTGGAATTAAACTTAAGATAAGATATCTAAGGGTGGTAAACTACATTTTATTACATAGGAAATGTTGGCAGGAGAATAAACTTCCACCACTTAGCAGCGCCATTCACATGCCAGTGTGTTCCCACGTCTGGGAAGTTACTGTACTAACTGCATGGGAATTTTACAGATACAGTAAACACTTCACCCTAAATACTCCTCTCAACAGTCATATATCACTTGCTACCATCATCTGACAGCTAAACAGGCTACGGTTATGCCTATGCTTTAGGTATTCCAATCTGTTTACAGCAGAGACACATCATGCTTTCTTATACTCAGTTACTTTTGTTTCTTTCTTTAGTAGATGTTATCAGCGGATACATTAACATGAATACAAAATTATAATTATTTGTATTTATTTTATCAATTATAATATTTTATAACATAATATTTCTGTAATCTGCTACACAAGTAAACAGACATGTAACATTTCTATACATCAGTACACGAATGTCTTGATTGGTGTAGATGTTGTTTTTTAACCCTATCCCTTTGCAGCAATTTTTGACAAAGATATTTTTTTTTCATTCATACAAGAGCCATAAGTTTTTCTTTTTTTTACTTTTCTATCAACCTAGCTGAATGAGGGTGCCCCCTCCCCCCCCCCCCCCCAACACCGGACCGGTTGTAGCTTTCTCTAGTAACATTTGACAGTACTGAATTATTGAAATGCTAAAAAAAAAGTGGGTGAAAAAAATGTATGACCATCAGGCTCCTGCTGGGGCTATGCTGGTTTTGCCATCTTCTTGCCAGTTGCTAGCAAACCACCATCTCTGCTGCACAGCAACTCTGGCATGGCATGTTGGCACTCCCCCTTGCTCTAGTCTGCCATCCCACTTTTACTTGATACTCAAGGTGCTAATGTATGGAGAACACTAAAATACAATGGGGAGAATATATAAAAGAGTGAAGACAGATTTCTTTCTGCCACTCTGCAATAATGACAGAATTGGTGAAAGGCTGCAGTTATGGTTGACCTTCGGGAAAGCTCTCCCAACTGCACACAGGATCTTTAGAGCTCATCCAGAGTGACCATTGGGTCTCTCACAAAGCCCTTTTCCCCTGATTACTTAGTTTGGTAGGGCAGCAAGCTATATGAAGAGTCCTGTTCAAAGTTTCTTCCATTTAAGAATTATGGAGGCCATATTTCCAGATCTGTGCTTCTACACAATCCTGTCTCTGAGTTCTACATTCAGTTGTTTCCTCCTAGTGGCTTGGTTTTTGTTCTGATATACATTGTTAGCTGAGAGACTTTAAAGGTTTGTCTGAGAGACCTGTAAGGTTTGTGTCTTTTCAAATAATGACATCCTAATATTGTAGACCAGTCAAGGTTTATTAATTTATTTTAATATTAATGTTTATGAATTTTAGGAGCTGGTCTACAATATTAAGACGTCATTGTATGCCTCCGTATGCCCATCTGTGCATTTCTTGAGTGCTGTTTTCTTGCTTTTTAATGATCTCTACATTATTTGCATATTCACAAAATTAGTGCAATTCCCCAGTTAACCTAAGTGTACACTGAAACACAGTTGTGAGCTGTACTATTCCTTTTTTACTTTCCATATTCCATATATTCAACATATTATATGTGTTTGTGTGTTCTAGTGATGAGCGGCATTGCACATATTCAAATTTGCAATATTTCGCAAATATATTGACGAATATTCGTTCTATATTCGCGAATTTCACGTATTCATTGTATTCGCATATTTGCATATGTGAATATTCGCATATTCATGTATTCGAGAAGAAGAAAACAGTGAGGGGTGGGCAACTTTACTATTTGTTGCTAGGGATGTTGTTGATAACCTCTGACAAGTGTATTTTCGTCATTCTAATTGGTGAAAAGTAAAAAGAAGGAATATGCGAATATTCACATATGTGGAAAAAAAAGCGAATATTCGCATACATATTCGCAATATTCAAGAATTGACGATTTTGAGATATTCGCGATAAAAATTTGAAATGACAATATTCGCGCCCAACACTACTGTGTTCTATAATACTAGCTTTTGCATAAATAATTCCTGGAATGCTTCTTTAACCAGTTCAGGACCCAAGACGTATGCATACATCTTGGGACCCTGGTACTTAAGGACCCAGGACGTATGCATACGTCCTGAGTCATTCCGGTCTCCGCCTCTCGCCGGGCGGAGATCGTAAGTGGATGCCTGCTGAAATCGTTCAGCAGGCATCCAGGGCAAACGCCGAGGGGGGCCATGTAGGTCGCAAATCGCGAGGGAAATCGCCCCTGTGATCTGCGGCGATACAGGGCTGATCGGGTCTCTGGGACCCGACCGCCCGGTAATTTTGCATGATCCTGGTTGCCACAGACAGCCAGGACCATGCTGAAGTATAGGAGTGAGGTGGCAAGCCGGGTGGTTACTTTCAGGCTGCAAGTTTGCGGGAAACTCACTGTAATCCCCCGCCCATGTGACTGTACCCTAAAAACACTACACTACACTACAGTAACACAAAATAAAATAAAAAGTAAAAAAACACTACATATACACATACCCCTACACAGCCCCCTCCCCAATAAAAATGAAAAACGTCTGGTATACCACTGTTTCCAAAATGGAGCCTCCAGCTGTTGCAAAACAACAACTCCCAGTATTGCCGGACAGCCGTTGACTGTCCAAGCATGCTGGGAGTTTTACAACAGCTGGAGGCACCCTGTTTGGGAATCACTGGTGTAGAATACCCCTATGTCCACCCCTATTCAAATCCCTAATTCAGGCCTCAAATGCACATGGCTTTCTTTCACTTCGGAGCCCTGTCTTATTTCAAGGCAACAGTTTAGGGCCACATATGAGGTATCGCCGTACTCGGGAGAAATTGCCTAACAAATTTTGGGGGGCTTTTTCTCCTTTCACCCTTATGAAAAGGTGAAGTTGGGGTCTTCACCAGCATGTTAGTGTAAAAAATGTTTTTATTTACACTAACATGCTGGTGTTGCCCTGTACTTTTCATTTTGACAAGAGGTAAAAGGGAAAAAAGCCCCCCAAAATTTGTAATGCAGTTACTCCCGACTACGGAGATACCCCATATGTGGGCGCAAAGTGCTCTGGGGGCGCACAACAAGGCCCAGAAGGGAGAGTGCACCATGTACATTTGAGGTGATTTGCACAGGGGTGGCTGATTGTTACAGCGGTTTTGACAAACGCAAAAAGAACAAAACCCCACATGTGACTCCATTTTGGAAACTACACCCCTCACGGAATGTAATGAGGGGTGCAGTGAGAATTTATCCCCCCCCCCCCACTGGTGTCTGACAGATCTTTGGAACATTTGGCTGTGCAAATTAAAAATTTTGTACAGCCCACTGTTCCAAAGATCTGACAGACATCAGTGGGGGGGGGGGGGGGGTAAATGCTCACTGTACCCCTTGTTGTGTTCTCCAAGGGGTCTAGTTTCCAAAATGGTATGCCATGTGGGGGTTATTTTGCTGTCCTGGCACCATAGGGGCTTCCTAAATGTGACAAGCCGCCCGAGCAAAATCTGCTTTCAGAAAGCCAAACAGGACTCAGTATCTTCTGAGCATTGTAGTTCGCCCGTAGTGCGCTTCAGGTCCACTTATGGGGTACCTCCATACTCAGAAGAGATGGAGTTACAAATTTTGGGGGGTATTTCCTGCTATTAACCCTTGCATAAATGTGAAATTTGGGGGGAAACACACATTTTAGTGAAAACTAATTTTTTTATTTTTTTACACATGCAAAAGTCGTGAAACACCTGTGGGGTATTAACCCCTTAAGGACCGGAGGTTTTTCCGTTTTTGCATTTTTGTTTTTTGCTCCTTGCCTTTAAAAAATCATAACTCTTTCAAATTTACACCTAAAAATCCATATGATGGCTTATTTTTTGCGCCACCAATTCTACTTTGTAATGACGTCAGTCATTTTGCCCAAAAATCTATGGTGAAGCGGGAAAAAAAATCATTGTGCGACAAAATTGAAAAAAAAAACGCTGTTTTGTAACTTTTGGGGGCTTCCGTTTCTACGTAGTACATTTTTCGGTAAAAATGACACCTTATCTTTATTCTGTAGCTCCATACAATTAAAATGATACCCTACTTATATAGGTTTGATTTTGTCGGACTTCTGGAAAAAATCATAACTACATGCAGGAAAATTAATACGTTTAAAATTGTCATCTTCTGACCCCTATAACTTTTTTATTTTTCCATGTATGGGGCGGTATGAGGGCTCATTTTTTGCGCCGTGATCTGAAGTTTTTAACGGTACCATTTTTGCATTGATAAGACTTATTGATCGCTTTTTATTCATTTTTAAATGATATAAAAAGTGACCAAAAATGCACTATTTTTGCGCGCACGCCATTGACCGAGCGGTTTAATTAATGATATATTTTTATAATTCGGACATTTCCGCACGCGGTGATACCACATATGTTTATTTTTATTTTTATTTACACTGTGTTTTTTTTTTTATTGGAAAAGGGGGGTGATTCAAACTTTTAATAGGGGAGGAGTTAAATGATCTTTATTCACTTTTTTTTTTCACTTTTTTTTTTGCAGTGTTATAGGTCCCATAGGGACCTATAACACTGCACACACTGATCTTCTATGTTGATCACTGGTTTCTCATAAGAAACCAGTGATCAACGATTCTGACGCATGACTGCTCATGCCTGGATCTCAGGCACTGAGCAGTCATTCGGCGATCGGACAGCGAGGAGGCAGGTAGGGGCCCTCCCGCTGTCCTGTCAGCTGTTCGGGATGCCGCGATTAGCCGCGGCTATCCCGAACAGCCCGACTGAGCTAGTCGGGAACTTTCACTTTCACTTTTAGCCGCGCGGCTCAGCTCTGAGCGCGCGGCTAAAGGGTTAATAGCGCGCGGCGCCGCGATCGGCGCTGCACGCTATTAGAGGCGGGTCCCGGCTTCACTATGACGCCGGGCCCGCCATGATATGACGCGGGGTTACTGTGTAACCCCGCGTTATATCAGAAGAGCAGGACCAAGGACGTACCGGTACGTCCTTGGTCCTTAAGGGGTTAAGGCTCACTTAATTCCTTGTTACGTTCCTCAAGGGGTCTAGTTCCCAAAATGGTATGGCATGTGTTTTTTTGCTGTTCTGGCACCATAGGGGCTTCCTAAATGCAACATGCCCCCCAAAAACCATTTCAGAAAAACATACTCTCCAAAATCCCCTTGTCGCTTCTGAGCCCTCTACAGCGCCCGCCGAACACTTTACATAGACATATGAGGCATGTACTTACTCGAGAGAAAATGGGCTACAAATATAAGTATACATTTTTTCCTTTTACCCCTTGTAAAAATTCAAAAATTGGGTCTACAAGAAAATGTGAGTGTAAAAAATGAAGATTGTGAATTTTCTCCTTCACTTTGCTGCTATTCCTGTGAAACACCCAAAGGGTTAAAACGCTGACTGAATGTCATTTTGAATACTTTGGGGGGTTTGGTTTTTATAATGGGGTCACTTGTGGGGAATTTCTAAAATGAAGACCCTTCAAATCCACTTCAAACCTGAACTGGTACCTGAAAATAGTGGGTTTGAAAATTATACGAAAAATGGAAAATTGCTGCTGAACTTTGAAGCCCTCTGATGTCTTCCAAAAGTAAAAACTCATCAATTTTATGATGCAGACATAAAGTAGACATATTGTATAAGTGAATAAAAAAAACAATTATTTGGAATATCCATTTTCCTTACAAGCAGAGAGCTTCAAAGTTAGAAAAATGCAAAATTTTCAAATTTTTCATCAAATTTTGGGATTTTTCACCAAGAAAGGATGCAAGTTACCACAAAATTTTACCACTATGTTAAAGTAGAATATGTCATGAAAAAACTATCTCGGAATCAGAATGATAACTAAAAGCATTCCAGAGTTATTAATGTTTAACCCCTTAACGACGCAGGACGTATATTTACGTCCTGCGCCGGCTCCTGCGATATGAAGTGGGATAGCGCCGCGATCCTGCATCATATCGCGTCAGTCCTGGCGCTCATCAACGGCCGGGACCCGCGGCTAATACCACACATCGCCGATCGCGGCGATGTGCGGTATTAACCCTTTAGAAGCGGCGGTCAAAACTGACCGTCGCTTCTAAAGTGAAACTGAAAGTGGCATCCCGAACAGCTGACCGGACACCGGGAGGGCCCTTACCTGCCTCCTCGGTGTCCGATCGACGAATGACTGCTCCGTGCCTGAGATCCAGGCAGGAGCAGTCAAGCGCCGATAATGCTGATCACAGGCGTGTTAATACACGCCAGTGATCAGCATAGGAGCTCAGTGTGTGCAGTGTTATAGGTCCCTATGGGATCTATAACATTGCAAAAAAAAATTAAAAAAAAGTGTTAATAAAGGTCATTTAACCCCTTCCCTAATAAAAGTTTGAATCACCCCCCTTTTCCCATAAAAAAAATAAAACAGTGTAAAAAAAAATAAATAAATAAACATATGTGGTATCGCCGCGTGTGTAAATGTCCGAACTATAAAAATATATCATTCATTAAACCACACGGTCAATGGCGTACGCGCAAAAAAATTCCAAAGTTCAAAAAAGCGTATTTTGGTCACTTTTTATACCATTAAAAAATGAATAAAAAGTGATCAAAAAGTCCCATCAAAACAAAAATCATACCGATAAAAACTTCAGATCACGGTGCAAAAAATGAGTCCTCATACCGCCCTGTACATGAAAAATAAAAAAGTTATAGGGGTCAGAAGATGACATTTTTAAACATATACATTTTCCTGCATGTAGTTATGATTTTTTCCAGAAGTGCGACAAACTGAAACCTATATAAGTAGGGTATCATTTTAACCGTATGGACCTACAGAATAATGATAAGGTGTAATTTTTACCGAAATATGCACTGCGTAGAAACGGAAGCCCCCAAAAGTTACAAAATGGCGTTTTTTTTTTCAATTTTGTCGCACAATGATTTTTTCTTTCCGTTTCGCCGTGCATTTTTGGGTAAAATGACTAATTTCACTGCAAAGTAGAATTGGCGATGCAAAAAATAAGCCATAATATGGAATTTTACGTGGAAAATTGAAAGGGTTATGATTTTTAAAAGGTAAGGAGGAAAAAATGAAAGTGCAAAAACGGAAAAACCCTGAGTCCTTAAGGGGTTAAAATGACAGTGGTCAGATGTTCAAAAAATGGCTGGGTCCTAAGGTGTAAAATGGCTGGGTCCTTAAGGGGTTAAAGAAGAATTATACATGCTGGTATTGTGTCTATGTGCAGTAGCTACCAGGATCTACATTATTGTACAATATTTATCTTGTACAATGAATTATAAGTATTCAGTTTGCTCTAATACAACTACTGTATGCTTCCTATTCTGTTCAGGAAAAAAATTATTAAATGCACTACTGTTCTCTTGTATTGTGGGATTTCACTGAAAATAAAAATTGTTTCTTTTCTGTAAAGTAAGAGAATATTCCAAACAATATTTGAAATAATAAGATGACAAATGAACACTTCATAACATGTCAGCAGCAAATTAACTTTACGACTTTGATGAGCCCAGGATGCTCAGTTCACCTACAGTATGACGGAAGTGCACTCATGGGTGCTGGCTGCTATCTACCACTGACACTAATCATCAGTGACCAGCATCGAACATCAATTTGATGCCATTCATTTAATGTCCTAGGAAGTGCTGTCACTGGAGACTGTGGAATCTAGAGAGTTGTTGGGTTCTTATTGGCAGCCACAATGCAATCACAGGGTGTTTATCTGTTCACATGGGAGCAAGGGGGCCTTTGGAAGACCTCCATGGCTGCCATGGCAGATCTGTTATTACAGCAGACAAAAAAAAAAACATGCCCAAGTGTGTTTCTAGCAATGAAAACTTAGGACCAGCAAAAAAAACTAAATTAGCTGTATCTTTAAGAGGTTAACCAGGTTGCCTGATTGGTTAACCCCTTAAGGACGCAGCCCATTTTGACCTTAAGGACGCAGCCATTTTTTTTGCAATTCTGACCACTGTCACTTTAAGCATTAATAACTCTGGGATGCTTTAACTTATGAATTTGTTTCTGAGATTTTTTTTTTCGTGACATATTCTACTTTATGTTAGTGGTAAATTTCTGTCAATACTTGCATCATTTCTTGGTGAAAAAATTCAAAATTTCATGAAAAATATGAAAATGTAGCATTTTTTTTTACTTTGAAGCTCTCTGCTTGTAAGGAAAGTGGACATTCCAAATAAATTATATGTTGATTCACATATAAATTATGTCTAGTTTGTGTTTGCATCATAAAGTTGACATGTTTTTACTTTTTGAAGACATTAGAGGGCTTTTTAGTTTAGCAGCAATTTTGCAATTTTTCATGAAAATTAAAAAATCTGAATTTTTCAGGGACCAGTTCAGTTTCAAAGTGAATTTGAGGGTCTTTATGTTAGAAATACATTATAATGGACCCCATTATGAAAGCTGCACCCCTTAAAGTATTCAAAATGACATTCAGAAAGTTTGTTAACCCTTTAGGTTTGCAGCTCAAACTTAAAGCAGGAAACTCACTGTAAACCTGCCTTAGTGAATGTACCCTGTACCCTGTGCAATGAATGTACCCTGTGCAAACCTCCAGCTGTAGCAAAACTACAACTTCCAGCATGCACTGACAGACCATGCATGCTGGGAGTTGTAATTATGCAACAGCTGGAGGCACATTGGTTGGGACACACTAAGTTAGGTAACAGACTACCACAGTGTTTCCACACCAGTGTACCTAACGCTGTTGCAAAACTACAACTCCCAGCATGCATGGTCTGTCAATGCATGCTGGGAGTTGTAGTTTTGCAACAGCTGGAGGCACACAGGTTGGGAAATACTGAGTTAGGAAACAGAAAGTGTTTTCCAATCAGTGTGCCTCCAGTTGTTGCAAAACTACAACTCCCAGCATGCTCGGACATCTGGCCCTTCAGATGTTGCCAAACTAGAACGCTCAGCATGCCTGGACAGTTTTTGTGTGAATGCTGGGAGATGCAGTTGTGAAACTACAATGCAGCAGTGAAGATCACTTACCAGATTTCACTGTTGCATTCTGCTGCCGCCGGTCCTCTCCGCCGCTGGTCTCCCGTGGTCTGCCACCGGTCCCTGCTGTATGCTGCCGGTAACCGCTGCTGCCATCTTTGCCCTGCTCTGTGGGCAGAGTGGGGATCCCAACTTTGACCCCATCCCCCGCCCCTGCCCTGCGATTCGCAAATCGGCTTGATCGGCCAATCGCAGGGGATAGGAGGAGGTGGCACCCCTGCCACCTCGCTCCTATCCTTTAGGATGATCGGAGCTGTCTCTGACAGCTCCGATCATCCCTATTTTCGGGGCTAGCGGGTCACCAAAGCCCCGATCAGCCGGGAAAGTTGGATTCGCTGGTCAGAATAGACCGCCGAATCACGGCGATCGTCAACAAGGAAGGGTTCTCAGGACCTGGCCGATATGCAGGGATGGCTGCTGATGGATATCAGCAGTCATCCCATTACGATCACCGTGTCTGGAGACGCGGTGATCAAGAAAAGCAGCGCCGTAAATTTTCGGCACTGTGCACGAAGTGACACTTAGCAGCACCGTACATTTACAACGCTCGTCGTTAAGGGGTTAAAAGTGATGTACTGTATATCACTGCAAACAGTAATATGGTGTAACAGTCCAGCTCACCTCACCCTGGGACCCCGCAAGGATCCGCACTCAGCCAGGTGCCCAAACTTGGAAGAAAGAAGACATGATCCAGTGAAGTAAAGAAATCCAACTTTATTCAAGGCACGAGTAAAACGGGTACAACAACCAAGGCAAATCATGATTTGCCTTGGTTGTTGTACCGGTTTTACTCGTGCCTTGAATAAAGTTGGATTTCTTTACTTCGCTGGATCATCTCTTCTTTCTTCCACTGTATATCACTACCTTCTTAATCTGCTTTTTAATTTTTTTTTATTCTTGCTTTTAAGCTCTACTTCATAGAACTATGATCAGTGAAGAAGAGACTGAAGTAGTCTAAAATCCACTTTCTATCTCATGAGAGACTGCTGCTTTTTTCTTCCCCATTCTTTTTATGAAGCCCAGGAGTAACAGATATGCAGTGTATAGAGAGCAATTTTTTTTAAAGCAAAGGCAGAATATTATCAAATACAAGGTACCCAACCATAAGTGAGAGAAAATTATAAGGCATTATGGTTGACTTTTATTGAGATGAACACCAATCTCAAATGAATGGGAAATATGTTAGCTCTATATATGTTAAGAACTGCAGACATAGGCAGACAGCTGAAAAGGAGATAAAACAAATGATATATAATATTTAGATGATCGCTGTTCTAAAAGTTATGAAATCATGTTTTTCTTAGAAGCTCAAGAGTCACAAAAACCTCAACACTTCCCCACCCCTCCCTGACCTGCATGAGAGATGTTCAAGACTCATTTCTGGAAGCCAATAAGAGAGGGGTAACTCCACCTCTTTAACTCTTGAACATAGAAGCAAAACATAATTTTAGAACCATATATAGCCATCAGCTAGGAGAATGGTATCACTTGTTTTAGCTCCTTATCAGCTATCTGCACATGTCTGCAGTTTTAAGCACGATATTGAGCTGACACATTGGCCCAGATATATTAAACTGTGTGAGAGAAAAAGTAGAGGTATTTTTCCACAGCAACCAATCATAGTTCAGCTAACAAGCTCTGGTAAAGTGAAAGCTGAGCTGTGATTGGTTGCTGTGGGAAAATATATCCACTTTTTCTCTCACACAGTTTTATGAATCTGGGCCCTTAAGTTGCTTTGCAGCAGAATGCTGTGAATCATTATGCGAGGGACATGAATTCAAAGAAATAAATACTGGGGGCTGGTAGAGGTATTCAGTCGGCATGGCGGTAAAATGGCACAAAATAAACTAAAAACTAATATTTTGATTGTGTATGTTCAGCACAAATAGGGAGTTTTTTTTTATTCTTATCAGAAGTAGTAGCAGCAGCAGATTGAAGTATTACATTTTGTTACATAGTTTTATGGTCACTCCAAATCCTATTCCTGAATCCACTGCTTCATAAATTCATCTGATCATATAACCATATATTTCTGTCTACCATATGGAACACTTACATTTGCTGTCACATTGCTTACCTACTTACATGTCAGTCATTGTACTCTGATAATGCTCATACCAATGGCCCCATATGATACAGCTCGGCTTAGAAAGATATTTACAGAGTGTCTACAAGGCAAATCCAGTGCCGAAGCTCTTAACATAAAGTGTTACCAAATGTTTTAATATTGTTTTCCAATTCATTTCCTATGTTCCTGCAGGAGACTTGTCGAAACTCCCTAAATCCTTTTTTGATAGGTAGTAAAAGTAAAAAAAAAAAAAAAAAATCATGTGGTGAACATCTGATTCATATATTTGTTGAAAATTAGCAGCTAGGATATATATGGAGAAATTCAAAATGGACACTTTCTATTCATCAGATACTTACTTGGAACACTTGTTTCTAATTTTAGCAATTCTTCCACCTGCACACCAGGGAAAGGATCCTGACAAATGTCAAGAAACAGAAACTTTCACCAGTTACCCTGGATCCCAACAGGATTGTCGTTTGCAATTTTACTTGCTAAATCCCTGTTTCTGTTCATCTGCCTTCTGGGTGCTGTTAACTTTTTCCTTAAGTGAAGGAAACGGCCACCAAGAAAGGAGAAATGTCTCTGATCACAGCTGTCACTAGAAAACAACAATAACTCAGCTTCTAACATGTATGCACAGTCATTTACCATGGAAAAGCTATATAAAGAGATAAACATAGAATTGTTTATTACTAAAGTTTGTCTCAATTTCATTAAACTGCCTCGTACATTCACATTAGCCTTGATTTACTAAGAGTTTTTTTTATTTTTTTATTTTTTGTGTGTGAAATGTTGTTTTAGACTTGCATGATTCTACTTTATTTACTTTTGGGACATACAGGTCAGGAAAGTTCTGACCATCTTTTTCTTGGTGGAAATTTCCTGGCATTTTTTCAAAGGAATTTATGTGAATTCAATAGAAAATAAGTCAGGTCGTGAGGACACGCCCCTTTTCTGGCCGGACACGCCTCATTCCAGGGTTTGTGGTAGTTTGTGGCACAGAATTTGACAGAATTTGCGGAGCAGTGGGACATATAAGGGTCCACAACCCGAGAAAAGTCGGTCAGGTTTACAATAGGTAGAGTTGCAGAGTTGAGAAAAAAAAAAAAAAAAGATGCTCACCTGATATCTCATGCAGCGATCTCCTCCACATGGGGGCGGAGGTGACATCTCCTCTGTGTAAGCTGCAGTTGCGTCTCACATAGAGGGGACGCCTTCTCCTGTATGCACGTATCGCGCATACAGGAGAAGGCAGCGCTGTCTGCTGGGGATCTGGGACGAGTGTCAGAAAGGAGCGGCATGGTGAGTGGTGAGTTTAAAGAGTTTTTTTTCCATAGGACCAAGTATGGGGAAAGTGTGGGGTTTAACTATGCGGGGACACAGTGGAGCATATTGACTATGTGGGAGCACAAAGGGTCCTGGTTACTATATGGGGGCACAAAGGGGCCTGTTAGTAAATGAGGACATAGAGGAGCCTGTTTAGTAAATGGTGGCACAGAGGGGCCTTTTTACTACATTTAGGCCCAAAGAGCCTATATACTATATTGGGGCACAGAGGGTCCTATTTACTTCATATGGGGACACATAGGGCTGTATCCACCCAATGGACTCACAGAGGAGTATAGCCACTATATGCGGCACAGAGGGGTCTAACTACTAAATGGGAACACAGAGTAACACATATGGAAATAATATTTACTCCTTGTATGTGGTATATGTAATTATGATGCATAGAAAATTGTATATGCATTTTTTTTTTTATTACATACCCTTTAGTTCTGTTGCAAGGGGCACCGGTCCAAAATTTTCCCTTGGACCCATAAGACTCTAGTTACACCCCTTGGGTATACAGTATATGAGGATATATACTATAGAATAATTATTAGACACAGAACACCACAATATATAGTCCCCATAGTCACTAAATCAATCACACTATAATCATGGTGCCAAGGGTCTCTCTATCCTAATATACAGTATAGTGCCAACTGAACTATTTGGCCCAAAAGAAAAGGAGCAATAGCTACTGAAAAAATCATCACTTTATTTAGATCATGTTTAAATAAAGGGAAATTGAAAATTCTAAAAAGGTGCAAGGAGCAGCGTAGCTAAACACCATTAAATCACAAAGTATATATTACTAACCATATTAAAAAAAGTGCATGGAGGAGATAAAGGGTCAGTATACAACTGATAACTGTATAGCTGCAATAAGGTGCACTGAGGGTCTGGGACAACAGTCCTAATCCTGACCTAGTGGTATGAGACTCTCTATTTCTGTAAATACACATACAGTTATGACATTACAAAATCATAAGTACAATACACTCACCCATGTGGTGCACTGACACTGCCTGCCCCAACTTACGTTTCGTATGGCTTGACTTCCTTTGATAAAGTCAAGGCACACTAAACCTACGTTGGGGCAGGCAGTGTCAGCGCACCACATGGGTGAGTGTATTGTACTTATGATTTTGTAATGTCCTAACTGTATGTGTATTTACAGAAATAGAGAGTGTCGTACCACTAGGTCAGGATCAGGACTGTTGTCCCAGACCCTCAGTGCACCTTATGCAGCTATACAGTTATCAGTTGTATACTGACCCTTTATCTCCTCCATGCACTTTTTTATGTACTAATATTATGTTAGTAATACATACTTTGTGATTTAATGGTGTTTAGCTAAACTGCTCCTTGCACCTCTTTAGAATTTTCAATTTCCCTGTATTTTAAACCTTTTCTTTGTGTAAAAAAAAAAAAAATATATATATATATATATATATATATATATATATATATAGAATAATTTTTTAGCCACTGCAGCGGGAAGAATTACATAGTTTCTGCAACATCAACCAATAGCTGCATAGTACTCATACGGATATGATTAGGAAAAATGTAAAATGGACTAACTTTGTAAAGAGTATAAAAATATTTTCACGGTATTCTTTTTCTGAACATATATACATTTTTCTAAACATAATATAAATGCCATGCAAACCTTACCTTCAAGGTAAGGTTGGCAGGGTTGGGGGGGGGGGTGATTTTGTCACAGTGTTCAGACCCCCTGCGATCAGACACCTAAAGGGGTACTCCCGTGGAAAACCTTTTTTTCTTTTTCAACCAACTGGTGCTAGATAGTTAAACAGATTTGTCAATTACTTCTATTAAAAATTCTTAATCCTTCCAGTACTTTTAAGGGGCTGTATACTACAGAGGAAATGCTTTTCTTTTCGCATTTCTTTCTGTCACGACCACAGTGCTCTCTGCTGACCTCTGCTGTCCATTTTAGGAACTGTCCAGAGCAGGTGAAAATCCCCATAGCAAACATATGCTGCTTTGGACAGTTCCTAAAATGGACAGCAGAGGTCAGCAGAGATCACTGTGGTCATGACAAAAAGTCCAGAAATCCAAAAAGAAAAGCATTTCCTCTGTAGTATAAAGCCCCTAAAAATTACTGGAAGGATTAAGAATTTTTAATAAAAGTAAGTTACAAAACTGTTTAACTTTCTGGCACCATTTGATTTAAAAAAAAAAAGTTTTCCATGGGAGTACCCCTTTAAGCTAAGTTTTATTGACTGGATAACCCCTTTAAACTGAATATTTGTAGAATTTCTTAGTGTCTGTGATATCTATAATTTCACAATGAAGGTGAATTAAATAATTTATTGCAGTAGCACAATATTGTGATGAATGGCTTCCAAATAATTTATTAGTCTTGTTTAAGCAACAATGATAGCATTTCCGCTAGGAGCTCAACTCACAGTTGTGAAACATCAAGTCTCAATATAAACACATTCTGAGCTGCTTGGGCGTAGAGAAAAGAGCAAAGTTCACAGATCACCTATTAAAAGTCCAATAAAAGTGATTTTTAGACCAAACAGATCAGACAGATGATTTTCATCTTCCCAGTAACCAGACATGAGGGCTAGCCTTTTAGTCAGGTGATGATAACATGGATTAGAAGAATCAGATTTAAAAACTCTGGCGGAGATGATTCAGTTCTTCCTATGGTGACAGCAGATTCTGGGAATTGTACTTTCCCAGTAATGCAGCACTTTGAATCAGCCTAAACCTCATCAATCTATGCATTTGTAAGCTAAAGTAGAAAGAGCGTAGTGACTGTAAGATAATAATCACAAGGTACCTTATAAAGCAAGGTATGATCACTGCAGAATGCTGGTGCTAATGCTCAAACAAAATGTATAAATGTATTTCTTATCCAGACCTGATAAATTCACAATATGTTTCACAATGTTGTATACATAATGCTATCACGAGACATTTCATACAGTACAACAATGCCATCTGAAGCTTGCTCACAGTGAAATATTATGAAAAAGGCCAGCAGCATATAAAGTGGTACTCTGACAGTAGTGTGTTTTAATTTTTTTTTATTTTTTTTAAGATGCTTAGTTGGTCCCTCATAAAAAAAAGAAACCCTTAATCACCTCCCATGCTGCCAAGGTGCCTCTGGTATCGCTGCTCCAGTACCCAGTGTGATTCTCTTCCTGGTGCCTTGGGTTTATGTCACATTGGCTGAGCTGCAATGTGGTGTGTTGAGCCTTAGCAAGCCAGTGGGCCTATGGCGCCCTCCTTTGGTGTCAGCCCAATGGGCCTTAGGTAACCTTCCAAGAAGTTAGATCAATGGGCTACTGGCGCCTTCACCCCCAAGCCAAGTTGGCCTTGGGCACCCTCCCCTGAACTCTCCATCAGTATTTCTAGCCTGCACACTGTCCCACCTCCGAACACGGACACTCCCTGCGCTTAAAGTTTAATGTCTATTCAACTAAACATAATATTCTACAGTGTTGATTGAGAGGAAGGCAAAATACTCCATGAGGTAGAAGTAAATTTTCCTCATATTTGGGAAAAAAATTCCTTCCTGACTCCAAAACTGGCAATTAGAATTAAATGGGTCATCCAAGAATCAGAAGACAGAGCTAATTTCTAGCAGCTTGTCCTCAGGTTGTGTGTGGTATTACAACTTGGCTCCATTCACTTTAATGGAATTTAGCTGCTGTAATGCCGAGCGCTCCGGGCCACGCTTCCCCTCCGGAGCGCTCGCGGCGTCACTTCCCTACTTGCAGCGCCCCGGTCAGCGAGTGTGACCGGGAGCGCTGCTCTGTGTCCCTCGGCAGGGATGCGATCCCCGTGGCGGGACGTGCACGCCCGCGGGTCGCATCCCGTGTCACTCACCGGCCCCGTCCTTCTGCTCAGTCCCGGCGCGCGCAGCCCCGCTCTCTAGGACATGCGCTCGCCATTAATTGGTGCCTGGCCCAATTAGTTCCTAACACTCCTCACACTTTATAAACCCACTTCCCCTTCCTGTCCCTGCTGGATCTTGTTGCCTTGTGCCCTGAGAAAGCGTTTCTGTGTGTTCCATTGCCTGTGTATCCAGACCCTTGCTGTTGCCCCTAACTACTAACCATTGCTGCCTGCCCAGACCTTCTGCTACATCCGACCTTGCTCTTGCCTTGTCCTTGTGTACCGCGCCTGTCTCAGCTGTCAGTGAGGTTGAGTCGGGTGGAACGACCTGGGGGTTACCTGCCACTGCAAGTCCATCCCGCTTTGCGGCGGGCTCTGGTGAAAACCAGTAACCCCTTAGATTCCGTTCCCCTGGTACGGCCCACACTATCACCTCACTGACACAGAGGATCCACCACCCGTGTCCTCTCCGCATACCAGTCCGGATCCTGACAGCTGCATTACCACACACAACACGAGGGCAAGTGTGATACTGTTTTGTGAAGAAATCAGCTCTGTCTTCATAATCCTGCACAACCTGTTCATTCTTTAGATCAACGACCTTATTCCAAAATATAGTATCTACAACTTGTACCAAATTTATTCTCCAGATACAGGTCCAGAATGGCCTGTCTGCTCACCTAATAATTGAGTCTGGCGCTCTCTCCTGGAGTCATCCCAATGGGCCTCTGGCACCCTCCCCAGAAGTCATCCCAACATCCAAGTGAGCCTCTGTGGCTCTCCCCCGTAGTCGGTCCAGTGGGTCTCTTGTACCCTCCCTCTGAGTTTTCTGATGGGACCTCTGGTGGCCTACCCAGCAGTCAGCCCTCTGGGCCTCTGGCACCCTTCCCTGGATTCATCCCATTGGTGTGGCACTCTCCCATGGGTTGAGCCTCAGACACTCTCTCCCAGAAATAGCCAGTAGGCCTTTGGTACTGTATCCTGCAGTCAGCCATCTGGGCCTTTGGTGTAGTCATCTCTCTTACAATGAGCACAGTGTGCCTCTGAAACCCTCTCAGGAAGTAAGCCCAGTGGGTCTCTGATGCCTTCCCCAAAGGTCAGCTCAGTAGGCTTCTATGTACCCTCTCCTGGAGTAAGTTCTTTGAGTCTTTGGTATCCATCCCCAGAGTTAGCCAAGTTGGCCTTTGACATCCTTCTTGAGATTCAGCCCTGTGTGCCTCTTGTACTTACCCCTGGAGTCAGCACAGTGGACTTCTGGTGTCCTTCCCCGATGCTAGCCCAGTGGGCCTTTGGGCACTCTCTTCTCAGTCCAGTGGCCATTGGCACCCTCCCACGAGTCAGCCATCTGGGCCACTGGTGACCCCCCCCCCCCCAGATTCAGCCCTCTCTGGAGTCAGCCCTTTGGGCCTCCGGCATCTTTCCTCAGAATGAACCCAGTTGGTTTTTGGCATCCTCCTCCAGAGTCAGCCCTGTGGACCTTTTGCACCCTCCACTGAAGTCAGCACAGATGACCTCTGATGCCCTCCCTCTGAGTCAGCCCATCAAGGGCTTCTCAGCCCCCTTGACTGTTTTGTGGCCATCCGAGATGGTCATGAAGCTGAAAACAACTAAAGCTGGTAAAAATACAATTTGTGTGACCCGCATTGACTTTATTTGAAGCTGCGCAAATGGCATAGTCTTGCAAGTTGTTTATTTTACTCCATAATGCCTGCTTAGGTTATTTTCAGTTTCCCAACCACCTCTGTTGGTGAAGGAAACAAGATGAAGGTAGCCATCGAAACGGGTAAAGAGGTGCAGAACCCTCATCTAGGAAATATTTATGGCTCTGTTTGAAATGTCATTGGGTTGGAGTGGCTCAGAGGTTAGAGCTGATCTGTTGTCAAGGCAGCCTGAGTCTGCCACAGACAGGCACAAATTCTAATCCCTATTCCCATTTTTCAATTATAAAATATAATAACAATAAAAATAAAAACAAACTACATATTCCAAGTTCAGGAATTGCATTATTTTGATCACATTACAACCCAAAAAAAAAAAAAAAACATAAAAAGATCAAATCTAAGCCACATTGGTACTGATAAAAACTACAGATCATGGTGCAAAAAATTACCCCCACAGAGCTCTATGTGCAGAAGCAAAAATCATATGGGTCAGAACAGTGCCACTTAAAGAGAAGGGTGGCTCAAGCTAATACCATAAGATATCGAAGGGGGGGTGCTATCCGGCATACAAAACCATAAGGGCAACAAAAGCAACCAGACTGAAATGCCATAAAAGGATGCACACCCTAGACAATTATTGAAAAATTAAATAGCTTTATTATAACAACAATCAAAATAAATGATGTGGGACAACACAATATTAAAAACACTTAAAAAAGCTAGAAAGAGCCACACCACAACAGTGGGGCCAATAGTGGCCACCACAGGACATGGGTGTAAATATAGATTCCTCCTTGCACTCACAACAAAATAATAATAACAAGATAAATGACAGTTGAGGAGTGAACAAATCCGGTGTGCATAATAACCCCTAAAGGCAAATATGAATAATGCAAATATAAAAAGCAGGCATAGAGGGAAAAATAAACACAAAATCAAACCATCAAAAAATGAAGTGCAATAACTGGAAAGGCAGACCCCAGACGGAGGAAGGAGGAAAAATAGCTCAATCAGCCCATGTCCACACAGAAAAAAATGTTAAACTAGTAAATTATATAAAAAAGAAAATATAAATTGGGCATTGTTGTCATCTTACTGACCTGAGGAATCAAGACAATGGCCCTCAATTACTAACATGATTCCGACTCTTTTTGTCGGGCTTTGAACCTAAATTCTGTCGCACGGAACGTGTGTGACAGAAGAAGCCCGACAGAATCTGAATCACTCAGAGTGAAAAAAAAAACCCTACAAAATGGGCATTGTTTTCGGGAAAAGGGGCGTGTTCCCTACATTTCAGCCAAAATCCCTTGTCTTTTCCTAAAACCACTCAGAAATTCATGTGAATTATCTGGGAAGAAAACCCTACACTTTAAAGCATGTACGTATAAAGTTTCAGAAAGCGGAGTAAATTCTCTGGCTGTTAGCTCCTTTGCCTGCCTCATCTATTTCAAGCAATTCTTACTTGTAATTTTTAATTTTTTTTGCACAATTAAATTTTTAAGCAAGGTTTTAACTTTATCAACAAATTTTTTATGAGTCTTTTCAACACTTTTTTTCCCTATCATTTCAGTAATGATGGTGATTCCAAAAAAAATAACAAATAAATATATATACTCATTTAATACATCTATATGTGTCTCACTCCTTCCTCAGGTCTGAGTTACAGTGTATGGGTACAGTACTTTATATATATATATATACATATTTCCATGAATACATTAACCCATTAAACATTTGAAGTTTGCCAGGTCTGAATGCCATTGGGGGCTGAGTATGACATAAGCCTCCAGGGTCTATTGGTAGTGTATAGGAATCAATGGGCTAGACTAGATCTATAACATTGTGATTTTTTGCCCATTGTGGTCTATGGAGATCTTGCGGCAAATGGGGTAGAAAGCTTAAAAGCAGGGTCCTGGTAGTAAATGTGGATGGGAGACCCTGGTGTTGCCAGGTTGATATACAGTGTTGAGATTATACTTTAGTTAGGATAGACATATATGGGTCAATTGATAGTTAAGAAAGTGTTTGAACTTGGTCAATTGGATACCATAAATGTCCATGGTTCAAAAAATCATGTCTATCCTAATTAAAGTATAATCCCAACACTGTATATCAACCTATCCACATTACTATCAAGACCCTGCTGTTTAGCTTTCTACTCCATTTGCTGCAAGATCTCCATAGACCACAAAAAATCACAATGTTATAGATATAGCCCATTCATTCCTTTACACCACCAATAGACCATGGAGACTGACCTCATGCTCAGCCTCCAATGGCATTCAGACCCGGCAAACTTCAAATGTTTAATGGGTTAATGTACTCATGGAAATATGTATATATAAAGTACTGCGTCCACACACTGTAACTCGGACCTGAGGAAGATGGGAGCCCCTCAGAAATGCGTAGTCCTACCATGTATTGCCACTTTTTATGATTTTCAATAAAATGCAATTACAAATCTATAGCCGACTCCTGTGTCACCACGCGGTGTAGCACTCCAGTGCAGAAGTTGGATATTCATTGGAAGGTCAAGGAAACCCCTGCTGGGATTCCCACCTCCCACATCTGTACTTCTGTAGAAGGAACCCTGCTACAGAAATAAACCTGCCTGCGACAGAATTTAAAGTGCGACAGACAACCCTGCTACAGAAATTACTGTGTGACAGAACCATGCGACAGAAATTACTGTGCGACAGAATTTTTCGGTAAAAGTGCGACAGATTAGTAAATACCAAGTGAAAAAAAGGTTGAAAACACAAAAAAGAAACACAAACCGACACTCCACTCTTAGTAAATGAGGGCCAATATGTCAGTTTAATCGCATGGAATAAAAACGGCATGTAAAGAAACACTCACAATTTTTCAAAATTGCTTTTTTTTCAACAAGCCCTCATATGGGTCTGTAGATGGAAAAATAAGAGTTAAGGCTATTAAAAGGCAAAGTCGGAAAAAATTAAATAGCAAAAATGAAAATTGCCCCAGTCCTTAAGGCATTAAAAATAAAAAAAAATAAAGGATACTCATTTGTGGCAGATTACCACTGTGGACAGTGATTGAGCCACTGCACATTTTGCAGCATTTGGGCACATCACAGGAAGTGGTGGGCAGCAGGGACCCTGAACTAGAATCTAGTCCAACGGTCAGATGATGTTTTGAGATATATTTTGGAGTAAGACAGTTTCTTGCAGGGTAGTTTAAGGTACGGAGATTACACATGAAATCTTAACCCCTTAAGGACACATGACGTTCTCATACGTCTCCATTTCCGAGTCCTTAAGGACACATGACGTATGAGAACGTCATGTGTTTTACCGGCCCCCCGCAACCATCTGGAGCGGAGCCGGTCCCCGATGCCTGCTGAAATCGTTCAGCAGGCATCGGGGCATATCGCCCAGGGGGGTCATTATGACCCCCCATGTCGGCGATGGCCGCAGATCGCTGGACAATTCAGTCCAGCGATCTGCGGCGGATTCCGGGTCAATCGGGTCTCCAGTGACCCGGTGACCCGGAATTATTGGCTGATCGGGGCCGTCAGAGACGGCCCCGATCAGCCAGAGCCAGCAGGGGTGAGGTGGCACTGGTGCCACCTCACGATCGCCCTGATTCGTCGGCCGGATTACCGGCCGACCAATCGGGGCGCCTGCTGCGGGTGTCACTCCCGCAACCCGCTCCGCCCCTCTTCCGGAGGACGTGAGCGGGTGCGGGACGTGCACCCCGGGTGCTGGGGACCCCGATCCCCGGCGCCCCTGTTGGGATCGGGGCCCCAGGAGCAGCTGCGGCGGCGGAGACGACGAGGGACTGACCTGATGCGGCTGGAACGTTGGAGGTGAGTGACAGCCTCCTGCTGTTGCTTAGCAACAGCTCCCAGCATGCAAAAAGGGCATGCTGGGAGCTGTAGTTATGCAACAGCAGGAGGCAGACCACCACAACTCCCAGCATGCCCTTATGGGCATGCTGGGACTTGTAGTTTTGCAACAGCTGGAGGCACATTTTTTCTATGGAAAAGTGTACCTTCAGCTGTTGTGTAACTACAACTCCCAGCTTGCACAATCAGCTAAAGTGCATGCTGGGAGTTGTAGTGGTGCATCTGGTGGTTGCATAACTACAACTCCCAGCATGCCCGTTGGCTGTCGGTGACTGCTGAGAGTTGTAGTTTTGCAACAGCTGAAGGCACACTGAGTTAAGTAGCAAACCAGTGTGTCTCCAGCTGTTGCATAACTACAATCCCCAGCCAAAGTAGTATGCCTCCAGCTGTTGCATAACTACAACACCCAGCATGCCCTTCCGCTGTCCGTACATGCTGGGGGTTGTAGCTTTTGCAACAGCTGAAGGCACACTGGTTGCAAAACACTGAGTTTGTTACCAAACTCGGTGTTTCACAACCAGTGTGCCTCCAGCTGTTGCAAAACTACAACTCCCAGCATGCACTGATAGACCGTACATGCTGGGAGTTGTAGTTTTGCAACAGCTGGATGTTCCCCCCCCCCAATGTGAATGTACAGGGTACACTCACATGGGCGGAGGATTACAGTAAGTATCCGGCTGCAAGTTTGAGGTGCGGCAAAATTTCTGCCGCAGCTCAAACTGCCAGCGAGAAACTACTGTGAACCCCCCGCCCGTGTGACTGTACCCTAAAAACACTACACTACACTAACACACAATAAAATAAAAAGTAAAAAACACTACATATACACATACCCCTACACAGCCCCCCTCCCCAATAAAAATGAAAAACGTCTGGTACGCCACTGTTTCCAAAACGGAGCCTCCAGCGGTTGCAAAACTACAACTCCCAGCATGCACTGATAGACCGTACATGCTGGGAGTTGTAGTTTTGCAACAGCTGGATGTTCCCCCCCCCCCCAATGTGAACGTACAGGGTACACTCACATGGGCGGAGGATTACAGTAAGTATCCGGCTGCAAGTTTGAGCTGCGTCAAATTTTCTGCCGTAGCTCAAACTGCCAGCGAGAAACTACTGTGAACCCCCCGCCCGTGTGACTGTACCCTAAAAACACTACACTACACTACCACAAAATAAAATAAAAAGTAAAAAACACTACATATACACATACCCCTATACAACCCCCCTCCCCAATAAAAATGAAAAACGTCTGGTACGCCACTGTTTCCAAAACGGAGCCTCCAGCTGGTGCAAAACAACTACTCCCAGTATTGCCAGATAGCCGTTGACTGTCCAGGCATGCTGGGAGTTTTACAACAGCTGGAGGCACCCTGTTTGGGAATCACTGGCGTAGAATACCCCTATGTCCACCCCTATGCAAGTCCCTAATTTAGGCCTCAAATGCGCATGGCGCTCTCACTTTGGAGCCCTGTCGTATTTCAAGGCAACAGTTTAGGGCCACATATGGGGTATCGCCGTACTCGGGAGAAATTGGGCTTCAAATTTTGGGGGGTATTTTCTGCTATTACCCTTTTAAAAAATGTAAAATTTTTGGGAAAACAAGCATTTTAGGTAAAAAAAAAATATTTTTTTACATATGCAAAAGTCGTGAAACACCTGTAGGGTATTAAGGTTCAAATTACCCCTTGTTACGTTCCCCGAGGGGTCTAGTTTCTAAAATGGTATGCCATGTGTTTTTTTTTTGCTGTCCTGGCACCATAGGGGCTTCCTAAATGCGGCATGCCCCCAGAGCAAAATTCGCTTTCAAAAAGCCAAATGTGACTCCTTCTCTTCTGAGACATGTAGTGCGCCAGCAGAGCACTTTTCACACCCATATGGGGTGTTTTCTGAATCGGGAGAAATTGGGCTTCAAATTTTGGGGGCTATTTTCTGCTATTACCCTTTTTAAAATTGTAAAAATTTTGGGAAACCAAGCATTTTAGGTAAAAAAAATATATATTTTTTTACATATGCAAAAGTCGTGAAACACCTGTAGGGTATTAAGGTTCACATTACCCCTTGTTACGTTCCCCGAGGGGTCTAGTTTCCAAAATGGTACGCCATGTGTTTTTTTTTTGCTGTCCTGGCACCATAGGGGCTTCCTAAATGCGGCATGCCCCCAGAGCAAAATTTGCTTTCAAAAAGCCAAATGTTACTCCTTCTCTTCTGAGACCTGTAGTGCGCCAGCAGAGCACTTTTCACCCCCATATGGGGTGTTTTCTGAATCGGGAGAAATTGGGCTTCAAATTTTGGGGGGTATTTTCCGCTATTACCCTTTTTAAAAATGTAAACATTTTGGGAAAACAAGCATTTTAGGTAAAAAAATTTTTTTTTTTTTACATATGCAAAAGTTGTGAAACACCTGTAGGGCATTAAGGTTCATGTTACCCCTTGTTACGTTCCCCGAGGGGTCTAGTTTCCAAAATGGTATGCCATGTGTTTTTTTTTTGCTGTTCTGGCACCATAGGGGCTTCCTAAATGCGGCATGCCCCCAGAGCAAAATTTGCTTTCAAAAAGCCAAATGTGACTCCTTCTCTTCTGAGACCTGTAGTGCGCCAGCAGAGAACTTTTCAACCCCATGCAAGGTGTTTTCTGTATCGGGAGAAATTGGGCTTCAAATTTTGGGGGGTATTTTCTGCTATTACCCTTTTTAAAAATGTAAAATTTTTGGGAAACCAAGCATTTTAGGTAAAAAAAATATATATTTTTTTTACATATGCAAAAGTCGTGAATCACCTATAGGGTATTAAGGTTCACTTTACCCCTTGTTACGTTCCCTGAGGGGTCTAGTTTCCAAAATGGTATGCCATGTGTTTTTTTTTGCTGTCCTGGCACCATAGGGGCTTCCTAAATGCGGCATGCCCCCCAAAAACCATTTGTCGCTCCTTCCCTTCTGAGCCCTCTACTGCGCCCGCCGAACAATTAACATAGACATATGAGGTATGTGCTTACTCGAGAGAAATTGGGTTTCAAATACAAGTAAAAATTTTCTCCTTTTTATCCCTTGCAAAAATTCAAAAATTGGGTCTACAAGAACATGCGAGTGTAAAAAATGAAGATTTTGAATTTTCTCCTTCACTTTGCTACTATTCCTGTGAAACACCTAAAGGGTTAATACACTTACTGAATGTTTTTTTGAATACTTTAGGGGGTGTAGTTTTTATAATGGGGTCATTTATGGGGTATTTCTAATACGAAGACCCTTCAAATCCACTTCAAAACTGAACTGGTCCCTGAAAAATAGTGAGTTTGAAAATTTTGTGAAAAATTTCAAAATTGCTGCTGAACTTTGAAGCCCTATGGTGTCTTCCAAAAGTAAAAACTCATGAATTTTATGATGCAAACATAAAGTAGACATATTGTATATGTGAACCCAAAAAAAATATATTTTGAATATCCATTTTCCTTACAAGCAGAGAGCTTCAAAGTTAGAAAAATGCAAAATTTTCATTTTTTTCATCAAATTTTGGGATTTTTCACCAAGAAAGGATGCAAGTTACCATAAAATTTTACCACTAAGTTAAAGTAGAATATGTCACGAAAAAACAATCTCGGAATCAGAATGATAACTAAAACCATCCCAGAGTTATTAATGTTTAAAGTGACAGTGGTCAGAATTGCAAAAAACGCTCCGGTCCTTAAGGTATAAAATGGCTCGGTCCTTAAGGGGTTAAAGAAGTATTATGCAAGAAAACAAAGGATAGAGGATACGTTTTAGATTGTGGGGGTCTGACTGCTGGGATCCCCTGTGATCTCTTGCATGGGGCCCCAGCTGTTCCCATGAACAGAGCCAACATGCCCCATCCATGTATCGGAGAGCTGGACATAGCTGAATGGCTCTCCCATAGAGATGCATGGAGGGGGCGTGTTGACCACCGCTCTGTGTGGTGGTCAACATGCCCCCTTCCTGGGGAGAGGCGGGGTCCCTGCAGGAGATCGTGAGGAATCCCAGCACTTGGATAGGGGATACGTTTTCTTGCATGAAATATATCCTTTAGGGTGCATTTTATGTATAGGAGCACTAAGTTGATACTTTGTGTACAGGGGCACTAGTGGAGGTACTTAAACTGTATTGGGAGCAGTATTATGGTGTGACACAAAAGGGATACTGTTACTATGTGAAGGTATTAAGGGGACACTACTACTGTGAAGAGACAATAAAAGAGCACTGTTACTGTGTTAATGACATTATGGCACTGTTTTATTGGAGGTTACAAAAGTGAAGGCACTGGAGGCAGCAGAATGAAAAGATTACTTGAGGCTGGAGAATAGGTGGAGGGGTGCTGAAGGAGTGAAGTGACAAAAACATCAGCATGGGAAACTCTACAGAGACAGTAGTAGCTGGGAGAAGTCTTCATAAAAGTCTGAGCTAGGCAGAGAAGAAAAGGTAAAGTAAACTCCAATCAGAGAAGACACTGAGTCATTGGTTGTAACTGACTTCGGCCATCTTGGATCGCCAGCATATGCGCAGTAGAAGTGAATACAGAGCGGGGAAGCGAAAGGGATTGTATGAATATGTATGAGCAGGCCGAGCGCTGAGACATCACACTGCCCGCCATTGTAACTCTGTGCCACTGACTGTTCATTTGCATAACTGCAATTATGAAGACGACGGAGGAACGCTGCAACAGATCCAGGCAAGGTAGGCATCATTGTAATCAGTGTGGTTTCAGCATGGTCTCTATTGGAGGGGGCATGCAGGGGGGGGGGGTGTCCTCCTCACGTGCAACGTTATGCCTGGTTTTTATCAGCAAAAGTCACAGAAAATTACACCAGCTCAGAGGAGGCTTAAATTTCTAAGCTGATTGCAACGGGTAGCCACAAAGCTGCTTGATTTATTGCACACTTCATAGTAAATCCAGTGAACTGAAAATGGGTGGAGCTTTATAAAAGGATTGCGTATAAAAAAACTGTTACATTGTCCTCTATTTTTATAGATAACAGATAGCAATAGATAAAGTTAAAAACTGGTAACTGGGGTGAGTGGTGACCAGAAAAAATCTCTGCAGAATTGTATCCACTTTACTGTTATTTCTATTACAGCTTAATCATTGAACGTTTTCAGGTAATAACGCTACAGACCTTATTAGTAAAATCTATTCCGTAACTCTCAGCTGCACTAATGTAAAGATGTTTCCAAGACGTGGGATTTACACTTGACACAGATCACACCAAAGAAGGACAAAATATGCCTGGCATCTTTATTACATGGATTATTATCAAATGAGTACATAGTTGACATTGCCAAATTAATTTCACTTAAGACAGCTAAGTGGTCTTGAACTCTAGTACTGTAGGTGAAAAGCTGACGTTTTATCAGCTAAAGTATTCGTGCTTTGCTATTACCCTCCTTCAGAGCAGCCACATTTAAGTAATGTGTCAACTTACAAAAATAACAAATTCTCAAGTTGCTAGAGTCGTTTGTGCACCCAATATATAACTCTTTAAAGAGAAAATGTACATGAAAATAAGTGTTTTATTTATACGGGCCCATTTTTATCTATTTTGTCTTATAAAGCCAGCTTAGAGGTGTATTGTCTGACTGTCAATGCTAAATCTGTAATATTGCCTATCATACACAATTTATGAAACTATTATGTCCTAAGCCACAAGCCCCGAGCCTTGCAATACTGCCATCTCTACACTTTCTATAGCTATACCATTTGAGCCAAGCAAACAATAAAAAAAATAAAGCCTGTAGGATTGAAAACATAAATTGTACAGTAGACACTATGACAGTCTATGTGTCTACATTATTTATCAACACACTAGGAGAGATTTTCAATTGCAAATATGCTAGGTTTATTACACATTTTGCACCAAAAATTTACATATAAATTGTGCACCACACAATGTTTTACACAGAAATAAGCTTCGAAAATTAAAGTCCCATTAATGGGTTTTCTGAGCTGTTCATTATTTCAGTGGAATCCAGATCTGTGTTGGATATTTAGCTACGCAACTTTCATATTGTGCACGAAGCAGCAGAATCCCATTGGTTTCAACTGTTGTAATGTACTCGGTGTACATGGGCCCTAAGTCATTATAAGCTTATAAAACGTCATAACATGGTATAAACCGGTTTGGGGACAACATAGCTTAACAAGATTTATTATTCTTGTCATTATATATATATAAGGCTGGGTTCACATATGTCTGGCATCCGGCATAGGTGAACTCAGCCTAGATCTGGACGCAACTGATGCCACAACTGATGACAAGTTGTCATTAGTTGTATGGCATCCGGCGTCCATTGTTTCTGCATGGCAGACAGGGGAACACATTTTGTTCGGTGCCCTCAGGCATGTCCAACCATCCGGCGTCAAAATTGAGACGCTAGATGATTGTGAACTGTCCCATTCAAATGAATGGGATCAATCCTAGCATCAGTTTCCCTCTGGCGCATGCAGAAGGGAAACTGTGCCGGACGCCGCACATACGTGAACCCAGCCTAACTCTGCATTGTAACCATTAACCATGGTACAAACAGTGTTTGTCAACTTCAGCTCTCAAGTGTCCAGGTTTTTTTTTATTATTTGTTCACAAATGACATCATTATTGTTACTGCATGAATCATTTCTACAAGTGTTGTTATGAAGTTAGAGTTGGAGTTTAAATTCATACAATCCCCCTACCCCCAGCTTTGTGTCTTGTCTCTCACTCTTTATTATTATTTTGTGCTGCCTGGTTTTAATGTTATCCCTGATAGTATAAGCAATTACCTCAAAATATTCTTATTTACAATACCCTTATAATTGTACTTAAAGGGGAGCTCCGGTATTTAACTACTTATTCCCTTTGCACAGGATTGGGGATAAGTGTCTGATAGCGGGGGGGGGGGGTTTCTAGGGTTTAATCTCTAGGATCCCCGTGATCTCCTGTTCGGCACCCTGGCTCTCCTCCATGCATTTCTGTAGGGTGCATGGGAGAGGCTTGTTGACCACCACTCGCGGTGGTTGACACTGCTTCGTGTACAATGGTCATGTGACAATTTTTTTTCTGCCTGAGGAGAGCCGGAGTGCAAGACAAAGGATCTCAGGGGTCCCAGTGGTCGGACCCCCCATGATCAGACACTTATCCCCTATCATGCCTAGTTAACTGCCAGAGTTCCCCTTTAACCCCTTCCCCTAGCATGCCTGCTGGGCTTTTATGCTATTTTTTATTTATTTTTTACTTATTTCATAGTCCCATTCCAAGTGCCATAATGTTATTATTTTTCCTGATATGACTGCAGCATGTAAAGGGTTGATCTACCAGGAGCAAAGTTATAGTTACATTTTATTCTAGCTCTGCCATGTTTTTATAGAATAAAGACTCTGAATGACCAATGTAAAAAAAGGTGTTAACTGAGAGGTTAAAATGTATAATATTGGTCATGACTCCTGTGTGAGTTTGATTCATCACTTAGTTTGATTGTTCAAAGTTATATTGTTTTAATTTGAAAATCTTAATATAAAAAAGTTTAAAACAATAATTTACAAAGCGTTCTTTGTAAGAAGACCTGTTGAGGATTCTTTAAGGATTGAGAATCACTGGTAAAGAGAGTTACTGAGGCAAGAGTTATCCAACTAGTACACAGGAGGTAATCAGGCATCCTCCAGGAAATCCTTTATGTAAAGAGGGTTTATTGTTTTCCCAGACCTATTACCAGGTTGTCATATAAGTTATGTAAATCATAAGACATGCTGATGGATTAGTATGTATACACAAATGGGTCTATGCAGATAGAGGTGAGAGAGGCTATGCACATTCTCTTCTGAACTGAGCCCCCCCCTTTCTTTCTTTATTCCCTGAGATGTGCATGAGCATGGCCCTCAACTAAAACATGAATCCCTTGTTCACACACTAAGCAACATCCTAGAATGTTTCACCATGTGTAACCATGAGCAGTTCTTTATTATATAAAATGCCCAATGGCATAGGATCATTTAAAGGGGTATTCCGGGCAAAAACCTTTTATCCCCTATCAAAAGGATAGGGGATAAGATGTCTGATTACGGGGGGCCCGCCACTGGGACCCCCCGCGATCTCCCTCCAGCACCCGCATTCTGGGGTCACGCCACGCCCCTCCTTTCATGACTATGGGAGGGGGCGTGATGGCCGTCATGCCCCCTCCCATAGTCATGAATGGAGGGGGCGTGGAGTGACGTTACGTCCCCAGTCCCGGAAACCCGGAGGTTTCCGAAATTGGAGACGCAGCTCCCGCATAGAATGCGGGTGCTGCAGGGAGATCACATGGGGTCCCAGCAGCTGGCCCCCCACGATCAGACATCTTATCCTCTATCCTTTGGATAGGGGATAAAATGTTTTTGCCCGGAATACCCCTTTAAATAGCTTAAATAAATATAAATGGAAAGAAAAATGTGTGTAACCTCTGTATGACAAATAACAAAGTGGTCAGTATCAGTGTCCATTAAAACTTGCGGCATCTGTAGGGCAGTCATGTGAAGAGGACAGTTGATGAGGTGTGGGAGTGTGACAATTATTTGGACAAATGTCCTAAATTGATATAACATTGTCAGATAGCAAAACATGAAGCTCAAGAACATCCTGCGGGTGACAGAGTGAAGAGATTGCAAAAGTAACATTTAGACACATGTAGTGGGATACAGATAACAGACAACTTGTGATTAAATAAAAACATATATGTAATGTTTAATCTCTTATTGACCCTGTGTATCATTCAAAAAGGTATCATTCAAAATTATTAAACTATTAACATTTTTTTATTATTTGTTAGTCCCCATAGGGGACTATTACATGCAGTCTTTGGATTGCATACAATGTTCAATGCTGTGTCATAGCAAAGCATTGATCAGTGTTTTAGGCACTATATATTGCTCCAGGCTGCCATGACTTCCTACAGTATTGGAGTGCTGATTGAACGGTAAGAAGGCAGACAAGGGTCCTCCTGTCGTCTTCTCAGCTGATCAGGACCTTGCGATTTTATCGTGGGTGTCCCGATCAGCTCTGCTAATGTGTATGAGAAGGAGGAGAAGGGTAGGTGACAGAAATTGAACCGCACTGGCACCACTTTGGAGAATCGTTCTGCAAGATGTTGACCCAGTGGCCCGTAAAATACATGTATTGGCCCTGGCAATAGCTACTAGTCCAAGTATCCACCGTGGCATTCACTATGCTGTACACAACAACTGCATGGAATGATCCACCCTCTACACCACATGATTGTGAAAAGTACAGCTATTTTTGCTAAATAATGGCTACTAAGTAAGCACTAGCTGGGCTGGGCACACCTCATTAGTTGCCTAAAGGCTGTGAAGTCAACAAGATCATATGGTAGCACCTGCACCACCACTTACTTACTGGTACTGCATAGTCTACATGGTTTGTACAATAGTAATGATGTTACTTTAAACATTTTTGATTACTTTACCATGCACAATAGGAATAATTTTTCTTAATATTTTTTATGACATTACCATAACCCTTTGTTCCATATATACATTTTACATGCTCTGCATATGCCATAATCGCGCCACGTGGAGCTGGAGTTCTCCTTGAAACCAGAACGATTGAATATCATGCCTAGCCGGAGGGCTGCAGATACACTACCTCTTGATGCGTTTACCATTGTTGTGTATGATGTTACACAACCACATCTGGTGAGCTGCTGTCTTATTTCACTTTTATACTGATTATCTCTCCTTTATCACTCCAAGAAGCGCTCTCCTTCTTCTCCCCTTTAGGAATAAATTAAGGTGCACTACAACAGGGTGACTGAGCGATTATTTTTGTCTGTATGACATAGATTCCACAATTGATAACTGACTGGATAGAGAAGCTGGAAACGACAGTGATAAGAACAAGATGAAGAATACGCTGCCTTTGGATGAGGCCTGGCTCCAATACAGATGAGAGGGATCTGGAGGAGCAGCAACCGCAAACTTGGGCAAAGGTTTTTTTTCCCATTTGAAATAAAATAAAGGGAGAAAAACGTGGGATGTCTTGACTGTCCCACACAGCCTTGTGATACATCTCCATTTGCCACGTAGAGACGTAGTTCTTATTATATGTTATTTTACAATATGTTTGCAGAGACAGCACAGTGCCATGTTTTCTGTATCTGGTAAGATAAAACAAAAGAATTAATCTACAGCAGAATACCTGACAGGTACACCCCCACCTCACTGTGCCCCTCATCTGGAAGTTTTTTTTTCTTGGGTCTACAGATGCAGAAACTTCACCTGAGCTGATCAGACTAGCAGGCCTAAGTTTGGTAAGTTTAACCCTTTCAGGACCGGGCCTTTTTTTTAAATTTTTTTAAGGTTTTGTTTTTTCCTTCTCGCCTTCTATTAGGGAAGGGGTTAATTCATATTAATTGCCAGCAGTAAAAAAAAAATAAAGGGATACATACCTGCCACCACTCCACCTCCTCCGGTAACCTGTTTTGACCTCCTCTTTCTGGATGCTGTTGGTCGGTGAGTGATACTGTCCCACCTCGGCTAGCGATAGACTGAGTGGCAGTGTGACATTTTCGGCCCCAGCAATGGTCTTCTTCCTGATGCCACGACCAAAAACGTTGCAGCCGTTCAGCCTTTCGCCGGCCGAGGCAGGACTTCGGCAGGTGATTGGCTAAGTGCAGTATGACTCACCAATCACCAGCCACCAGAAAAAGGATCGCGGCGGAGGCCAAAACATGTTACCGGAGCGGCGGCAGGTATGTATCCCTTTTTTTTTTTTTTTTTTTTTTTTTTACTGCCTGCAGTTTGAAACACAATTTTTACATCCCTGAGTACTCCTTTAAAACCAGAAAATACAGGCAAATTGCCCTAAAATGCATATTGCCCATTCCCTTTCAACAGTTTTAATGCATAAACATGTCAGCCCACTGCTTTGCTCAACTTTCTGGTATTGTAATGTGATAATTTTTATGGGATTGTTCTGCAGTAATACTGTGATTTTTAGTGCACCACCTGGACACAGTAATGCAGGTTACAGGAGGTCACTGTTTGAGGTCAGCTCACTGGTCAATGCTTTGCTAAGCTTGCTTTGTATAATAATGTGATATGTTTCATGGGCTTGTACTACAGTCAAACTGCTGGGATTTGTAGTGCACTACAATACAGAAATTTAGGTGCACTACTGTGGTAGATGTATACAATGACATTGGCTATCCCTCAACACTGATGTTAAAATTGAGACATTCGCAAGTGTATCCTTATATGAAGGACACACCAGAGCCCGCACACCAACGCCAAGGTTTCTCAAGTGGCGAAACGCTAACCTACCTGTGCGTGAAAAGCAAAAACCAGGGGCCAGTGGGCAATTACAGCAGCACTAGGCCGACATGCAGCCTGCTCCCAGTTCCCTCCAGCGTGACTGAGCACACATAAAATGGGAGGAGGGAGAGAGACTACAAGCCCCACCCAAGTTGGCTGATATAGGTGCATGGCATCACAGGGATTTGTAGTGCTCAACTGGACACAGCAATGCAGGCAACAGGTCACCAAGGTCAGCCCACCGCTCAATGCTTTCAGCTGCTGTCCTTCTATTGGATTTGTGAAGGCTTTCTGGGATAAGTAGTTCCTCTGTGTTCTTCCTCTTAGCTTCCTCTCCAAGATAGTGGTCTCAATGGAGTACATAGGGTTTTTATCAACCTCTTAACTACTTAAGGACCAGGGGTTTTTCCGTTTTTCCACTTTCATTTTTTCCTTTTTACCTTTAAAAAATAATAACTCACCTAACCTAATGCACATAAAAATCCATATGATGGCTTTTGTTTTGCGTCACCAATTCTACTTTGTAATAACATCAGTCATTTTACCCTAAAATCTACAGCGAAATGGAAAAAAAATCATTGTGAGACAAAATTGAAAAAAAAAAACCACAATTTTGTAACTTTTGGGGGCTTCTGTTTCTATGCAGTAAATTTTTTGGTAAAAATGACACATTACCTTTATTCTGTAGGTCCATATGATTAAAATGATACCCTACTTATATAGGTTTGATTTTGTTGTACTTCTGAAAAAAATCATAACTACATGCAGGAAAATTTATAGGTTTAAAATTGTCATCTTCTTACCCCTATAACTTTTTTATTTTCCCGCATATGGGGCAGGATAAGGGCTCATTTTTTGCGCCGTGATCAGAAGTTTTTAGCAATACCATTTTTGTATTGATCGGACTTGTTGATCGCTTTTTATTCATTTTTTCATGATATAAAAAGTGACCAAAAAGACACTATTTTGGACTTTGGAATTTTTTTGCACGTACACCATAGACTGTACAGTTTAATTAATTATATATTTTTATAATTTGGACATTTTCACAAACGGCGATACCACATATGTTTTTATTTACACAGTTTTTTATGGGAAAAGGGGGGTGATTCAAACTTTTATTGGGAGAGGGGATAAATGATCTTTATTCACTTTTTTCCCCCCACTTTTTTTTGCAGTATTATAGCTGCCATAGGGGACTATAACACTGCACACACTGATCTTTTACATTGATCACTGGTTTCTCATAGGAAACCACTGATCGATGATTCTGCCACTTGACTGCTCATGCCTTGATCTCAGGCACTGAGCAGTCATTCGGCGATCGGACACCAGGAGGCAAGGTAGGAGACCCTCCTTGTGTCCCAGAGCTGTTCGGGATGCCGCGATTTCGCCACGGACATCCCGAACAGCCCCCTGAGCTAACCGGCTGTGATTTACTTTCACTTTAGATGCGGCATTCAACTTTGAGCGCCACGTCTAAAGGGTTAATAGCGCGCAGCACCGCGATCATTGCCATGCGCTATTAGCCACGGTTTTTGGCTGTTAGTTGTTAGAGGCCCATGTTATAGAAAGGGAAAGGACTCCGGACGTTCCGGTACATCCTTGGTCCTTAAGAGGTTAAAGGGGTATTCCAGGAAAAAAAAATGATATTAACTGGCTCCAGAAAGTCAAACAGATTTGTTAATTACTTCTATTAAAAAATCTTAATCCTTCCAATAATTTTCAGCTGCTGTATGCTCTACAGGAAGTTCTTTTATTTTTGAATTTCTTTTCTTTCTGACCACAGTGCTCTCTGCTGACACCTCTGTCCATGTCAGGAACTGTCCAGAGCAAGAGAGGTTTGCTATGGGGATTTGTGCATACAGCAGCTGATAAGTACTGGATAAGTACTGGAAGGATTAATATTTTTAAATAGAAGTAATTTACAATTTATTTTTTGGTTTTAATATATTTTATTGTATTTTAATTAATTCTGACATTTTGTTTCAAATAGGCTGTTTTCAATCAATTTCCATTGTGTACCCAGTAGGGTGATGTTCTTGAGGTGGGGTTCAAGTACTCTTTTTAATTTACAAATCTGTTTGAAGGAAAACTGTCAGCTTGCTTTGCAAGTTGAGTTCTTCTTTTCTGTCTGGCAACAGTGCTCTCTGCTGACATCTCTGCTTGTCTCGGGAACTGCACAGAGTAGAAGGGGTTTGCTATGGGGAAGTTTTCTCCTGGATAACTCCTTTAAGGTGTCTCCTGATTGATGCTGACATAATCTCTGTGTTCCCAGTACTTCCTTTATTCATTCAGGTGCCAAATGCCATGTGTTCCTCACCCCTTCTGTTAATAATAACGCAATTGTCGAACTTGTGTAAGTTAAGCCTGGCAAAGTTCGAATGCTCTGCTTTCACCTCAAAGTTCTGAGCGAGAAGTGGTTCGCTGGGCTCATTTTACTTTAACTCTAATTGTTATTATTATTATAATGAAAATAGACATGGATATTTATGTTATTTATAGACAACATAACCCAGCTCAGGGGTAGGTTCTTATTCAATGTGTTGACATATAACAAAGACAAATCATGTTAATGTTAGTTTCTGCAGCAATTCTCTTTTCTGTCATTGTTTTAACTACTTCTTATACATTCAGAGATTCCCGTTACAGCATCAACAATTTCAGTTTAAGTCTTCTATAAACCCTCTTAGCAGGAACACTCACCTACTTGTAGCGCTGATAAATTAATTTTCCTTAGTAACCTCACTAAGGCTACTTAGTTTGGCTCCACTATGGCTGGAAGCCTTAATCAGATGCTATACAGCAAAAGCTATATCAGTAATGATGTCAGATGAATGGAGGTCACATGACAATAGACTGCTTGAAGGGAAACACTGCAATGCTTGTATTCTGGTTATTTTATGACTAGCCTGAAAAATGACTGTTCAGCTGCCAAATGTTACTAATGTACGACCTGTTACATCAGCTTTTTAGCACTTTAGAAATTTGCATAACATGTCTTTGGTAATGTTAAGATTTGAGGGCGAGATCTCATCGAGTAACAACGTAGTCAGTAAACACCTCAAGCTGTATGTTTGCAAACATGAAAACAGTGCCGCCGTGATTGGTTTTTGTATTAATTTATGAGATGCTACTGTAGTAATATTGTTTACATTACACCATAAGAATAGACTTAAAAAGAAAGTAAAAATATAATTTATTAATAATACATCAAACCATGTGTTGAAACTACTATATATATATACATACCAAAATATTGCTATATATGTTATATATTTCTGCTCCGTCCATTTTTGTGAAGTTACACGTAGGGGTTTTAATAATCGAAAAGATATAGAGCACCTATATTTTGGTAAATTATTCCCAATGAGATAAAAAAGCTAAAGCATTTTGTTTTTGTAATTCTTTATGAATGCAGAGCAGACATCTACATTCTGCCCCTGGTATGGGACTTTGAACAAAGTTCAAGAGCTGAACTTGCTTTAAAGGCGTACTCCGGCCCTGAGACATCTTATCCCCTATCCAAAGGATAGGGGATAAGATGTCTCACTGCAGGGGTCCCGCCGCTGGGCAACCCCGTAATTTTGTATTCGCCAACCACCTGTTTGAGCTGCACGCCGCGGTACCAGCTCACAAACAGCCGGGTGGCGACCACGGGGCCGGAGTATCATGACTTCATGACTCCGGGGGTGGAGTCTTGATGTCACAATACTCCGGCTGTTTGTGAGATGGCACCGCAGCATGCAGCTCAAACAGGTGGGTGGCGAATTCAAGATTGCCGGGGTCGCCAGCAGCAGGACCCCCGCGGTGAGACATCTTATCCCCTATTCTTTGGATATGGGATAAGATGTCTCAGGGCCGGAGACAAAATGCCTGTCAATCCCGCCTATGCCCAGCATTAACCTGTCAGATCCTGCGATTATAGTCGATTGATCGATTTAAAATTGGTGAAATGCAGTTTCCAAAAATATGGTCTCAAATGGCTGGAGGTGCTCAATCCCAAATGCGGTTGTGCATTTATACTGGGGGAGCAGATCCTGCCCTTGTAGTCTGTTGCTAGGGGCGATCCCCAGCATAAATATGCATACAATGGAGGATGCCTGCAGCGGACTACAAGTGCCACAATAGAATCCTACACCAGATAGACGGTGTGGATGTGTAACAATTAGAACAATACAATACAGGAATTTAGGTGCACTACTGTGGTAGATGTATGCAATGACATTGGCTATCCCTCAACACTGATGTTAAAATTTGAGACATTCGCCAGTATATCCTTATATGAAGGACATACCAGAGCCCGCACACCAACGCCAAGGTTTATCAAATGGCACGGGACCTAGCGCTAAACCTACCTGTGCGTGATAAGCAAAACAGGGGCCAGTGGGCAATTACTGTAGCATTAGGTCGGCTCACCTAATTTTTTTTTAATCTACAGATTCGCCATAGCTTATGTTATTATAAAATAATGCCCATTTATCTGTTTATAGAGGAAAACTGTTAAGAGTTTTGACAATGGGGCAGCACAGGTGCTTGCTCGCTAATGTGGAATCCAGGACACTTGCCCTAGATTCCCAGTCAAGCATGCTCTGCTGTTGCAGGCCACAAGAAGTGTCAACCTACATGTGACCTGCATGCACTTGTACTGCAAAGAAGGAAAGACACACCAAGCTGTATTGGAGATCGCTGCATGACCTCAGGTGAGTATGATTTTTTTTATACTGGTATAATGGGGAGACATATCTGGCTATTGGGGGAGGGTTCCTACTTAGGGACAAACCTACCAGGGGACGGGGGAAGGGAGCCTTGGCTACCTATGTACACACTTACCTAGTTGCCTACCTGCCAACCTACATAGCTGACTGTCTACCTACCTGACTACCCAGCTACCTAGCTGGCTGCCTACCTACCTGACTACCTACCTACCTTGTTATCAACTTAGCTGGCTACCTAGCTGCTTATTTACCTGGCTAGCTACCTGGCTCCCCACCTACCAGACAATTTACCTAGTAATCTACCTGACTACCACCTACCTAGCTTGCTGCCCACTTATCTGGCTTCCTAGCTGGCTGCCTAACCGGTTACATAGGTACCTATCTGGCTACCTACTCAGCTACATATCTGGCAACCCTACTTACATAGTTTGTGTTTTAGATTCTGTCTCTTGCAGTTGAAGAGTACCTATGATAAAAATTACAGACCTCTGCATGCTTTGTAATTAGGACAACCTGCAAAATCGGTAGTGTATCAAATACTTGTTCTACACACACATATATATATATATATATATATATATATATATATATATGTGTGCTTGTTTTTTTTGAATGTGCACAGGAAACTACAACTACAACTGGCAACTACAGGAAACAAAATAGACTTGCACCTCCTGTTTTCTGCAGCTTACCTATCAGCTTTTCTGTGTAGAATGGGACTGATTCAACAAAGTTTGACACCTCTATTATATTGCTGGAGGTGTGAATAAGGCAACAAGAGGGCAAAACTACAAACACATATGAGCCTAGGTTCTGTCTGCAGCTCTCCTTTACACCCCTTGTCTCTGAGGGAAGGAGATAAACCCTATAATTTCCCTGCAGACTTTAATAGCTCATGATATTTCATGTCAATTATGTAATTTACTTTATTTATCCAAGGTAGATATTAAATGGATTTTTGAGAAAGGGGGCCAATTTTGAAGTTTGCTTTTGTCACCCTTCCCATTGACCCAATATGGCAGTATTTTCAGTTACAGTGCACCAAAAAAATATACATATATATATATATATATATATATATATATGTATGTATATGTATATGCAGAACAATCTAAAGGCGTATATCGGATATAACTGTCAGTAATCTCTATAATATTATAGATTACAGATTCTTGCCATCGAGAACGAGGTTTAAACTCCATAAGGGGCGATCATGTTCAGTTTGCATTTTTCAACACTAGTTTTGTGAGACGTAGTGGATTTGCAGGCTAAGCACAACAACTCCAGATAGTGTCAACAAATGGTAACTGTACTACCCGGCATGTCCAGCGTGTCTCCATGCCAAATTTTACAGAAAGTTGGAAGAGAAACACATTGGTAGAGATTTATTAAAACATGTGCAGAGGAAAAGTTTACCAGTTGCACATAGCAACCAATGAGATCGCTTCTTTCATAAGGCCACTGGGAAAAAAAAGCAATCTGATTGGTTGCTATAGGCAACTGTTTAACTTTTCCTCTACACATGCTTCGATAAATCTCCCCTATTTTTTCTCTTTTATGGACTTACATCTAATTTATAAAATCTAAATGAAATATGTGAGATACTCTCCTAATACAAGTCAGATTTTTTCTACAGTAAATGGGAAGTGTGCATATAGCTGCTAATTTATTGGCTAAGCCATCTGATTACACATTATAATGTCTTCGCATTTGAGAACTATGTGAATAAAAACTAATATGTTTTTAAAGGAGAAAAATACTTTATTTTTGGAGTATCTTGTAAAATAGTATTACAATTTTAATTATCTTGAATTATATTACATGCCCATTTGTTCAGTTTGCTCAATGACATAACAGCTGCTCCATTTTCACAGAGAAAAATGTTTTATTTACCCTGCTATTTAATACGGCTTTTAAATTAATTAAGTGTCAAAATCCAAAATTTTTTGGAGTTTGTTAGAGGTCATTATGATGTGATTTTCCACATGTTTGTTGTATGATTCAGTTACAAACCTACAAATATATTTACTGATGTTAATAACATTTACGTTTGACAAAGTGTTGTCCACAAATATACACATTGGCACAGGGGCATACTTCATAATATACATTAGTTATGTAGGATATGAATTTATGGGCTTTGCATTAAAGTATACATACTGTACATACACAGTCGGTAAATAAAAAAAATGTGTAAGTCCATTTACACAATTTAATCTATTATTAGAAACTAAATATCAAAAATAGGAAAAGTGTGAGTCTGACTGCTTAAAAATAACAAACCTGCTGGGGGTCCCATCTCAGCCAGTAATTAGCTGAGTGGGACGTAATTTCTGCTAGTCTCCAAGGCTGGGGTCCGGGAGCGATTTGATTTTTCCCTGCCACCTCAATCCTATCCCTTCAGAGGGATTGTGGGTGTCTTGGACAACCCCGATCCCCCTTATTTTCCATGTCAAGTTGAACGCCACGTCTAAAGTGGAAGTAAATCACTGCTGGTTAGCTCAGGGGGCTGTTCGGGATGTCCACGGCGAATTTGCGGCATCCCAAGCAGCTCTGGGACATGATGAGGGTCTCCTACCTTGCCTCCTGGTGTCCGATCGCCGAATGACTGCTCAGTGCTTGAGATCCAGGCATGAGCAGTCAAGCGGCAGAATCATTGATCACTGGTTTCCTATGAAAAACCAGTGATTAATGTAAAAGATCAGGGTGTGCAGTGTTATAGCCCCCTATGGGAGCTATAACACTGCAAAAGAAAAGTGAAAAAAAAGTGAATAAAGATCATTTAACCCCTCCCATGATAAAAGTTTGAATCACCCCCCTTTTCCCATTTTAATAAAAAACTGTGTAAATAAAAATAAACATATGTGGTATTGCCGTGTGGGGAAATGTCCGAATTATAAAAATATATCATTAATTAAACTGCAGAGTCAATGGCGTACGCGCAAAAAAATTCCAAAGTCCAAAATAGTATATTTTTGGTCACTTTTTATATCATGAAAAAATGAATAAAAAGCGATCAACAAGTCAGATCAATACAAAAATGGTACCGCTAAAAACTTCAGATCACGGCACAAAAATACTCATACTGCCCCATATGCGGAAAAATTACTTATAAAAATTATAGGGGCCAGAAAAATGACAATTTTAAACGTATACATTTTCCTGCATGTAGTTATGATTTTTTTCAGAAGTACGACAAAATCAAACCTATATAAGTAGGGTATCATTTTAATCATATGGACCTAGAGAATAAAGAGAATGTGTCATTTTTACTGAAAAATTTACTGCGTAGAAACAGAAGCCCCCAAAAGTTACAAAATGGCGTTTTTTTTTTTTCAATTTTGTCTTTACAATGATTTTTTTTTCATTTCACCATAGATATTTGGGTAAAATGACTAATGTCATTACAAAGCAGAATTGGTGGCACAAAAAATAAGTAATCAAATGGATTTTTAGGTGCAAAATTTAAAGAGTTATGATTTTTTAAAGGTAAAGAGGAAAAAATGAAAGTGCAAAAACGGAAAAACCCCTGGTCCTCAAAGGGTTAAGGACTCGGGAATGGAGGTGTACTCAGGGCCGTTTGAAGGAATTTGGGGGCCCCAAGCAAAATAGACATGAAGGCCCCCACCCTACATGGGGCATTATATGTGAGGGGCACAGGACAGGGGTTATTATAAGTGAGGGGCACATGTCAGGGGGGCATTATATGTGAGGGGCACATGTCGGGGGCATTATAAGTCAGGGGCACAAGTCATGGGGGCATTATATGGGCACATGACAGGGGGGGGGCCTGTCATGTGCCCCTCACATATAATGCCCCCTGTCATGTGACCCTCATATATAATACCCCCAGTCCTGTTCCCCCCACATATGATACCCCCTGACATGTGCCCCTCACTTATAATAACCCCTGTCCTGTGCCCCTCACATATAATACCCCCTGTCCTGTGCCCCACATATAATGCCCCATGTCCTGTGCCCCCACATATAATGCCCCATGTCCTGTGCCCCTCACATATAATGCCCCCCCCGCCCCGTTTTAATAATTCCCCTGTTCCATAGCGCCCGAGCAGCTCTCATCTTTCTCATACGCTGCTCCGTTCACGCAGTGTGAGCTGCGGGGACGTGATCTCCAGGCACCAGCATGTTGGTGTGACCTCATTGCGCCGGCCTGCCGTGGATGGTGTCCCCGCGGCTCACACTGCATTAACGGAGCAGCGTGTGAAAAAGGTGAGAGAATGGTGGAGTGGGACAGCTGACAGCTCCCACTCCACCATGCTATAGGATTGGAGGGGCTTTAGTCTCTACCTCCCGTCCCGCTCCAGGCTCTCGCACTGCTGGCCCCGCCGGCCGACAGGGCGAGCTGCCGAACCAGGATAGGGGCAGGAGGACGGCCCGGCTCAGCTCGGAGCCCAAAGCAATTGCTTGGTTTGCCTGTCCTGTAGCGATGGGCCTGGGCGTACGGGTTCAGGTCGCTGGTCTGAATTGTCTCAGGACCCCCGTCGGCAATGTGCAGGGATGCCTGCTGAATGATTTCAGCAGGCATCCTGGTTCGTCCCCGCCCGTTGAGCGGCAGGGACCTGATAAAATGCAGGGCGTACCTGTACACCCTGAGTCCTTAAGGACTTGGGAACGGGGGCATACGGGTATGCCGTGCGTCTTTAAGTGGTTAAATACTTTATGAAATTGCAGTTTGCTGCTGGCTCAATGCATTAATTTGCTAATCGATTTGTTTATGTATAAATTTTATGTAGTCTATCAATTTTATGTATCACATTACTGAACAATCTAGCGGAGTGCTAAGGTATAGAAGACCTTTTAAACTCATTGGGGCAAGGGCCCTGTGGTAAATAATATTTACCTGGAATAGCCTCACTTTTAACCCTTTAGGCTAGGTTTCCACTTGTTTATTTTTTTAACACCTAAAAAACGCCAGCAAAAACACCAGAAAAACTGCTACAGCTTTTTCCTGAGTTTTGGCAGTTTTCCTGGCATTTTTCCTGGTGTGTGGAAACAGCCCGTTTTGTCCCCTGTGGTAGTTTTTTCACTGTCTTCAGGGTACCATTCTGTGGGTCGGATGCTGAGTGCCCGGTCCACATGGTGTAAGGAGATGAGGAGTGATGTATAACATCACTACTCACCTCCCCTGGTCGTATAGTATACAGGGGTGCATAGTGTACCCATGTATACTATACAGGAGTCGGGAATCCTATTACTATACTGACAGGACTCCCTGCTACTATAGTCCCTTTGGGCGGTATACAGTATATATCTATAGATAGCTGTATATAGTGTATACAGAAGCCAACGTCCACTTACCTCCCTTGCTCCTGTCCCGGCCGGGTCCGTGTAGCTCCGCCCCCTAGTGATGATGCCATTAGGGGGTGGATCTGCAAACGGGAGCCAGGCTGGTAAGTGTGAAGCTCTGTTCACATTGTCCATTTTGTATAATGTGAACAGACCCTTCTGGCAGTGTCCTCCCAGACAGGGAGACTCCAGCTGTCGCTAAACTACAACACCCAGCATTCCCAGACAGCCAAAGGCTGGCTGGGCATGCTGGGAGTTGTAGTTTTTCAACAATTGGAGGCTCCCTGTTTGGGAAGACAGTGCCATATGGGTGCTCTCCCCATTAATTTTACCAATGTGTCTTTTTTTTATTGAATTTTCAGGCTTAGTAGTGGAAGCTGTCTAATAGACGGAATCCATTACTAAGCCATGCTAAGTGTTAGCCCCAAAAACAGCTAGCTCTAACCCCCAATTATTACCCTGGTACCCGCCACCACAGTGGTTTTGGGAAGTACCGGTACCAACAGGCCCGGAGTGTCAAAAATGGCACTCCTGGGTCTAGGCGGTAACAGGCTGGCGTTATTTAGGCTGGGGAGGGCCAGTGACAATGGTCCTCGCCCACTCTGATAATGTCAGGCTGTTGATGCTTGGTTGATATCTGGCTGAGAATAATTGTTACGCCGAGCGCTCCGGGTCCCTGCTCTTCCCGAAGCGCTTCTCTCCCTGCAGCGCCCCGGTCAGACCCGCCAACCAGGAGCGCTGCACTGACATTGCCGGCGGGGATGCGATTCGCATAGCGGGACGCGCCCGCTCGCGAATCGCATCCCAAGTCACTCACCTGTCCCGGCTGTCATGCTCTGGCGCGCGCGGCTCCTCTCTCTAGGGCGCGCGCGCCAGCTCTCTGAGATTTAATGGGCCAGTGCACCAATGATTGGTGCCTGGCCCAATCACCCTAATTAGTTTCCACCTGCTCCCTGGCTATATTACCTCACTTCCCCTGCACTTCTTTGCCAGATCTTGTTACCTTAGTGCCTAGAGAAAGCTTCTTCTGTGTTTACCTTTACTGTGTTCCTGACCTCCTGCTATTACCATTGACTACGAACCTTGCCGCCTGCCCCGACCTTCTGCTACGTCTGACCTTGCTCTTGTCTACTCCCTTGTACCGCGCCTATCTCAGCAGTCAGAGAGGTTGAGTCGTTGCCAGTGGATACGACCTGGTTGCTACCGCCGCTGCAAGACCATCCCGCTTTGCGGCGGGCTCTGGTGAATACCACTAGCAACTTAAAAACGGTCCACGCCAATCCCTCTCTGGCACAGAGGATCCACCTCCAGCCTGCCGAATCGTGACAATAATAATACTGGAAACCTTATGCGTTTTTTTTATTTATTTATAAAAAAAAAAAAAAATGCATAGGGTTCCCTGTCTTTTTATTCTCAGCCAGATATCAACCAAGCAGCAACAGCCTGACGTTAACAGGATGGGCGAGGAACGGCTCTTCCCGGAACCAGGTGGGTACCAGGGTAATAATTGGGGGTTAGTGCTAGCTGTTTTTGGGGCTAACGCTAAGGCTGGCTTAGTAATGGATTCCGTCTATTAGACAGCTTCCACTACTGAGCCTGAAAATTCAATAAAAAAATAAATTAAAAAAAGACTACACATTGGAAAAATTATTTTACTTAAAAAAACACTCCCCCACAGCCCTCGTTAACCATTTTATTAAAAGGGGAAAAAATCCAGTTCCTCCGCAGTACTTCTCCGAATCCGCCGTAATCCTCTGCATACACGGATCTGAGAAACAAGAAGAAAAAAGAAACAAAAAATTAGGACATTTTTGGCGCTGTTCGCTGGGGAGAGCATCAATATTGCAATGTTTTCCCAAACAGGTAGCCTCCAATTGGAACAGACCCTTCTGGCTGGGAGGACACTGCCAGAAGGGTCTGTTCACATTATACAAAACAGGCAATGTGAACAGAGCTTCACACTTATCAGCCTGGCTCCCATCTGTAGCTCCGCCCCCTGCTGATGTCATCACTAGGGTGCGGAGCTACACGGACCCACCCGGGACTGGAGGGAAGTAAGCGGACTTTGTCTTCTGTATACACTATATACAGCTATCTATAGATAGCTGTATATAGTGTATACCGCCAAAGGGTTAATCTACACTGTCCAGCAGTGTGTTAACTCTTTCCTTGCTGGGCTGGCGCATAGCTCACAGCTATGTAAGGGTCTAAGCGAGCCAGCAATGTGTATACTGTATACACATTGCAGGCTCACTGTAAGTTCTTGCTGGGCAGTAGATATAGGACAGTGATGGTAAACCTTTTTGAACCTGAGTGCCCAAACCGTTATTCACGGCAACTATTTTTCCCTCAAAGTGCCAGCACAGCAATTAAATCAGAATACTGAGGTTTAAGTTTAGAAAAAACAACTTAGGTAGGCAGTATGTTCCCCCACATTAGTTTGCGGTTCCCCCACATTAGGTTGGCAGAATAGTTCCCCCACATTAGGTTGTAGTTCCCCTACATTAGGTTTGCAGTATCTTCCCTCACATTAGGTTGCAGTTCCCCCATATTATGTTGCAGTTCCACCACATTAGGTTATAGTTCCCCCACATTAGGTAGGCAGTATGTTCCCCCACATTAAGTTGCAGTTCCCCCACATTAGGTAGGCAGTATAGTTCCGCCACATTAGGTTGCAGTTTCCCCACATTAAGTTGCAGTTCCCCCACTATAGTTCCCCCACATTAGGTTGCAGTTCCCCCACATTAGGTTGGCAGTACATTCCCCCATATTAGGTTGCAGTTCCCCCACATTAGTTTGCAGTTCCCCCACATTAGGTTGCAGTTCCCCCACATTAGGTAGGCAGTATGTTCCCCCACATTAGGTTGCAGTTCCCCCACATTAGGTAGGCAGTAAATTTCCACCACATGAGGTAGGCAGTATAGTTCCCCCCATTAGGTTGTAGTTCCCCCACATTAGGTTGTAGTTCCCAACATTAGATTGGCAGTATGTTCCCCCACATTACGTTGCAGTTCCCCCCATTAGGTTGCAGTTACCCCACATTAGGTTGGCAGTATGTTCCCCCACATTAGGTTGGCAGTATGTTCCCCCAATTAGGTAGTAGTTCCCCCCAAATTAGGTGCAGTATAGTTCCTCCACAGTCATACAGCCTTCAGCCATATACAGTGTATGGTTGGAGGCTGTATGTTTGTGTACTGCCTCACAGTGCTCTGTCCCCTGCTCCTCCAGTCAGGGGTCACAACCTACTGCTATAGCAACAGGCCATAGCAGTAGGTCCCAGGACCGAAGGAGCGGTTGTCGGAGCATCGAAGCTGAAGCGTAGCTGGTAACTTACCATGCCTGCCAGGGCGCGTCCCCCTCTCCGATGCTCCGCTCCTCCATTCCCATGTGCGCAGGCATGGGGCGTCAGTGATGTCCCAGCATGCGCTACTTCCTGGACGCTCCTGCATTTTTTAATTTAACACAAGGCCACAGAAAGGTGAGGCTGAAGCATAGTCAAACTTAGCAGGAGGTCAAGGCTCCGATCCGATCATCCAGTAGGGCAGCCGGAGGTCCCCTCACCTGGCTGTCTCCCGGGGTCTTCTGCTCTGGTCTGAGATTGAGCAGACCAGAGCAGAATATCACCGATAACACTGATAAGTGCTATGCTCTATGCATAGCACTGAACAGTATTAGCAATCAACTGATTGCTATAAATAGTCCCCTATGGGGACCATTAACCCCTTAAGGACTGGGAGGTTTTCCGTTTTTGCATTTTCGTTTTTTGGTCCTTGCCTTTAAAAAATCATAACTCTTTCAATTTTGCACCTAAAAATCCATATGATGGCTTATTATTTGCGCCACCAATTCTACTTTGTAAAGACATCAGTCATTTTGCCCAAAAATCTACGGTGAAACGGAAAAAAAAATCATTGTGCGACAAAATTGAAAAAAAAGCGCAGTTTTTTAAATTTTGGGGGCTTCCGTTTCTACGTAGTACATTTTTCGGTAAAAATGACACCTTATCTTTATTCTGTATGTCCATACGATTAAAATGATACCCTACTTATATAGGTTTCATTTTGTCGGACTTCTGGAAAAAATCATAACTACATGCAGGAAAATTAATATGTTTAAAATTGTCATCTTCTGACCCCTATAACTTTTTTATTTTTCCGTGTATGGGGCGGTATGAGGGCTCATTTTTTGCGCCATGATCTGAAGTTTTTAACGGTACAATTTTTGCATTGATAGGACTTATTGATTTTGGACTTTGGAATTTTTTTGCGTGCACGCCCTTGACCTAGCGGTTTAGTTAATGATATATTTTTATAATTCGGACATTTCCGCACGCGGTGATACCACATATGTTTATTTTTATTTTTATTTACACTGTGTTTTTTTTTATTAGAAAAGGGGGGTGATTCAAACTTTTAATAGGGGAGGAGTTAAATGATCTTTATTCACTTTTTTTTCACTTTTTTTTGCAGTGTTATAGGTCCCATAGGGACCTATAACACTGCACACACTGATCTTCATCATTGATCACTGGTTTCTCATAAGAAACCAGTGATCAACGATTCTGCCGCATGACTGCTCATGCCTGGATCTCAGGCACTGAGCAGTCATTCGGCGATCGGACAGCGAGGAGGCAGGTAGGGGCCCTCCCGCTGTCCTGTAAGCTGTTCGGGATGCCGCGATTAGCCGCGGCTATCCCGAACAGCCCGACTGAGCTAGTCAGCAACTTTCACTTTCACTTTTAGCCGCTAAAGGGTTAATAGCGCGCGGTGCCGCAATCGCCGCTGGGCGCTATTAGAGGTGGGTCCCGGCTTCACTATGACTCACCACATTCGCATCATTGTCCGTCTCCCTCGGGAATACGGAACACAAGGGGTGAGAGCAGCAGACTGTAACCATCTTCCTCTCTCCCTACCCCCCACCATACCTCAGAGGTGCCCTACACCTCTGTGCGCGAGTCTCAAGGCCAGTACGTAACCTTGGGTATTGGTGGCGGGTATCTTTTTTCCAAGAAATACTACACAGGGAGCGCCCCGTTGTGTTTTCTCCTCCTTTCTCCTTCATACCAATCGGGAGGTACGTAAGTCTTCCCAGGAGGCAAGTGCTGAAGACTTGCTGGCGCTGCAGAGATAAGATGATCAGGAGGAATAATATGTTGAGGAATGGACTCCTGGTCTTGTACATCTGAGGATCTAGACAGAGCGTCAGCGCGAAGATTCTTCTCTGTAGGGCGGAAGTGGATAAAGAAATTAAATCTGGGGCAGAACAGAGACAAATGAGCCTGTTGGGGGTTGAGACGGTGGGCAGACTGGAGATAGAGCAAGTTCTTGTGGTCAGAATAGTTAGCGGATGTACAGAGCTTTCCAAGGTGACGCCATTCTTCTAAAGCCAACTTTATGGCCAAGAGCTTGCGATTTCCGATGGTATGTTTTCTCTCTGCAGTGGAGAAGGTCTTTGAGAAAAATCCGCAGGTTACAGTTCTTCCCTTAGAAGACTTTTGCATTAAGACTGCACCTGCTCTCACTAATGAATCAGCCACTTCCAAGATAAATGGCTTGCTAGGATCGGGTCTAGATATAGCAGGAGCAGAAGTGAAGGTGGACTTTAACTGTTTGAAAGCTTCTTCAGCCTCTGGAGTCCAGACCTTTGGATTAGCAGTCTTCTTGGTAAGCGAAACTATGGGAGCTACCAAAGTGGAGTAGTGAGGAATTAACTTCTGATAGTAATTGGCAAAGCCGTGAAAGCGCTGAATAGCTTTTAAGCCAGTAGGACGTGGCCAATCCAGAACTGCGGACAACTTGTTAGGATCCATTTGAAGACCTTGACTGGTGACAATATAACCCAGAAATGAAAGGCTGTTTTTTTCAAAAGTACATTTCTCAAGTTTAGCATAGAGATGATTTTCTCTGAGACGCTAAAAAACTTGGCGGAGGTGAGAGCAATGAGACTGGACATTGGGCTAGTAGATGAGTATGTGATCAAAGTAGACAACAACACAATAGTATGGAAGGTCACAAAAATATCATTGACGAACTCCTGGAAAACTGCTGGAGCATTACAAAGTCCGAATGGCATCACAAGATACTCAAAATGTGCATCACGAGTATTAAACGCAGTCTTCCATTTATCCCCTTCTCGGATGCAAATCAAATTATAGGCCCCACGAAGGTCGAGTTTGGAGAAGATTCTAGCACCACGTAGATGATCAAATAACTTTGAGATCAATGGAAGTGGATAGTGGTTCTTTACAGTAATTTTATTCTGGCCGCGGTCGATGCAAGGTCGCAAAGACCCGTCTTTTTTCTCCATGAAGAAAAATCCGGCTGCGGCAGGGGAGGACGACTTTCTGATAAATCCTTTCTGTAGATTTTCTTTTATTATAGTTAGACATGGCCTGAGTTTCAGGAACAGACAAAAGGTAAATTCTGCCCCGAGGAGGTGTGGTTCTGGGCAATAAGTCGATTGGACAATCGTAAGGATGATGTGGTGGTAAAATTTTAGCTTGCTTTTCACTAAAGACATCAGCAGAGTCGAGAAGGAATGAAGGCAGACCGGGCAGAGAAGTAGTAGGAGACACCAACTTGGACGGAAGGGTATGAAATCAGTTGTTATAGCAGTAAGCTCCCCAACAAACAATTTCTCCAGTCTTCCAATCAAGATGCAGAGCATGTAGTTGCAAACAGGGAAGGCCAAGTAATAGAGTGGTGGTACAATGGGGAAGTACATAGAAGGACAATTTCTCCATATGCAGAACTCCAGCTTGCATAGATAAGCGTTCTGTTCGGAATAAGACTGTACAGTCCAGTTTTTCTCTGTTGACCGAAGAGATGTACAGAGGCTTTAAAAGTCGGGATACCTATGTACTAAAGGCTTCGATAGGATTTTCCGCGGAACCAGAGTCCAGGAAGGCAAGAATAGAAATAGACTCTTTGGAGGGAAGAGAAAGCTGGACAATCAAATTCATGCATGGAGAGGTGGTATTCACATCTAGGAAGGCCTCTCACACATACCCTAGGTCTGAGCGTTTCCCTGTGACTGTGGACGCAGAGGACAATCTTTGAGGAAGGGATTTGCACTGGCACAGTATAGGCAAAGTTTCTCAGTTCATCTGTGAATTCTTTCCTGCAGGATCAGGCAAGACCGATCCACCTGCATAGCCTCCACTGTAGGAGGCAAGTAGAAGGTTGCGATGGTTGCTGGAAGACAGGTGCCAGACGAAGAAAGTGGAGAGGTCGTGCAGGCTCCCTTTCTTGGCGAGGTTCCTCATGTTGTTCAGAGAAACGGACATCAATCCGGGATGCCAAGTTTATGAGTTCATTCAGGCTAGATGGCAATTCCCGGGCAGCGAGAACATCCTTGATTTGACTAGATAGTCCTCTCTTGAAAGTGGCACATAGAGCTTCATTGTTCCATGAGAACTCTGATGCCAGGGTATGAAATCGAATGGCATACTCGCCCACAGAGGAGTTGCCTTGAGAATGGCTCAGCAATGCCGTCTCAGCGGAGGAAGCTCAATCTGATTCTTCAAAGACACCCCGAAATTCCATCAGAAAAGCCATGAGATTAGTTGTGAGTGCATCACTGCGATCCCAAAGCGGGGTTGCTCAGGCCAAGGCCCTCCCAGTTAAGAGACTGATGACAAAGGCCACCTTTGCTCGTTCCTTAGGGAACTGTTCCACCATGAGTTCAATGTGCATGGAGCACTGTGTGACGATACCATGACAGGACTTGGGATCCCCCTCATATTTCTCAGGAAGAGACAAGCGGAGTTTAGGTCCAGAGACGACTGCAGGAGCGGGAGGGTATTATATGTATTAAATATCTGAAATTAAACATGTGGGATTTGGTAGCACAATGCACTTTGTAGTGATGAAATGTTAGATTAACTTAGCACAGGCACTTTAGATAGTAAAAAAGTCTTTATTATTGTGCGCAATTATTATCAATATGTTACACTGTCACTATGTGGTTTGATTTGTAATTAAATGGCATTCTGATGCTCCATACAGTGGTTCTTTATCTGAAATATATATCACATATTTATCTCCCATATAGACTATCACTTCTATTGTGGCAAAGATACACACTGATCCAAACCAGAATGAATGTGCGCGTGAAGAGGTGAATGACAGCTCACGCTGCGGCGCTGAGGATTCGCGGTGCGCATGTCCGGAATATGCCAGCCCCGGACATGTGCACCAGTGACTCGTCGCTCAGGCGTGACGTGATGTCGCACCCGGAAACTCTCGCACAGGTGCCAAGTACTCGCATCTGGTAAGGATCATTTGTAGGTGGATATAAACCCAGGGGGACACACACGTATAGCATGACCTCTTGAGAAAGATAGCGAAACGTGTGTTGCGGTAGGGACAAGTGCCTGAGCTAACAACTATAGAGATGGGTAAGCGGAACCTTGTATTTGGGCATAGAGAATATTTCATAGATGGATATATAGTGTAGGTGCCTGGGTCTCCATATAGGGTGATGAATACATTGTCCCAGGTACTTATCACTAGATGGAGCACCACTGTTGATGTGTATCCCAGATATGTAATGGACTGACGCTTTATATAGTATATATGATGCAGTGACTGGCACATTGCTCCCTTCATGCACTTTGTATTGGATTGTTGCAGAAAGATCCCAGATTATGCGTGTAATGTTTTGTTTAATATTACAAATAAAGTAATTGTTTTTATCTTCCTTTAATAAGTGGTGAAGCTCTTTTTGTTTATGTATACATGCTATTTTGGAGCTGTATGTACTGTACAATAGAGATATTCCGGAATAGGACCGTAGTATGTATATATATATATATATATACAGCAACAGAAGAATGCAGCAGCACACTGCCAGCACAAGGATATAGGTGCAACATGAATATGCAGTTAAAACATGGAGAGCTATACAGCTATGGTGTAATAGATGCAAATGTGAAACTATAAAATAGTGAGGCACTTAGCTCGCAAATTTGTCTCCGCCGGCGGTCAAATAGCTTGGACCGTCCCACCGCGATAAGGTAGCCTCCTGGGACGGACCCTACACTGTGAATATGCCTCTGTGTGAACAGTTCAGTAAGCATGGCAGGATCTGGAACATCCAAGCCACCTTATATACACACCTGATAGAGGTGGGTGGGGTGCAAGGCCAACATGAAGGTAGCCACTCCCCCGTATGTGCAATACAGACAAAGAATAAGTCAGCCAGCACTTTAGTTGATACCAAACTATTATATGGACCTGGCCTACAGGTGCACGCTACTAGGCTAGATATACAGCAACAGAAGAATGCAGCAGCACACTGCCAGCACAAGGATATAGGTGCAACATGAATATGCAGTTAAAACATGGAGAGCTATACAGCTATGGTGTAATAGATGCAAATGTGAAACTATGAAATAGTGAGGCACTTAGCTCGCAAATTTGTCTCCGCCGGCGGTCAAATAGCTTGGACCGTCCCACCGCGATAAGGTAGCCTCCTGGGACGGACCCTACACTGTGAATATGCCTCTGTGTGAACAGTTCAGTAAGCATGGCAGGATCTGGAACATCCAAGCCACCTTATATACACACCTGATAGAGGTGGGTGGGGTGCAAGGCCAACATGGAGGTAGCCACTCCCCCGTATGTGCAATACAGACAAAGAATAAGTCAGCCAGCACTTTAGTTGATACCAAACTATTATATGGACCTGGCCTACAGGTGCACGCTACTAGGCTAGATATACAGCAACAGAAGAATGCAGCAGCACACTGCCAGCACAAGGATATAGGTGCAACATGAATATGCAGTTAAAACATGGAGAGCTATACAGCTATGGTGTAATAGATGCAAATGTGAAACTATGAAATAGTGAGGCACTTAGCTCGCAAATTTGTCTCCGCCGGCGGTCAAATAGCTTGGACCGTCCCACCGCGATAAGGTAGCCTCCTGGGACGGACCCTACACTGTGAATATGCCTCTGTGTGAACAGTTCAGTAAGCATGGCAGGATCTGGAACATCCAAGCCACCTTATATACACACCTGATAGAGGTGGGTGGGGTGCAAGGCCAACATGGAGGTAGCCACTCCCCCGTATGTGCAATACAGACAAAGAATAAGTCAGCCAGCACTTTAGTTGATACCAAACTATTATATGGACCTGGCCTACAGGTGCACGCTACTAGGCTAGATATACAGCAACAGAAGAATGCAGCAGCACACTGCCAGCACAAGGATATAGGTGCAACATGAATATGCAGTTAAAACATGGAGAGCTATACAGCTATGGTGTAATAGATGCAAATGTGAAACTATGAAATAGTGAGGCACTTAGCTCGCAAATTTGTCTCCGCCGGCGGTCAAATAGCTTGGACCGTCCCACCGCGATAAGGTAGCCTCCTGGGACGGACCCTACACTGTGAATATGCCTCTGTGTGAACAGTTCAGTAAGCATGGCAGGATCTGGAACATCCAAGCCACCTTATATACACACCTGATAGAGGTGGGTGGGGTGCAAGGCCAACATGGAGGTAGCCACTCCCCCGTATGTGCAATACAGACAAAGAATAAGTCAGCCAGCACTTTAGTTGATACCAAACTATTATATGGACCTGGCCTACAGGTGCACGCTACTAGGCTAGATATACAGCAACAGAAGAATGCAGCAGCACACTGCCAGCACAAGGATATAGGTGCAACATGAATATGCAGTTAAAACATGGAGAGCTATACAGCTATGGTGTAATAGATGCAAATGTGAAACTATGAAATAGTGAGGCACTTAGCTCGCAAATTTGTCTCCGCCGGCGGTCAAATAGCTTGGACCGTCCCACCGCGATAAGGTAGCCTCCTGGGACGGACCCTACACTGTGAATATGCCTCTGTGTGAACAGTTCAGTAGGCATGGCAGGATCTGGAACATCCAAGCCACCTTATATACACACCTGATAGAGGTGGGTGGGGTGCAAGGCCAACATGGAGGTAGCCACTCCCCCGTATGTGCAATACAGACAAAGAATAAGTCAGCCAGCACTTTAGTTGATACCAAACTATTATATGGACCTGGCCTACAGGTGCACGCTACTAGGCTAGATATACAGCAACAGAAGAATGCAGCAGCACACTGCCAGCACAAGGATATAGGTGCAACATGAATATGCAGTTAAAACATGGAGAGCTATACAGCTATGGTGTAATAGATGCAAATGTGAAACTATGAAATAGTGAGGCACTTAGCTCGCAAATTTGTCTCCGCCGGCGGTCAAATAGCTTGGACCGTCCCACCGCGATAAGGTAGCCTCCTGGGACGGACCCTACACTGTGAATATGCCTCTGTGTGAACAGTTCAGTAAGCATGGCAGGATCTGGAACATCCAAGCCACCTTATATACACACCTGATAGAGGTGGGTGGGGTGCAAGGCCAACATGGAGGTAGCCACTCCCCCGTATGTGCAATACAGACAAAGAATAAGTCAGCCAGCACTTTAGTTGATACCAAACTATTATATGGACCTGGCCTACAGGTGCACGCTACTAGGCTAGATATACAGCAACAGAAGAATGCAGCAGCACACTGCCAGCACAAGGATATAGGTGCAACATGAATATGCAGTTAAAACATGGAGAGCTATACAGCTATGGTGTAATAGATGCAAATGTGAAACTATGAAATAGTGAGGCACTTAGCTCGCAAATTTGTCTCCGCCGGCGGTCAAATAGCTTGGACCGTCCCACCGCGATAAGGTAGCCTCCTGGGACGGACCCTACACTGTGAATATGGTATCAACTAAAGTGCTGGCTGACTTATTCTTTGTCTGTATTGCACATACGGGGGAGTGGCTACCTCCATGTTGGCCTTGCACCCCACCCACCTCTATCAGGTGTGTATATAAGGTGGCTTGGATGTTCCAGATCCTGCCATGCTTACTGAACTGTTCACACAGAGGCATATTCACAGTGTAGGGTCCGTCCCAGGAGGCTACCTTATCGCGGTGGGACGGTCCAAGCTATTTGACCGCCGGCGGAGACAAATTTGCGAGCTAAGTGCCTCACTATTTCATAGTTTCACATTTGCATCTATTACACCATAGCTGTATAGCTCTCCATGTTTTAACTGCATATTCATGTTGCACCTATATCCTTGTGCTGGCAGTGTGCTGCTGCATTCTTCTGTTGCTGTATATCTAGCCTAGTAGCGTGCACCTGTAGGCCAGGTCCATATAATAGTTTGGTATCAACTAAAGTGCTGGCTGACTTATTCTTTGTATATATATATATATATATATATATATATATATATACATTTAACAATGATAGAAGTAGGTCCACACCACGTCAGAACTATTGTGTGTATATATATATATATATATATATATATATATATATATATATATTAAATGTCTATTATATGTATCATTCAGACTTTCTTTGAGTAACACCTGTGGAGCATCACCCTGGCTCACTCTCACTCAACCTGATTCGTCATATCAATCAATATAGTCCTCATCCATATTCTATTGAATAATATTTACATCATCTAGAACATACTCGGTTTCCTTCCTACCATATAAGGTTGATTCTACCTACATTGGACTAGATGGAGGTATAAAGATAATTCTACAATGGGGTACTCTGCTGCTCAGCATTTGGAACAAAGTGTTCCGAACGCTGGAGCCGGCCCCGGAAGCTTGTGATGTCATAACCCCGCCCCCTCATGACATCATGCTGCACCCCTCAATGCAAGTCTATGGGAGGGGGAGTGACAGCTCCCGGCGTAGGCTCCAGCGTTCAAAACAGTATGTTCGAGATGCTGAGCAGTGGAGTACCCCTTTAAAACCATGTCTTGTTTAAAAACCCACAACACAAAGAACTGTCTTCCCTATAAGGTGGAATCCATAGATGATTCTTCAAGACATCATCCTTATAGCCACTGGACTACAGTTTTAGAACTACTTCTTTACTCAATAAGTTAACATATGTGGACATTACATAGATAAGTGCAGATTCATATTTATATGTAATACTTTTGTTTGTTATACTTCTGTTTGTTATAACTTTAAAAAAAAAATCTATAAAAACGATTTGAAAACAAACATTTCTGATCGGCTATTTTGTAAATTACTGCTCAACTTTTAAATACTGTACATACGGTCTACAAGTCCAAAGTGAAGCCATTTGTTATATTGTGAATCAGTTGGGCCTGTCTCATACATTGGCTTTATTTAAGAAATGTTATATAATAAGATGCTGGTGAAATAGTAGCATGTGATTTGTTATACTTTTGGATAATACATAAATATATTAAGGGTCATTTGATGAATGACTACCATCCAGTATTTAGGTTTATCAAACTTGTCATCCAGTATTCAGACACCTACCAGCTATTAAGAACCAATTACACTTATTAAAGTCTTTGCAGGTGGCATCAGTTGTACCATGCAGAGTCCAGAGAAATACACTTTACACACCTCTTAATTAAAATGGCCAACCACACACAATGCTCATACACATGAAACTTTTAATATGAAGGGTTCATTGTTTTAGTGCCTGTGCTAAATAAAAACAGATGGAATTCTACAGAAATTCCCGTAAAAAAAATTATAATTTGACTGCATTGATGATGTATAACTCTGCTTTTATTTTTGTCATATAATTGATCAAATGTTTGTCTTTCTAGCATTATGACTTATTATTGTTGCAACAGCCCGTGCATAGTTACAATGAGAATTAAATATGAAAGGTCAATATACCAAGAATATATGTTCTATAATGGGCCTCAAATATTGTCTATTTCCTTATATCCCTACTTCTGGTGCAGTTGCTTTAAGGTTTTTTTTTTTTTTTTTACTAAAAACCGACACATTTTATGGCACTGGCATTAAACTACATTAATAAATAGTAATAATAATCATATCATTTCCTTTATTATCCAGTGTTACACTTTCAGTATCACTCGATGTTTCATTCCATATTTCAGCTTTAATCACCAAATTATTTCAAAAATTTCTATTAACCAATCTTCAATGGAATATTTGATTCCCTTCCATCCCACAGCAGCACAATGATGGGATGATGCAGGAAAGAGGAATATTTTAAAGAAAACTATAAAGATAAACTATAACACAGAAACATAGACAGGCAGACAGATAAACCAGGGAGAAAATAGATGTGTAATACAGAAAATATATCTATACCACTGTAACACCCCCTTAGATAAGTAATATCCACAAAGTATTATTAGACTCCAAGAACGAATATAAACCAACAAGCAGAAGCCTTGGGAGTCATTGAAAAAGTATAAAAACATCAATTTTATTGATATATATTAATATCAAAAACACACATGTAGAGGAATACATCAAATATGTGCGGAAACACCGGATACCGGTCATCCAGGATGGTAATCAGGGGGTATAGTATATAAGATTGTAGTATAACAGATACATGTACACAAGCACCAATCCACACAGAAAATAAATATATTGTACAGAGGTAGTCCACAATTGTATATATAACGTGCAGAGTAGATATAAGGTGCTGTGTGCTTACATATATATATCACATATCAAGAGTATCAAGAATAGAGTGCATGGTAACACAATAATACAAAATAATAATACCCACAAGAGACCAATGTGGCCACTGAAATAATGCAGGGTTCGGGATGCCGCCACTCCAACGTACGTTTTGGCACGCTGAACTTCATCCGGGAATGGCAACATCCCCGACCATCAGACCTTACATATCCATAGTGGCCCAAAGGGAGCATAGGAAACATAATTGCCGTATTCTGCGCATCTGTAGAACTTACTGTGTGGCCATATATGGCGCACGCCAAGCTGCCGACGCCAACTCACGTGTCCGGGGAGGGCGCGTCACATGACCCGGACATGCGAGAATATCACGTGACCGGAATCACTAAGACGCAACACCCGCGAGAGGCCGCAGCTGAGCGTGCGCACTAGCGAAACAGTAAGTATAGGTTAACAGCGACATCTAGTGGTAAGAAACATTCATTACAGGTTAGAATCAGAAATAACATATAATGAAAGAAATGCATGATCGGGATTAGAGATGAGCGAACTTACAGTAAATTCGATTCGTCACAAACTTCTCGGCTCGGCGGTCGCTAACTTTTCCTGCATAAATTAGTTCAGCTTTCAGGTGCTCCGGTGGGCTGGAAAAGGTTGATACAGTCCTAGTAGACTCTTTCCTAGGACTGTTTCCACCTTTTCCAGCCCACCGGAGCACCTGAAAGCTGAACTAATTTATGCAGGATAAGTCATCAACTGCCGAGCCGAGAAGTTTGTGACGAATCGAATTTACTGTAAGTTCGCTCATCTCTAATCAGGATGGACAAATTAACATACAGGGAGATATATAGAGAACAGGATATAAATAATCAGATAAAGATATTAATGGCATAAAGATAATAAACAATAACAAATTAAAGGATAATGAAAATAATGAGAAATAATGAAGAAAATGAAAAAACAGAGATGTATGACAAAATAAAAGGGGATAAGAAATAATAAAAGGAAAATATATAAGTGATAATATAAATAGTAACAGGTAATATAAAGATATAGGGGAAATATGAAACAGTGAATAATAAATATAATAATAATGAACACATTAAATGATAATTAAAAAAAATTGCCTATTGGATGCATGAGGGACATGAAAAAATTAATTTAGAAATAATTAATAATAAATTAATAAAGCAATAAAGTAATGTGAAACAGGGCTGATCCCACCAATATAAGGTGAAAAAATTCAATAAAGTACATATTGATGCACAGTAAAGTGTATCAGAAGTGACAAGTGCACAGGAATACCAAATGATGAAAGAAAGTGAAAAGCGTGACACTCACAAAAGATAATGCATACAAAGTGACCAAAATAAGTGAAAGAGAGGGAAGAGGAATAATGAAGTGAAGGAAGGGAAATAATGAATAGAAAACAAAGTGTAATAATAGTGTAGGACGTGTGGGGTCAGTCCATACAATGTGTCTATGTGGAAAAAAGGAATATAATTCATATAAGGGGTACCAACAAAGACACCACCAATATTAGTGTAATTTGTATCAACTATTTGTGACAAATATAAATATTAAGTGCCAGATAACCAGGGCAAAAAAAAATAATTATATATATATATATATATATATATATATATATATATATATATATAAATGTTTTTTTTCCCCTTTTTCCCCCTTTCTCTTTCTTTTTTTCCTTTTTCCACTTTTTTTTCTTCCCTTCTTTATATATATATATATATATATATATATATACACATATATATATATCTATCATGAGCGTATAACAGCACATGATAGCTGATAGTATTATTTGTAGTGTACACCCCTAAATATTAAGAGTAAGATAAATGAGGAGGGGAATGTCCTTATGCATCACAGCATATGGAAGAATATTGATTAATGAATATGTGTAATAATATACATGTATACTGTACAAGTGTGTAGTACTAAAGTGCAGTAAAGAAAAAGGAGGTCCCAGATCACGACAGTTCAGAAGAAGATGGCATATCAAAATTCACAGCTTGTTGCACAAAACCAGATTCCAAGGGTCACTAAAGAAAAGACAGAGTAAAATATGTGTGTTAATACAGAGTTAAAAACAAATAAAAAATACACATAGGCCGGATGGATAAGGAACACCATCTAGGCTTCAATTGGTCAGAGAAATAGGGCATAACTAAGGATTTCATGCCTGCCGGGTGCAGTGTATGTAATCTCTAAACCCAGCAGGATTCGCATTGGCTAGGCGTTTCGCCATGCCCCCCGGATACTGGGATACATACAGTCAATCCCACGTACCTTGAATATTGATAGGTCGCCGTCATGTTTTTTGCTTGAAATGTCTAGGGACAGGTTTTAAATCCTCCAGGTTGATCGCATTGGCCGCAGCTTTGATGTCTCGTACATGTTCTCTTATACGGACCTTAAGACGTCGTGTAGTGAGGCCAATGTAAATCCTAGGAAAGGAACAAATGGAGTAAGAGACAACAAATCTTGTGGCAGATACCCGCATTTTCACCCAATGAGTGTGGTAGTTAGTCACAAATCGAACGGTATCATCACCAGTCCGTACCTGGGGTGGCTGAAGAAGTTGTGACCTCGACTGATTTTGGGTTTTGCTGTAGGCTCTCTTGATAACTTTGTGGCTGTAGCCCCGATCAAGAAATCTCGTCCGGAGGTCCCTGGCCTGTTTCTGGAATCTCTGATCTGTGGAGCAGATCCATTTAGCTCGAAGATATTGTCCGTATGGGATAGCCCGGAGAGTATGATCAGGATGAGCTGAGGAGACATGGAGATATGCATTAATAGATTTTTTTAACGGAACATGTCTGTTTGAATGAAGCCATTAGAATTGTGTTGTAATACTATGTCCAAAAATTCAACACAATTTTTATCACAGGTGTAAGTAAGATGGATATTATTATTAAGTCAAGATATAAATTGAGCCAATTGAGTAGTGTCACCCTGCCAGATCATGAGGATGTCATCAATGTACCATGCCCAAAAAAGGACACGGTCAATCGTGACATCCCCATGATCTGACAGGAATAGGTCCCTCTCCCACAGCCCCCAGGAACAGACAGGCATACGAGGGCACACAGGACGTCCCCGTAGCCATCCCCTGGAACTGCAGATATAGGGACCCATTGAAGGAAAAGAAGTTATGGGACAGAGGGAATTCCAGTATTTGTAATGTAAATTGAGAAATTTCGGGAGAGTAATTGCTGGTCTCAACAAAGAATTTGGACGCTGCCAAGCCATCTGTGTGTTTGATGTTGGTGTACAGAGATTGAACATCGCATGTAACCAATAGTGTGTTATCCTCTAATTGTATCCCATCAACAACACATCTTAGCAGGTCGGTCGTATCCTGAATAAAAGATGGTAAGCTTTCAACAAGTGGTTGCAACTTTGAATCCACAAATTTAGCAAGATATTGTGTAAAATTACCTGTACCAGAGATAATAGGTCTTCCAGATGGGCGTGTCTGATGTTTGTGCACTTTCGGTAATAAGTAAAGTGTCGAAATAGTAGGATTTGGAATGTAGAGAGCGTCAGCCAGATCTTTACTGATTGTTGAGGTTGTCACTGCCGAATTCAACAAAGATTTTAGCTCGGCCTGAAACGCAATCAAAGGGTTAAATGTAAGTTTGCGGTAACAGGTGGAATCCCTCAGCTGCCGATATGCTTCAGCTTTATATATGTGCTTTGGCCAAACAACAATATTACCGCCTTTGTCAGCTGGCTTAAAAAGTATATCTGGAATTTGTTGTAATTTATGTAGAAACACAGAAACATAGAAACATATACTGTGTAAGCAGATAGCAACCATTTGACCCATATGCACAATATCTTGAATAATTCCTGGCCTCATCTTATGTGAAGAATAGCCTTATGCCTATCCCATACATGCTTCAAGGATAAGTCTCATGCCCTACAGTACAAAAAAACGCATCCCCTATCCGCAGGATAAGTTTCAGATTGCAGGGGTCCGATCGCTGTGGCTCCCCCGCGATTGTCTGTACGGAGCCCCGGCTGTGCCACAGAGTGGCGTGTCACCCCCCCTGCCCCCTCCATGTAGCTCTATGGGAGAGCCAAAGATTGCCGAACGGCTCTCGCATATAGATGTATAGAGGGTGCATGGTGGCTAGTGTTGAGCACGAATATTCATAATGCGAATTTATATCGTGAATATCGACACTTTGCGATTTTGCGAATATTAAGAATATAGTGCTATATATTCGTAATGAAGAATATTTGTTTTTTTTTGTTTTTTTTCACATGAACATTTTTATGCAAATTTTTCATGCAAATTTTAGCATGGAAAAAATAGTGAATTAACATAGCAAATATGCGAATTTTGCAAACATAGAATAATCGTCAATATATTCACAAAATATCACAAATTCGAATATGGCCCCTGCTGCTCATCACTAATGGAGGCCCCTGCTTCGGGCGGGGGTCGTGAGGCACCACTCTGTGGGAGAGTCGGGGCTCCGTACAGATGATAGCAGGTCCACAGTGCTCGGACCCCCATGATCTAAAACTTATCCGGCGGATACGTTTTTTTGTACTGTCGGGCATGACACTTCTTCACTCCTTCACTGTATTTGCAACTACCACTTCTGCAGGAAGGCTATTCCATGCATTCACTATAAATTCAACCATTCTTCCTATATCATCCTCCTTTCTTTATTCACTCCTTGCTCTTTTTCTCAGTTTCCTTGAAGTTGCAACTGCTTACTGACATGAGGGATTTAATATTTTTTTCTCTTTTATCTTTTTCCCGGGTGGTTCAGGTTTTTACTTTCTTCCTTATGTTTCATCTTTTAGAAGTTGTTTAATTTTGCTGATTTTGACACCTTCTTGGTTCTATTTCAGGTACTGTGTTTATTTGGTTTTCTCTCTTCTGCTATATAGAGCTTCACATTCTATTAATTTATTATGTGTAATGGTTTTAAGGCTATTCATTTCTTAGCTAAACATAAATATCTCTTTTGTGGAGATTGCAAGGTACCTCTACTCTCACAAAATATGACTTTGGTACAAATGACCCATATCTTAAAGGTCATACGGGTCACAATAGCGGTATAAACAACCATAAAAACATATAAATAATGTATATAGCCATTAAAAACACACACAGATAGATCGATCGATATATATCGATTGGAAAGGATCACAGCACACAAAGGGAATATTCAATAGAGTGCAGAGTTTTATTCCATCCTCAGAAAACAAGTGTGACGTTTCTGCGGCCTCACGTTGCCTTTCTCAAGCATAACAAGTGAGTCAAACATGGGTACTTAAATAGTACCTTTTACATTACATGATCAATCAATCAATAAAGTGCATATCAAAATATTTCATATAGTACAATATAGTGTAGAAAACAAAACCACATTCAGTGCATACTATTGAAGATGAAGTGCATATACATGAAGAGGATCATAGCAGATCCATAAAAAGTGCGGTGCAAATGAAAAACATTCGATAATTAATGCTAGAATAATTAATACAATAGAGCAGACACTCGCCACTGTAGTCGGCACGCACCTGTATATCATCTAAACCACGTTAGCGTGGCTGAAACAACATTCCGCAGGCGCAAGGCATAAAGCCCGCATCTACGTCAGGAGAAAGTCAGATTGCAAAAAACAATCAAAAAAAGGCATCATTGTAGTCATGGCGATGACTGACACTCTCAGAGAGCCTGCATGCGCTGTTGCTTCTAGCGCTTCATATTCTACATTTCTGAAGCGGGCAAAGGCATAAAGTCATGAAATCTACAGAGAACTTAACTCTTTCCTTGCTGCAGCGTCTCCAACAGTCCATCTTAGGTAGGCATCCATTCCTTGGCTTCCATGCATGCCCAGACAGGTTTCTGTAGAAAAACTTTAATAAAGAACTGCATGTCTGCCAGTGGTGTAATAATCCATATAGAAAGGCGTAATATCTATAAAAAAAAGAAGAATAAATAGATATAAGTGATATGTATTAAAACTCACTATGTCATTAATAACTCTCAAACCATGCAGACAATTATCTCACACAAAACCAGAGCACAATAAGGACACCTCAACAACTTTAAATTCCACATTCAACCCTTTCAGTTTTAAAGTATCTAAAGTATATATCCATTTTAATTCAAATTTTTTTTAGAAGCATATTCCTATCCCCCCACATTTGAGTGGAGGTTCATGATCCACAATCATTACCTTCAAGTCCCTCTCAGCATGTTTACAATCCACAAGGGTTGAATGTTGAATTTAAAACTCACCCAAAATGTTCAAACGTTGAGGTCTCCTTATTGTGCTCTGGTTTTGTGTGAGATAATTGTCTGCATGGTTTGAGACATATTAGGCTAAGTTCACACAGCTGTTGTCCCCCATCTAGATTTTGTTCGTTATTGCCTCCTAAACGGACCATTCTATTAACAGGTCCAAACTGATGCAAAGGGATGCTTTTTAGAGGCATCCGTTTGCATCAGTTTTTCATCCGTTAGTATCAGCTGTCTACAGACTCCTGCAACCAGGACTACTACTACTCCTATCATGGAACAGACTTCTTTTCATGATGGGAGTAGTAGTTCCCTGGCTGCAGGAGTCTGCAGGCGGCTGGGAAGCTAGATTAGTGCTTGTACTACTACCCCCATCATGGAACAAAGTATGTTCCATGATGGGGGTTGTAGTACAGGGGCTGAGGGATTGATCGCACCAGGTCTCACATCTCAGATCCAATGTGATCAGAAGTTATTAACTTTCATTTTTAAATACCCCCCTGTGAGCCCTGAATGGCGGAGGGGCCATTCAGGGATCCCAGCTGGGTTTTTAAAGTCATTAGCGAGGATTGTAATATTGCACTACACTGGCAGCCGGGGAAGCATTGCGCTGCGTTCCCCGGCTGCCCTTTTGCGCTTCAGGAGGGCAAGATCTATAGGTAGCGCAGCAGTGGGCAATGTACATAGATAGAGCTATATGTATAATGCATATAGCGCTATATGTATAATGCCCCCCCGCTGCACTAGCTATGTATAATGCCCCCCGCTGCGCTAGCTATGTGTAATATCCCACGCTGCGCTAGCTTTGTATAATGCCCCCCCCCCCCCCCCCGCTGTGCTTACATATGTCCCCCCAGCAGCAGGGGGCATTATACATATAGCGCTATGTCTGGCCCCCCACTGCGCTAGCTATGTATATTGCCCACTGCTGCGCTACCTATAGATCTTGCCCTCCTGTAGTTCATCAGGGAAGCCGGGGAACGCAGCGCAGTGTAGTGCAACATTACAATCCTTGTAATAATGACCTTAAAAACCCTGCAGGGAGCCCTGAATGGCCCCTCGGTGCCAGCCACTCAGGGCTCCCGGCAGGGTATTTGAAAATGAAAGTAAAACACACACGATCTACATTGCAGGGTTGCGGACCATGCCGCCCGCTCCCCTGGTTAATAACTTGCGATCAATCCCTCAGCCCCTGTACTACTACCCCAGCATGGAACATGGACTCTGTTCCATGATGGGGGTAGTAGTACAAGCATTAATCTAGCCTCCCCAGACTCCCGCAACCTGGAAACTACTACTCCCAGTAAGGAAACAAGTCTGTTCCATGATGGGAGTAGTAGTAATCCCACAGCACAGCAAGAGTTTGCTGACTTCACTCCTTCTGAGCATGCTCAGAAGTAATAACGGTTGAAAAATGGATATGAAAAACTGGCGCAAATGGATGACATTATATGCTCATCTGTTTGCAATATACTTCAATGTAAAAAAATTTATATCCGTCTCTATTCCGTTATTTTTGACGGGAGAAAAAATACTGCATGAAACGTTTTTTCCCGTCAAAAAAAAAAAACGGAACAGGAAGGAAACGGGTGCAAACGGGTGATAAAGGATTGTAAAAAAAAATCCCATTGACATCAATGGGATTATTTTACAGCCGTTTGCAACCCGTTTAAAAAATATCAAACGGATTGCAGAACAGGCATTAATTTACGGGGGCAGATGGCTGTGTGAACGAGCCCTTAATGACATAGTGAGTTTCAATGCATATCACTTTCTTTTTTATATATTTGGCCGCCAAATTGTGAGCTAAGTACCTCAATTATTTTTTTCATTTTTTGCATTGTAGCAATATAGCATTTCATGTTTTATCTGTATCTTTGTGCTAGCAGTGTGCTGCCGTATTCTCCTGTTTTTTTCTCTTTTTTATAGATCTTATGTCTTTCTATATGGATTATTACACCACTGGCCGACATGCAGTTCTTTATTTAATTTTTTCTACAGAAATCAGGATCAAGTCAGATTGCTTTTTTATTATATTTTCATTTCTGTTTTAATTTTCTTGATTTTAGTACAGACACTGTATATTATAATGTGAATTCAGGTAGAAAACAGACATGGTGCACATCTACAATCTTGCACAATGATCTAATTGCTTCTCAGCATAATTTCAAAAACTAACAGGTTGTTAGTATATACGTTGTGATCAAAAAGTACAAAGCCCACTCGCCACTTCAAGGCCACCTATTTAGAGTGGGTCCCTAACATCCCTAGCATAAAATGGCATAGCACTGGGCGGTGACCACCACCGCCGCGACACCAGTGCCCACAGGGGGAACGACCCACTGGCAGAGCGGCCCCAATGCCACTCAAACCAGTCCATGGGTCGCACCTCCCCGCAGACACGGCGCCATGGCAGCAAAGGACGCGGCACAGCACCACACCAGTGTGAACAGGATGTTACAGCACACTTACCATGCTCTCCCAGTCAAACTGGGAGGCTGCCAGGAAAGAAAAGGCCCATGTGTAGCTAACTACTACTTATATAGGATTGGGGTGAGGGGGTGGGGAAGAGTGCAGACAACATGTTCAAACAAAAAAAAAAAAAAGAAGAAGAGGGGATAGAAAACACAATGTGAATTCAGGTAGAAAACAGACATGGTGCACATCTACAATCTTGCAAAATGATCTAATTGCTTCTCAGCATAATTTCAAAAACTAACAGGTTGTTAGTATATACGTTTTGATCAAAAAGTACAAAGCCCACTCGCCTGGGAGTGCATGGTAAGTGTGCTATAACATCCTGTTCACACTGGTGTGGTGCTGTGTGGCGTCCGTTGCTGCCGTGGCACCGTGTCTGCGGGGAAGTGCGACCCATGGACTGGTTTGAGTTGTACTGGGGCCAATTGGATCATTGTGCAAGACTGTAGATGTGCACCATGTCTGTTTTCTACTTGAGTACACATTGTGTTTTCTGTCCCCTCTTTTTTATTTTTTTTTGCTTGAACATGTTGTCTGCACTCTTCCCCACCCCCTCAGCCCAACCCTATATAAGTAGTAGTTAGCTACACATGGGCCTTTTCTTTCCTGCCAGCCTCCCAGTTTGACTGGGAGTGCATGGTAAGTGTGCTATAACATCCTGTTCAAACTGGTGTGGTGCTGTGCCGCGTCCGTTGCTGCCGTGGCGCCGTGTCTGCGGGGAGGTGCGACCCATGGACTGGTTTGAGTGGCGCTGGGGCCGCTCTGCCAGTGGGTCGTTCCCCCTGTGGGCACTGGTGTCGCAGCGGTGGTGGTCGCCGCCCAGTGCTACGCCATTTTATGCTAGGGACGTTAGGGACCCACTCTAAATAGGTGGCCTTGATGTGGCGAGTGGGCTTTGTACTTTTTGATCAAAACATATATACTAACAACCTGTTAGTTTTTGAAATTATGCTGAGAAGCAATTGGATCATTGTGCAAGACTGTAGATGTGCACCATGTCTGTTTTCTACTTGAGTACACACTGTATATTATAACACAGCAGTTGGATCTCCCCCGTATTAGGAGTCAACGAGATAGGAACCTTCAAGTTGTTGGGAAGATGTTTCTGCAATAGGATCGAACTTCCTGATCGGGCTTGCACTGGCTGACTTGTGACTTATCTGGGCATGCATGGAAGCCAAAGAATGGATACCTACCTGAGATGGACTGTTGGAGACGCTGCAGTAAGGAAAGAGTTAAGCTTTCTGTACATTTCCTGACTTTATGCCTTTGCCGGCTTCAGAAATGGAGAATATGGAGTGCTAGAAGCAACAGTGCATGCACACTCTCAGTGTGTCAGTCATCGCCATGACTATAATGATGCCTTTTTTTGATTGTTTTTTCCAATCCGACTTCCTCCTGACGTAGACGCAGGCTTTATGCCTTGCGTCTGCGGAATGTTGTTTCAGCCACGCTAACGTGGTTTACATGCTATAAAGGTGCGTGCCGAGTACAGTGGTGGGTGTCCACCCTATTGTATTAATTATTCTAGCATTAATTGACGAATGTTTTTAATTTGCACTACACTTTTTATGGATCTGCTATGATCCTCTTCATGTATATGCACTTTATCTTCAATAGTATGCACTGAATGTGGTTATGTTTTCTACACTATATTGTACGATATGAAATATTATGATATGCACTTTATTGATTGATTGATCATGTAATGTAAAAGGTACTATTTAAAGGGGTACTCCGGTGAAAACCTTTTTTCTTTTAAATCAACTGGTGGCAGAAAGTTAAACATATTTGTAAATTACTTCTATTAAAAAATCTTAATCCTTCCAGTACTTATTAGCTGCTGAATGCTACAGAGGAATTTCCTTTCTTTTTGGAACACTGATGACATCCCGAGCACAGTTCTCTCTGCTGACATCTCTGTCCTATGCAACCATGCATAGCAGATGTATACTAAGGGCAGCATGGTGGCTCAGTGGTTAGCACTGCTGCCTTGCAGTGCTGGGGACTTGGGTTCAAATCCCAGTAAGGACAACTATAAATAAAGTGTTATTATTATAATAACATCAGCAGAGAGCACTGTGCTCGTGATGTCATCAGAGAGCATTCCAAAAAGAAAAGAATTTCCTCTGTAGTATTCAGCAGCTAATAAGTAAAAGAAGGGTTAATTTTTTTTAATAGAAGTAATTTACAAATATGTTTAACTTTCTGCCACCAGTTGATTTAAAAGAAAAAAGGTTTTCACCGGAGTACCCCTTTAACTATTCTGCACAGCAACACCCTAAATACCTTACACTACCCCAAGAATGTGTCCTCTCTTCCGTCACCACAACCTATTTTAGAGAAAGAGCTGAAGTTAGTGCGGGGCCTTCCTGTGCACGTGATCCAGAGACCCTGCCCACTGAAGCCCTCGGTGCTGCGGCAGCCATTTTGTTGGAGTCTAGTGCCGGAGACCAAAAAAGAGAGATAGTTCAGCGAGGGAAAAGGCGCAGAGTGTGACAGTGGGTTGGAAGTTGTAAGGAGCCGGAACAGTACGGGACTCTGAGACACCAGATTGCCAAATTGAAGTCTTATATAGAGTCACTTCAGCTGCCGATCAACACACTCAAATTTCAACTAAAGGCTATTGAGTTTCAAGTCACCGCTCTCAAATATGAAATCTAAGTTCTCAAGTTCCAGATCCATCATACCAAATACAAAGATGTCAGAACCTGCAGCGCCACAGTCCCCACCTGAGCAGCAGGGGGGCGATGCTCCAGTAACCCCACCAATGGGGTCACCAACCCTAGTCAGAAGCAACACTTTCTACCTCACAAAGACGTGCTCTCCCTGTGATTCCAGCAAGACCTTCGTCACAGGCGGAGCAGGATCCAGCAAGTCCACCTCCAGCCTCTCCCTATATTGGGAGCCGCTGTTGCTGCACCTATCTTCTTGGGGAATCCCGTGCTTCCCACCTGCAATGGTGACCCTTTTACATTGAGAGACTTTAAAGAAAAGTTCTACAGCCCCTTTGGGTTTTATGCATTACCGCCTCATCAACAGATACAGTTGCTTCTGGGACTGCTCCAGGGACCCGCCTTGGAGGAACTTCGCACCTGGCCAACGGCTGACAAACCTTTCTCAGGTTTTTGAATCTCATTCCCCCTCGGTGGTATGCCTCAGACTATATGAACGACGTCAGAAACCAGGTGAGATTCTCAGGGCATATGCAGTAGCTTTACAGAGCGCATTAGAGAAGTTGGACGGCATCACGCCCGATCAGGGCAACCGAGTACCGATGGACCGTTTTATAGAAGGGGCACTGAACAAATGGGACAAAGCCCAACTTAGGATGCTGGCCGTGCAAAATCCCAACATGGCTTTCCCAGCTTTTAAGAGACTAGCGGTTAAAGTGATCGAATCAGGACCCCAGACAGAGGAGGCTAGTGTTCACACTACAGAATCTCCGGGGCCCTCGCCCTAGCCACCTGTCCCTTCTCAGCCTGCCCTACCAACACCTTCTTATATCCCTTGGACAGCTGATCTACAAGACATTAAGCAGGACATTGAGCAGTTAGCCAAGGCCTTTAAAGAAATGGCTGTGTGGCCCAATCCTTCTAGATCTGCAACACCTCCATCTAAGAAACCTGACCCCCACCCTGCTGATCCACCTAATACCCCTCCTGTGAGATCACCTGGAAGTCACAGACCTGTCTATAGTTATTGTTAGTGTTGATCGGCATAGGCCATATTCGAATTCGCAATATTTTGTGAATATATGGACGAATATTCGTCATATATTCGCAAAATTTGCATATTCGTAATATTCACATTTTATTTTCGCATATGCGAAAATTTGCATATGCAAAAATTTGCATAAACAAAAATTTGCATATGCGAAAGATTAGCATATGCGAAAATTAACATAAGTGAAAATTCGCATATGTGAAAATTAGCATATGCGAAAATTCGTACGCCAGTCTCACACAACAGTGTTAGAGTCTTCTTTACACCACACAAGCTGGAAGCAGAGAGGGATGATCACTGTGATGTGTACTGTGAAAAAAATATATACGAATATTCGTAATTGCGAATATATAGTTCTATATTAGCGAATATTTGCAAATAAAATTCCCATTGTGAATATTCGCGAGCAACACTGGAAGAGCTAATGCTGGGCTTTAAACTGGCGTCCCCTGGGGTCGAGGACCGCACCCCAGGAGTAGCTGCTGAAGGTCCAGAACTAACCAGCGACAAGAAAGGACTGTCTATGTATGTTGCTCCTTGTCCTTATGTACAGGTGATAGTTGAAGGTATCTGGTTACAAGCTCTGATAGATACAGGGTCTCAGGTGTCCACTATTCCGCAGGGGGTTTTCTATAAGTATCGGGGTCCAGAAAGGTTGGTTGAACCTAAGGAAGCAGAGTTTAGAGTAATCGCAGGGAACGGGAAACCAGTACCCAGGCATGGCTACTGGGAGCCCACGGTGAAGGTGGGAGAGCATGTGTTAGAAAGGCAGGGTGTGATTGTTGCCAATGTTAGGGATGAAGGGGTAGCTGACTTCATCTTAGGAATGAATATCATGAGGCACTGTTTTGATTATATTGTCTGTGCACTGCATGCATCTTCCAGGCCGGCGAGCTGCCCAACATCACCTCAAAATCCTCCAAGCAGAACAGAATTTTGTGAATCATCAAGGAGAAATCTGTCGAGTAAGGATCCAAGATATACGTGCCGTTAGTCTACAGCCACAGACGGAGACAGTTATTTGGTGTCGTGCCAGACCCAGGGTAAAAAAGATTATTAAGCGCTCTTGGAACCCATCATACTGGAAGATTGTCCCTTGGTGCGAGCAGCTAGAAGCCTGGTAACAGTACGTAATGGGAAAGTTCCGGTAAGACTCATTAATCTCTCTGAAGTTGCCGTCTGACTACCCAAGTATACCCCTGTGGCTAAACTGCACCATTTAGATGTCAGAGATGTGGTCTCGAAGTCACAAGTGGCCCAACGAGGACCTGATCAGAATCCTGCGGAACCTGGGTGGGGCCAACTACAAATAGGAGACGAAGATACCCCCAAGGAACAGGTGGAAGGAGTCATCCAGGTAGCTAAGAAATATCAAGAGGCTTTCAGCAAGTTCCCCACAGACTTTGGCAGGACCACGATGATCAAACATCGGATTCTCACTGGGGACAGTCCACCCATTAAGGAGAGGCATCGCCCCGTGGCTCCTGGAATGTATCAGACCATAAAGAAGATGCAGTGGAGATGAAAGAGGCTGATGTAATCCAAGAAAGCCAGAGTCCTTGGGCCGCACCTTTTATCCTGGTGAAGAAAAAAGATGGGACTATCCGCTTTTGCGTAGATTACCGGAAATTGAACGACACAACTCACAAGGATGCCTATCCTCTCCCCCGTATTGAAGAATCCTTGACTGCACTGGGGTCTGCCACCTACTTTTCCACACTGGACTTGATGAGCGGTTACTGGCAGGTGCCAATGGCGGAGGAGGATAGAGAGAAGACAACATTTGTGACCCCGATGGGACTCTTCAAGTTCAAAAGTATGCCCTTTGGACTGTGCAATGCACCGGCTACTTTACAACGCTTAATGGAGCGATGTTTAGGACATCTTAACTTCCAGAGTATTCTGTTGTATCTAGATGACGTCATTGTCTATTCCCGGACATATCAGGAACACCTGGACCACCCGAAAGAAGTCCTTATTCAACATGGGCTGAAGGTTAAACCCTCCAAATGTCACTTGTTAAAGCCGCAAGTACACTATCTGGGACATGTCGTCAGTGCTCAAGGAGTCCAGCCTGATCCGGACAAAGTGAGTGCCGTGAATGAGTGGCCTACCCCCAGACAGTGCGAGACGTCCGAAGTTTCCTGGAATTTGCTGTTTTTTACCGACGCTTCATCCCCCACTTTGCTCAAATTGCTGGGCCCTTGACCGAGTTACTGAGAGGAACTGCCCAGGAGAATTATAATTGGAGGCTACCCATACAGTGGGCCGAAGAACAAGAAGATGTCTTCCGAGCCCTGAAGTACCTCCTCACGGAACCCCCTATTTTGGCGTATCCTGACTACAGCCTGCCGTTCCGTTTATATACAGACGCTAGCTTCAAAAGTCTGGGAGCAGTCTTAACTCAGCTACAAGATGGCAAAAAGAGGGTAATTGTCTACCCCAGCCGACATCTCAGAGGCGCCGAGAAGAATGACGCTAACTACAACTCCTTCAAACTGGAGCTCCTGGCCCTGGTCTGGGCCATTACTGAGAAGTTTAAAGACTATCTGGCTGCTACTCCCTTCACAGTCTACACTGATAACAACGCCTTGGCCCATTTGAACACTGCTAAGTTGGGAGCTCTTGAACAGCGCTGGGCCTCTCGGTTGGCCAACTATGATTTCAACATCAAGTACCGTAGTGGAAAAACTAACGTTTATGCGGATGTACTTTCTCGCATGGCCCCCGGGGGGAGCACCTCCTGCTGAAGATGCGTGGGAAGATGTGGAGATGCCTACCGAAGGTTCGTGAGCCAGAGTGCCCTAACTGCCCAGGAGGGTGACGGACCTGAATCTCCCAAAGTCCCTGAAGATTTATCCACATGGAAGACACTTCAGGATGAAAGCCGAGTTATCGGGGACCTCTTAGACATTTGCCTCCACAAGAAAGTGCCCACTCGGCTGCACAAGACACAAGGGGACTTTAAATTGAAATGGCTGTGGTGACAGAGGAATCGCCTGTTCCTGCACAAGGGGTTGGTCTACCGAAATTCCCTAGACCCAGTTTCCGTAGATCGCATACATCAGATTGTGGTCCCTAGAAGAGATGCAGCCATGGTCCTGAATGCCTATCATGACCAGTCCGGACATTTCGGGGTCCATGAGACTGAAGCCACCGTCAGAAGAAGATTTTACTGGATAGGGATGCGGGGAGACGTCGAGAAATGGTGCGCTGAATGCTCCGTGTGCAATGTCCCGAAGGGACGCAAGGTCCCCTTTATATCCCATCTGTACGGAGAGGCCAAACTAGATTGTTGCCTTGGATCATGTGAAGTTGGCCCCCCACTCGATCTGGCTACTGTCATGCTCTGACCATGGTGGATCATTACTCCATATGGGGGGTCGTGGTCCCTGTCAAGGACCTTACTGCCAAGACAGCTGCTCAGCTCTTCTATCGTCATTGGATCCAACCTCTGGGGTGTCCCAAATTGGTCCTTACGGATCGGGGAACCACCTTTGAAGCCCAGTTGTTCCAAGAACTTTGCCAGTTGCATGACTGCAAGAAGCTCCGGTCGATGGCCAACCATCCCCAAAGGAATGGGCTCTGCGAGAGGATCAATCAAGTGTTCATCCAAATGCTCAGAGCTGCCTCTGTTTCAAAGCACGAAGAGTGGCCCCGGTTGTTGCCTGAACTCCTAGAAATTTACAACAACACTGTCCACTGTTCTACAGGGTATACGCCCTTTTTCCTGATGATGGGCCAACATGGCCAATTGCCAAAGGATCGGACCTTCGGGCTGCAGGCACCTTTCAACAATTCCCCTCAGGTTTCCAAAGGTTGGGTGTCGGAGCATCAACGAAGAATAGAGGATGCAAAAACATTGTTGAGGTGAAAATGGGTGAAGTTCATGGGCGCCAGCAGAAAGATTATAATCGACATGGTTCGGCTCAGCCCTTACAACTTGGAGATAAGGTGTGGCTCCGAAAGTTCCCTAGAACCCATAAATTGGACTCATTGTGGGAAACTGAACCATATACCATTACTGCAGTCCCTTACCCTGAAACGGATGTATATGAGATACAGAAAGAAGGGTTTGAGCCGCAGGAGGTCCACGGAAACAGAATAAAAGTGTGCCTGAAAGAAGACATGCTTGGCCCACCTCCTTCTACTCCTTCTACTCCACCTCCAGCAAGGCCAGTGAGAGAATACGTACCAGGAGAAGGAATTCATCCCACTATGGACGTTCCTTTGTTCCCTACTCAGCAGCCTACCATGTATTGGGGTATATCGTTTCCAGCTCCACCCAGCCAGCCACCATTGGTTGCTCTGCTCAGTCAGGTGCCAGTAGCCATTCCACCCAGCCAGTTACCAATAACTGTTACTCCCTATCAACCACCATTGGTTGCTACACCAAGCATCAGTCCTACTCCTGTGGCTGCTCCAAGTCTTGATGCGCCTTCTCCCCCTGACTTCAGAGAACCTCCCAGTCCAACCAAAGATATTGCTTCTGTTTCCAGCCCTCCAGCTGGTCCCTTGGGAACTGAAGTTCTTGCAGAATCACCAAGTGAAGGGACTCCTGATGACTCGGAGGTGGTGTTGCGGCGGTCTAAAAGGACTACACAGGGTAAACTACCCATAAGGTACCAAGATTCACATTCAGTACCTGCACACATAGTACCTTCAATTACTCACTTCAATGCACTACCTATATCTTTTCAGTACTTTAAAGTTCTCACTTAAATGTACTACTTCAGTCTACTTCAGTACATACACAAAAACAGAATGTATTTCACATTTCAAGAAACACTTGGGAATTGTAGCCTATTGATACCCAATTCCTGCCACTCTTAGGTACACTCATATTTCTCTTCTCTGTATTACGTGTGTGCGATGCTCTACCTGGCCAGTAGGTGCTCTTGCGAGTATAGAATTAAACACGTATTTCTAAAGGTAACCTAGGTAGGTTATACTGTTGTGTTCTAGGGGTAAGTAGCGTGTAGCCGATAGACCCTAGTAGCCGTCCTTATTGGTAGAGAGCCTTGGGCAAGCCAATATACCCTTCTGTGTACTAACAGGTGACTCATCGTGGCAAAAAGAAAAAAATGTGGTGAGATTTCAAAATGTTTAGACAGCTTGAGACTCAAGGATATAGAGAGCTGTGTTAATGTACAGTTAGCCTCATAAATGTTATAGAGAGCTAAAAAAAATGTTTAAGGAGCTAGAAACTAAAGGATAGATAGCTTCATCACTGTCTAGAAAATAGTAGAAGAACAGCACATCCAGGTCCAATATAGTCATAAGGAGGTGCTCGCAGATCCTGGATCCTTGGTTAGAGGATCAAAAATTACTTAGACAGCAGAAAAAATCTTTTCCACAGCACCAAATTCCATAAAAAGTGTAGGTTTTATTCCATAACAGGTGTCAATATAGCAGCGACGTTTCAGTCAGCTCAACCTGACCTTTCTCAAGCCACCACTGTCTAGATAGCTTCATCAATGTCTAGGTATTGTCTAGTCAAGATACTAGTAAGAGTATCCAGAGAATGTGGATGTGTTTAATGTTTACTTTTTGTCAGGATGTATAGAAAATTTATTGGTATAATCCTGTTCTAGTCCTAGTTCCTCTGCCTTAAGGGACAGGCGTCGAGGTCGACTGATTTTAAGTAAGGGGGTTTGTGGTGTCCCGGTACCATATCTTATACGTTACCTGTATAGAGGTCCCTAGGACATCTTGGTCCCTCTTGTCTAGTTTTCCCCTTGTCACCTCACACTTGGTTAATGACTATATAGCCGTTCTTATTAATATAACTGTAAATATAGGAATATATATGTATATATTTTGTTATCTACCTGTTCGCAGCATGGCAGGACCTTCGGGTAACGTGATTAGGTGGAAACTCTATGGTTTTGCTTTAGGACCTTTGGAGGTTCCCGTGATGTATGCACCCACAATGCACTGTAACAGTGAGTGACAGTCGTTACGGACCAATCCAAAACGGCCAGGCCCTGCCCGTATAAGGGACCTGCGCCATCTTGATCCCTCTCTTGGGTTGCTGACTCTGGAAGAGGTAGGACCTCCACAGCTTACAAGACAATTTAGTAGGCCAAAGCCTTGCGGCCTAGGCCTAGGCCTATAGCATAGCAGGTATACTAAGCAATTCCCCGCTACTCATCACAAGATCACTGGACCTAATTACTCCCCTAAATCCAGCAGATCTCTGCCATACAATTCTACAAAAGCTGAATTGGGCTTATCTGATCCCAACCGACTGTCAATCGCTGCTCACGCTGTATGTAAAGAGACTCTGTTATCTGGACTGTTATTATTACTACATGCTCAGAAATTCCTCAGTAAAAGCGGTTGTGGAGAATCTTTTATTTCTGCATCACCTATTGCTCTTGGGAAGGGTGGCAATAGGCCTAACAAGAACACAACATTTAACCCACACCCTGGCGTCACGAGTGACAAGGGTTTATAGCGCCCTTAACTATCCTGCACAGCAACACCCTAAATACCTTACACTACCCCAAGACAGTGTCCTCTCTTCCGTCACCACAACAGGTTATGGATACTAGACTTATAGGGACAGATCATTCATCCAGGGATTTATTCTGTTTGCCACTATTGGAATTTTTGCCCCTGGTATGGGGCATTTGACATCAGCCTCATAAGGATTTTTTTTCCTTTCTCTGGATTAATACATTAGGGAAATAGGTTGAACTGGTTAGTCTTTTTTAAATATTATGAACTATGTTAAAATGTTATCGGCAACAGTACTGACCTCCTCAGCCAGCAACTGGTTGACTGGGCATTCTCATGTGTATAGATGGGGACCAAAAAAGTGGTTATCAGCTGGGACAGCCTAACATTAAAACACTAGCAGTGAGAAATCAGAGAGGGAAGATTTTTTTTTCTTTCTAACCCAGTCCTGCCCCTTTTTAAACAAAACAAAACATTTAGAACTCAGTAGAAAGTTATTAAATTTTTTTTTATTGTTTTAAATACTTATAGCAGTGCAGAAGAGTGGGCATTTCCATAAACCCTGGTGCAGCGCGAGTGAGAGTTATCTATATATCCACTTATAGGAAATGAATTATGCCTACATCATTAAAACATACAGTCATAGTATAATACAAGTGCACAGTATGGGAAAAATTATTAGAATAATAATATTTCAAGTACAGTGATCCCTCAACTTACAATGGCCTCAACATACAATGGTATTTTCTGGACCATTATAACCTAAAACAATACTTAACATACAATGCTACAGACAGTCCAGATCTCTGAAACGTGTCAATATCTGGAAGAACTGACAAATTAGAATGGGCATTTACTGGTAAAACCCCTGTATTACTGAAGTGCATGCACTGAATTCCTGTCTGGTAGCGCCCCGTACAGTACAGGGATGTACTACATGTTCTGTACTACTGTTAACCCATGCCACAGTTAGCTGCTCCTTTAGACACCAAGTAAGGGCGGCTCCATTTTACTTTTTTTAGGACATTGTGTGTACTGTACAGGACCCTGAAGAAGCTCCTGTCCTCTACATAGAGAGTGATTTACAGCTGCCAGCAGCTCTTTCTTACGTTTCTAAGGACTTGCTATATCTATATTAGTTATCTACTTATTTTTCATATGTAGCTACCAACTTTTAGGAAACACATATCTCATCCTGAGAAAGCTGGGTGAGACATAAGAAATCCAGGTATAGTTTAATTCCTAGGAGACCATAGCTTTTGAGGACTTTGGTGAAGTCTAGATTTTTATGGGATGAAAGGCAGGTTGGTAGTGGGGCATTTTATTCCCTTCCTGGACAGACAAGTTTTCTTTGTGGCCAAAATTAGCAAAAGTGCTAAAGACAGGGCTAAAAGACAAGGTGTAACTCAGTCTGCAAGCTGAGGCTCTGAGAACCTGCTCTGATGAGAATGGAGAGTCCTGCAGAGTTTGCAGAGTTAAAAAGGGGCATCTTAATGTGAGTAAGTAACACATTTGTTGGCTGTTTTCTGAGATGACTGGTAGTAAGCCACATGAATAGATGGGAAATATTGTTGTATTGCTTTGTGCCTGTTCGTAAAGACTGTATTTTTGTTTGCTGGAAAAGAAAAAAAAAATAGGAGAAGCCTTAAAGGGGTATTCAGGGATCTTAGCTTTTATCCCCTATCCAAAGGATAGGGGATACCAAGTCTGATCATGGGGGTCCCGCCGCTAGGACCCCCCGCAATCTCCTGCAGCATCCGCATTGAATGCAGGGCTGCGTCTCCAGTGTTGGAAACGCCCGCTCCAATTACGCTTCCTCCCTTAAACATGAATGGAGGGGGCGTGGTGTGACGTCACTGCGTGATGTTACATCATGTCTCCAGTCTCGGAAACCCAGAAGTTTCTGATACTGGAGACACAGCCCCGCATACAATGCGGATGCTGCAGGGAGATCGCAGGGGGGGTCCCAATCAGACATTGTATCCCCTATCCTCTGGATAGGGGAAAAAAGCTTAAATTCCGGAATACCGCTTTAAGGACACAGCCCATGTTGGCCTGGAGGACACAGACAGTTTTCATTTTTGTGTTTTGATTTTTTTCCTCCTTGCCTCTTTCATTATCTCATCCACGGAGCCATGTGAGGGCATGTTTTTTCCATGACCAATTTTACTTTGCAATAACACCTTTTATTTCACCCTAAAATATATAGCAAAACAAAAACAATATTGTTTGTGAGGGTACATTTAAAAATATTTTTAAAAAATTACAATTCTGATTCCTCTTTTTTTTTCACACAGTGCATTTCATGGTAAAACTGACATGTCATCTTTATTTTGTAAGTTAATAGGATTACAACAATACCCATATTAACTGGGCTTTTGTATATTGTACTGCTTGCCCTTTTCTGACCCTATAACTTTTTTCATTTTTCTGCCTATGAGGTTCTCTTTTTGTTTTTAAATCTGTGGTTTTATCAATACCATTGCTTGAAGAGGACTCCAGAGGGCATGAAAAACCAACCCACCAGCACCTTTTCGGGGGATGGTGAGCAATTGGAAGGTACAAGATGCTGCTGATGTTAGAAACCTCTTAAATGCTGTAATTGAGGCATTAAAGGGGTTATTGATCGACATCACGGTGATCAGTCATTAACCTATTGCCCAAAAATGTATCATGTTACACCTTTAACACCATTAGAAATGCACATTAAAAGAAAAACACACAGAATAGTGGCTCCAAAGAAGAATGTGCAACCACAGGTCTGGTGCCAATCTATCAAAAACACTTTTTGATACCCCTTGATCCCATGCTGGGAGAACTGTTAAATGTTTATGATGCAGAACAGCCCTGATCGACAAGAAGTCAGTAGGACATAATGAACCTTCATGAAATCTGATAATGTGTAATGCCACACCCTACGATCCATGTCTACCACTCTTGTCCTGGGCACTTTACTACCTGCTTTAGCCCTTTGGCCTCTGCTCAATCTTCAATGGCTCTGTTCTCTTCCATTCTGTGCCTTGTTTTCGGCTTGGCTGCTGCCATTTTGCTGTTCTTCTGCATCTTGCCTTTTGAGATGGTAGACTCTGAAAACTCCCAGGTCACTGGTTGACAACTGGCGTCAGGATTTATTTCCATGGGGAAAGTTTTCATAAGGATTCAGATGCAATTCAAATTGAACATCACTAGGGGACTGGGAAAAAGGCCCCCTGGTGCATGGGTCTAAAAAACCCCGATTTCTTAAGCAGTGTATGTTCAATTCTAACACCCAACAGCTAACAATAAGGCTGTAAGCTTAAAGGCGTATTCCAGGATTTTTTTTATTTATTTGACTATGCTACATGGGCTGTAAAGTTAGTGTAGTTCATAATATAGTGTGTGATGGTTTTCTCTCAATTCTTCTGTGATTTTCACACCTCTTTTTATTTTTAACAGCATACAAAATTACTGTTGTCTCAGATTTTTCCCAGGTTGCAAAGCAGTCGAGACCTGACTCATTAGTCAGCTGATGATAGGGAGCCTGTCTGCTTTAGTGGGTGGAGGGATCGCTTGGTGGGAGAGAGATCAAACTGCAACAAATGCAACAGCTGTAGGCACCCTGATTGAAAACCACAGGTCTTTTGAATGGATGCAGCTCATTTACAGTATGTTTCAATGGGTGGGGTGGCTGATGTGTTGGAGGGAGGAAAATGGAATTGTGATATTTGTAGTCAAAAAAAGAAAAGTCAAACAGGAAATACCAGTTCACAAAAAGCTAGCCACAGTGTTATGGTAATCTCACAACATAGCCATTTAGCCCAAGACAAGCGTAGATCCTTCCTAAGCATGTCCATTACTGTCTGGCAGGTACGTACTAAAATCACCTTATGGTGGATAACCCCTTTAATAGATTTGGTAGCTACTTTTACAAGTAATGTGGTAGTGGAGATATAGGGCTGGCATAATGCTGTTAAGCAGTTTAAAAGTTTAACACTTTATTCATTTATGGTTTTTTGTTACTGTATTTGGCAAAACCCACAAGCTATAATAATCTTGTGTATTTCCTTGCTTGTTACAATGCATTAAGATATCAATATAAATAATCCTCCAAGTATAGACCTTTCCTTAAATGTTGTTTATTTGTCTATAAGGCATATCAGAACTTCTATGGTTTGTCTGGTCTGTACAAAGAAAAAGGGGCCGGTTGGATAACCTACATACCAGTTACACACTGGATTTATTAACTAAATAGTGTCTGATACCCTTGGTGTGAAAGGTCTTCCATAAAACCAAATTCCTCTCTTCTGTTTCTGACCTTGTTGACCTCTTAAACCTACTCTTCAAGATGATGACACAGAGCAACAGGTATCTTGTGGATGGAGTGAATTATGGTGAACACTTTGTGTCCTACATTGACATGCCTGCAAAAGCTAGAAAATCATATTCCTAAAAGTGCAAAGTAATGAAAAAAGTTTAATTTAAAAACATTAACTAAGTAATTTGTGTTCGATAAGAATAGAAGTTGTATTCTTCAGTATTCCGTCCTTTTTTTTTTTTTTTTTTACATCAAACAAACATGTCTTCTACATGATCTTGTTGATAATTTTAAGGATCTGATGTGATATCCATTAAGAGTAAATGTAGTAGAAAAGTGTTTATCAGCTCACCTGAGCATTCAGTGCTGTCAGGGTCCAGACTAGCGGCTGATGAAGACACTGGAGGTGGATCCTCTGTGCCAGAGAGGCGATGACGTGGGCCGTACTGGGGAATCGGTTCTAAGCAGTTACTGGTGTTCACCAGAGCCCGCCACAAATCAGGATGGACTTGCTGCGGCAGTAACTACCAGCAGAAGGTCAGCGCAGGCAGCGAGGTTCGTAGTCAGGGGCAACAGCAGAAGGTCTGGGTACACAGGCTTGGAACACACTATAACGCTTTCTCAGGGCACAAGGCAACAATATCCGGCAAGGAGAGGAAGGGGAAGTGGGTTTTTATATGTTAGGGAGTGATTGGGCAAGGCACCAATTAGTGGTGCACTGGCCCTTTAAATTTTAGCAAGCCGGTGCGCGTGCGCCCTAGGGAGCGGGGCCGCATGCGCTGGGAGGAAGCAGACGGGGGCAAGAGGTGAGTGACATGGGGCGCAATCCGAGGGCGGGCATGAGCCGTGCCTCGGATCGCGTCCCCTCCGGGGACCAGGGAGCAGCGCTCGCGGTCAGCAATGCCGACCGGAGCGCTGCAGACAGAAGCACGCCATGAGCGCTCCGGGGAGGCAGCGGGACCCGGAGCGTTCAACGTGACAGTACCCCACCCCCTTGGGTCTCCCCCTCTTCTTGGAACCAAGGAATCTGTAGATGAGTTCCTTGTCTAGAATATTGTCCTCTGGCTCCCAAGACCTCTCTTCGGGGCCACAATTCTCCCAATCAACAAGAATTTTTTTTTTTACCTCTGACAACCTTTGAAGCGAGGATTTATTTAACCGAGAAGACGTCAGAGGACCCCGAGACAGGAGCAGGAACGGTGACCTTGGGGGAAAAGCGGTCAAGAATGAGAGGCTTGAGAAGGGAAACATGAAAGGAGTTAGGAATACAAAGAGGAGGAAGATGGAGCTTGTAAGAGACAGGGTTGATTTGACTTTTGACCCTAAATGGCCCGAGGTAACGTGGACCCAGCTTGTAGCTAGGGACACGAAACCGAATATATTTGGCAGAGAGCCACACTTTGTCACCAGGGGCAAAGACAGGAGGAATTCTTCTCTTCTTGTCCGCATGTTTCTTCATACGAGAGGAGGCCAGCGAGAGCGACTTTTGAGTCTCCTTCCAAATAGAGGAAAAGTCCCGGGTCAAATCATCTACGGCAGGAACTCCAGATAAAGTGGGGATGGGGAGGGGGGGAAGTGGGTGACGGCCGTATACCACAAAGAATGGAGACTTGGCGGATGACTCAGAGTTTATGAAATTGTACGAGAATTCAGCCCGGGGTAACAGGTCAACCCAATCATCTTGGCGGGAGGAGACAAAATGTCGCAGGTAGTCACCAAGGATCTGGTTTACTCTCTCCACTTGTCCATTAGATTGCGGGTGGTAGGCGGAGGAAAAATTCAATTTAATCTTCAATTGGGTGCAGAGTGCTCTCCAGAATATCGAGATGAATTGAACGCCTCTATCGGAGACGATATGCGTAGGTAGTCCGTGGAAACGAAAAATGTGCAAAAAAAATTGCTTCGCCAATTGTGGCGCAGAAGGGAGGCCAGCAAGCGGAACGAAATGGGCCATTTTGGAGAATCGATCAACGACCACCCAAATGATAGCGTTGCCATGGGATACAGGAAGGTCAGTGACGAAGTCCATCGCTATGTGTGACCAAGGCTGTTCGGGTACCGGCAGAGGAAGAAGAAAACCCGCAGGCCTCTGACGAGGAGTTTCATCACGTGCACAGACAGTACAGGAGCGTACGAAGTCAGTCACATCTTTTTCAAGGGAAGGCCACCAATAGTGTCTGGCAATCAACTGAATGGATTTCTTGATTCCAGCGTGACCCGCCAAGTGGGAGAAGTGACCCCATTTGAGAGTCCGGAGGCAAAGATGTGGGGGGACAAAGGTTTTTCCTGGAGGAACTGGCGCCAGAGAAGCAGGAGCAGCAGAGATCAGACACTCAGGGGGAATGATGTGTTGGCGAGAGGTTTCTGCCTCCGTGGCATCAGTGGAACGTGATAGGGCATCCGCCCTGACATTCTTGTCTGCAGGACGAAAATGTATCTGGAAATTGAAGCGGGCGAAGAACAATGACCACCTGGCCTGGCGAGGATTTAATAGCTGGGCGGACTGTAGGTATGACAGATTTTTGTGGTCAGTGTAGATGGTGATCGGGTGGAGAGATCCTTCCAGGAGATGCCTCAACTCCTCAAGTGCCATTTTAATGGCCAGCAATTCTCGGTCACCAATAGCGTAGTTTTTTTCAGGAGGAGAAAATGTTTTAGAGAAAAAAACGCAAGTGATGCCTTTTCCTTTAGCGTTATTTAAGAAGAACCGCCCCGGCTCCTACTGAAGAGGCATCTATCTCAAGGAAGAATGGTTTCAGAGGATCAGGCCTAGTCAAGACTGGTGCGGAGGCGAAGGCGGCTTTAAGGCGAGTAAAAGCTTCTTCCGCTTGGGGAGGCCAGGATCTCGGATTCGCATCTTTCTTGGTCAGAGCCACAATGGGAGCCACGATAGTGGAGAAGTGGGGGATAAACTGACGGTAGTAATTAGCAAATCCGAGGAAGCGCTGGATAGAGCGAAGTCCGGAGGGGCGTGGCCAATCCAAGACTGCGGAGAGCTTGTCGGGGTCCATTTGAAGACCTTGTCCTAAGACCAGATATCCCAGGAAAGGAAGACAGGTACGTTCAAAGAGGCATTTTTCAATCTTGGCGTAGAGATGGTTAACACGGAGGCGCTGGAGCACTTGACAAACATGGAGGCAGTGTTCCTCTAGGTTGGAGGAGAAGATTAGAATGTCATCGAGATAGACCACCACGCAACCATATAACAAGTCCCGGAAGATTTCATTGACAAAGTCTTGGAAGACTGCAGGGGCGTTGCAAAGACCGAATGGCATGACCAGGTATTCGAAGTGACCATCTCTGGTGTTAAAAGCGGTTTTCCACTCATCTCCTTCACAAATTCTGATGATATTATACGCGCCCCTGAGGTCAAGCTTAGTAAAAATCTCTAGTAAAAAAGCTTAGTAAAAAAATAGCTGGTCAAAGAGTTCCGAGATGAGAGGCAGAGGGTAGCGGTTCTTTATAGTGATCTTATTGAGGCCGCGGTAGTCAATACAAGGGCATAGAGACCCATCTTTCTTGGCAACAAAGAAGAATCCTGCTCCAGCAGGAGAAGAAGACTTCCTGATGAAACCTTTTGTGAGATTCTCCTGAATACACTCCGTCATGGCCTCAGTTTCTGGAGCGGAGAGAGGGTAAATCCTGCCACGGGGCGGTGTGGTCCCAGGGAGCAAGTCAATTGGGCAGTCGTAGGGCCTATGTGATGGTAAGACCTCTGCCTGTTTCTTGCAAAAGATGTCAGAAAAGTCTTGATAGGCCTTTGGAAGGCCGAGCAATGGAGAAGCAATGGACACTTGGCTGGTGGGTAGCGACTTAAGGCAGCGTGTGTGGCAGGAAGAGCCCCAGGATTTAATGTGCCCAGTGGTCCAGTCGTGGGTAGGAGAATGCCACTGGAGCCAGGGTAAGCCAAGAAGGATGTCAGAGGTGCAGTTAGGCAGGACAAAGAACTCAATCATTTCTTGAAGGAGAACCCCCATGGTCATGCGTACTGGGGCCGTGCGGTAACGCACGGAGGAATTCAGTTGTTCTCCGTTTACTGAGGAAATGAAGAAGGGCTTGACGAGACGGATAACAGGGATGTTAAACCGGTTGATGAAGGAGGCTTTAATGAAGTTTCCTGCTGAACCAGAGTCCAAGAATGCCTCAGCAGAGAAGGAGGCTTTATCAGCTGGAGAAATCCGTACTAGAATAGTCAGGCGTGGAGAGGAGGAATTTACACAGTGACGCCTCTCCCACGTTCACTGACGCTGAGGACGAAGAGGGCAATCCTTTAGGAAATGTTCAGGGCTCGCACAGTATAGGCATAAGTTCTCGTTCCTCCGGCGAGTCCTCTCTTGTTGGGTCAGGCGAGACCGGTCCACTTGCATGGCCTCCTCAGCGGGAGGCACAGTAACTGACTGCAAAGGATGCTGGAAGGGAGGTGCCAGACGTGGGTATCGCCTGGTGCGAACGAGATCTTTCTCCTGGCGGAGCTCCTGACGTCTCTCAATGTAGCGCATGTCAATGCGGGTAGCCAGGTGGATGACTTCAGTCAGGGAGGAGGGAATCTCTTGTGCCGCCAGACAATCCTTAATATGGCTGGATAGACCTTTTAAAGGTCGCGCAGAGAGCCTCATTGTTCCAGGCCAACTCAGAGGCCAAAGTACGGAATTGTATGGCGTATTCGCCCACAGTAGAGTCTCCTTGGACAAGGTTCAGCAAGGCAGTTTCCGCGGATGAGGCACGGGCAGGTTCCTCAAAGACACTGCGGACTTCAGAAAAGAAGGACTGGACGGAGGCAGTGGCAGGATCGCTGCGGTCCCAGAGCGGCGTGGCCCAGGCCAAGGCCTTCCCAGAAAGTAAACTGACGACGAACGCCACCTTAGACCGTTCTGTGGGGAATTGGTCCGACAACATCTCTAAGTGCAGGGAGCATTGGGACAGGAATCCCCAACACTTTTTAGAGCCCCCGTCAAACTTATATGGGAGAGACATGCGGACTCTAGCAGAAGTAGCAGCAGCTCGGAGAGGAGGAGATGCTGGAGCTGGCGGTTGAGGCTGTGGAGGCAGAAGCTGTTGCATCATGGCGGTCAACTGCGACAGCTGTTGTCCTTGTTGAGCAATCTGCTGGAACTGCTGGGCAACCACGGAGGTGAGATCTGCGAGGCTTGGTAGCGGCACCTCAGCGGGATCCATGGCCGGATCTACTGTCAGGGTCCGGACTAGCGGCTGGTGTAGACACTGGAGGTGGATCCTCTGTGCCAGAGAGGCGATGACGCGGGCCGTACTGGGGAATCGGTTCTAAGCAGTTACTGGTGTTCGCCAGAGCCCGCCGCAAAGCAGGTTGGACTTGCTGCGGCAGTAACTACCAGGTCGTGTTCCCCAGTAGCGACTCGACCTCTCTGGCAGCTGAGACTGGCGCGGTACACAAGGACTAGACAGAGGCGAGGTCAGACGTAGCAGAAGGTCAGGGCAGGCAGCGAGGTTCGTAGTCAGGGGCAACAGCAGAAGGTCTGGGTACACAGGCTTGGAACACACTATAACGCTTTCTCGGGGCACAAAAGAACAAGATCCGGCAAGGAGAGGAAGGGGATTTTTATATGTTAGGGAGTCATTGGCCCAGGCACCAATTGGTGGTGCACTGGCTCTTTAAATTATAGCAAGCCGGCGCGCGCGCCCTAGGGAGCGGGGCCGCGCGTGCCGGGAGGAAGCAGATGGGGGTGAGAGGTGAGTGACATGGGGCGCGATCCGAGGGCGGGCACGAGCGGCACTCGCGGTCAGCAATGCCGACCGGAGCGCTGCAGACAGAAGCACGCCGTGACAAGTGCATGGCAATCCTCAAGGCAATGACAAACAGCTGAAAGAACCAGTACTGTAAAAACAAAGATTTATTCAGTTCCTTTGAAATTCCATTTGGAGAGGCAGTATAAAAGGGTACATCAGGCGATATTACAGCAGTGACAGCTAGGAATACATCCTTTCACGCCAACACGTTTCAGGTCAATAGACCTTTAGTCATGGCATACATGTTCACTCATTATGTATCAGTTTTATGCTGAACAATGTTCCAACCTCCAAACATGGGAAGACTGTATGCATTATATATATATAAGAGACACCACCATCTGGGCTATATTCATTAACACACAATTTTTATTTAATTAGTTTATAATAAAAATTGTTTTTTTATTAAAAATCACTCTGTAGTGGGTATGGTGCGCTCAGTGTTTCTGGCCTGGGGTGGGGTTGGAGTTGTCCACTTGGACCAACTGTGCAAAGTCCCCCATGTTTCTGTATTCTTTTTCTATTAAAAAACTTATAATTTTATTTTATTACTTTATCTTCACTTTATCTTTAGTTGTTCATATTTATTATTTTATTATTTATTTTTTAGCTTGAAAGAGGTTCATTGATATAAGTATTCCTTTATGGATAAACAAAAGGGGACGAGCGCCGCTAAGGTAGCGGGCGCATTTGGTAAGCAGCTGTGGTGGAGTGACTTAGTTGCATAGGGACTTAACGGTCCTGAGCACAAAAGTCCCCTTTGATGGGTCGCTCTCTAGAGCTTGACAGCCTTGATAGTGATCCATCCCCAGTGGTGCAAGTAAGTCCTTCTGGCATTACTATATGAATACTAATTTATTTTCCCTCAATTTGGTGGATTATGAATGGAGGTTTATTCTTTTTTCTTTTTTTTTTCATTTTTTCATTATTTAACATTTTTTATACATAATTTTGTTTATCATTTTTTCTAACATACGTGTGGTCTTTACATCAGGTTGCTCCTTGCTTGTTCTCCATGCCTCCCTTGGCGTAGTGAGACGCTTGGTACACTGTGTCTAATGGATGTATTTTAGGTTCGTATTCACACTATTTGAGTGGCTGTGGCGTTGGCCCGATCTCCCCCGCATGTTGTGTTTTTACAGCACATGTTACCATCTCAAGTTTTCAGATCGGGACTTCCTGCGCGCCGTATAGATATAGCGTCGGCGTTGCCGGGACGACCGATCACATGATTACACATGTGATTTCTTAGATCGATATACGCCTTGGCGCAGGCTCATAGCGTTGTTAACCCACGCCACCTGCGTCAACTTTACAGAGGGTGCATGCCTCCTCGCTGCTGCTAAAAGTATGTAATAAGTTGTTTACAGGTGTAAGAATTATGTATGATATAGGTGATTAGATGTAATTATATATGAAATATGCATTTTCAAGCACTGATTTTAATTCAAAGTCACTATTTAGCACACAAGCACTTTATTATTATATGTCATATATTGCACTTTACATATATATTAATTTTGCACTTTGGTAATGATTTTTTGGATGGTGTTTTTATAATGGATTTGTGATTAACTGTTATTTGCACTAATGAGTTGTATGGGTTTATATACCCTCTTAAACTGTGTGTGTCACATGCTTGAAAAAGACTCTAGGAGGAGTTGAAACGTTGTATGCTGCTATGAGAGAATAAATTCACAAGTTTACTTTGGAGTGCTGTGTTCTACTGGTTTTCTATATATATATATATATATATATATATATATATATATCAAGGCTTCATAACGGAAAGTGAAGTGCTGGCACTGCTCTCCCTCTATATTCTCCCTTGAGTAGTCTATATGCGCACTCTAGCTAGCAGCGTGTCTTCATGTGGTGGTGCTCATGTACTGCGATAGTGGTAAGGTGAATGCAAATCCATATAGTTAAGAAGAAAGTACAGGCAACTCACCACGTTGTAGTAACTTCATGTTTATTGCTGGGACATGCAGGTAAAGCGGCTTCACGCCACACCGGGATGCCGAACACTAGTGCGTTAACCGATAACAGCTGTTTCTTTCCTTTCAGGAACTTCAACAGATCGTCTCCATTCACCTGTGCATATATATCTCCTCCTTCATTTGTGACGTCGTGCCAAGGTGAGCGGAGTTTCAATCTTACAAATAGATTTTTCTATAAATTTAATATTGGTAAATCTATTTGTAAGATTGAAACTCCGCTCACCTTGGCACAACGTCACAAATGAAAGAGGAGATATATAGTCACGTGCACAGATGAATGGAGACGATCTGTTGAAGTTCCTGAAAGGAAAGAAACAGCTGTCATCGGTTAACGCACTAGTGTTCGGCATCCCGGTGTGGCGTGAAGCCGCTTTACCTGCATGTCCCAGCAATAAACACAAAGTTACTACAACGTGGTGAGTTGCCTGTACTTTCTTCTTAACTATATGGATTTGCATTCACCTTACCACTATCGCAGTACATGAGCACCACCACATGAAGACACGCTGCTAGCTAGAGTGCGCATATAGACTACTCAAGGGAGAATATAGAGGGAGAGCAGTGCAAACACTTCACTTTCTGTTATGAAGCCTTGTGATCATTGCACCTGAATCTTTTTGTGCTTGAGCACGCAGAAGATCCCCATCCCACATACAAGTCTATGCACCATGGAAAACAGCACAGAAAATATAGCCATGGATCTAGCAAAAGCTGAAGAGAACACACTGGGAGCAGGACGGGAAGACGCTAGTGCGTTTTTCACACGATGTAACGAGAAAGACTTTTACCAGTTTATGAGTGAAAAAACCCTCATGTTTAAAATTAACACATTGTCTGAAAAAGAAACAAGATTGTTTTGGACAATAAACAGCCTAAAATCATATAAAGCCTGTGATAGAGTACCACGAGGTCTGAGAGGGTACAAGGAAGCCTCACAATTTACTGAAGATCAGAAATTTATGTCTGCATGGAAAGATCTGCACAAACGATACAGCTTGGAAATGTTGCATTTAGTATTAGAGAAAAATATTGAAGAGTATGAAAAAGTTTCAAAAGAATTAAGCCAAGCAAAAAGTGAGCTGGGTCTAAGACAACCAGAAGAAAAATGTAATGAGTTCATGAAAAAAACCGAAAAAAAATTAATAACTCTACAAAAAACCATTAAAGAAATAAAAAGAGATAAATTCCTTCGAGATCGCATAGACTATGAGTCAGATAATGTATTCCTACACGGAAAAACAAATCCGAAGGGAAGAAAAACCTCTTATCAAAAAAAGAAAAGACAGACAAATAAAAATCAAGAAAAAAATAAAAAAACCTCAGACTTCTGGACAACAGACGGAGACACCAGTTCGTCAGAAGATAGTGTGAACAATAGCAACGAGCTGTCAAAAAACGAGAAGGAAAAAAACAAGAAAAAAATCAGAAGAGGAAGAGGAGGAGGAAAGAAATCCCAAAAAACTAACAAAACGGAAGAGAGTAACCTGGCAGTCATAAATAGAGAGGGAAAAAAAGAAAATAAAGGAGAAGTTACATCAACAGTAACAATGGACAGAATAAATGAAGAAAGAAGATTAACACAAAAGGACATTGTTTCTATAAATAAAAATACACCAGCAGTAGTTAATTTGTCCAGTCTGATACTTAAAGAGGACACTATAAAACTCCTCTCAAGAGGACTGAATTTTTGTCTAGTTGAAGACTTTAATATGGAAGATTTCGAAATAGATCTTTTCAGAGCCATAAGAAAATTAAATTTAAAAAGATTTTTTGCTAGCAAAACAAATGCAGAAAAGGAAGGTAGTCAAAAAGAAGGAGAGATCCCAGTAACAGTAGGACCTTTAGGTTTCAACATTCTTAGAGATTCAGTAGGTAGCGAAAGGGAGTGTCTGTTTGCATTAACAGAGTTGCTAGGGGAGAACACCGGGGAACCAGATAAAACACCCACAGAGGTCGAAGTACAAGATTTTAGAGGAGGGAATAGCTCCACGTTTTCTCCTCCTATTCAACCGGGAGGGAACCTGGAGCTATTCCAACAAAAAGTACTCGACGATTTGAAAGTACAGATATACCCAAAATATACTGTTAATCTAACAATAGGAGAACAAAAAGCATTAACATGGTTAAAAAAACAAAAGGATAAAATAACGATAAAAAGAGCAGATAAGGGTGGAAACACCGTAATCATGAACACAATAGATTACTTAAAGGAAGCACATCGCCAACTAGATGACACAAGGACATATGAGAAATTAAAAGCTAGTCCCATGAAAAAACTTAAATCACAGCTACAAACTTTACTAAGAAAACAGGTAGAGAGAGGAATTCTGTCAGATAAAATGGCAGAGAAGCTATTTCCACTAAACCCCAAAAATGCCACATGGTACATTGTACCGAAAATACATAAGACTATGGACTCCCCTCCAGGGAGACCAATAGTCTCTGGGGTAGGTTCACTGACGGAATCCCTCTCTGCATATACCGACTGGTTGTTACGGCCATTGCTGGCTGATGTACCATCCTTAGTGAAAGATACGGACGATTTCCTGGGTGCACTCGACGGCATCTCCAGTGTGGAAGGCTACCTCTTAACGTCAATAGACGTGGAAAGCTTGTACACTCGAATACCACAGGGGTTAGCCGTTGACTGCATCAGAGAAATCCTAATACGGACAGGAAAATCTGAAGATTTTGTAAACTTTGTCTGCGAATCAATAGAGTTTATTTTGAAAAATAATGTCTTCCAATTTGGGGAACAATGGTACGCCCAAAGGGGTGGGACCGCAATGGGGACCCCGGTCTCGTGCACACTAGCTAACCTGTATCTTGCGGTTTTTGAGGAAAAATATGTCTTTACAGATGAAAATCCCTTCCTAGAGCATATTGGACACTATTCACGTTTTGTAGACGACGTGTTCATGCTCTGGAAGGGTTCTCCTAAAGACTTTGAGAGATTCGTTGAATATCTCAATACTAACCAAATGAATATGGCTTTTACCTCTAAATATAGCAATACAGAACTACAATTCCTGGACGTTCTTATAAAAAAACAAAACAACACACTCGCTACAATAGGTTACAGAAAAGAAACCGCAAGCAATACCCTACTACATTACAAAAGCTACCATCCTTCCCACACGAAAGAAGCAATACCATACGGACTACTACTCAGATTGAGACGAATAAATAGTACAGAAGAGTCATTTAACACGCAGGCCGATGAATTGATACAACGGTTAGAAGATAGGGGGTATCCACCTCAAATATTAAAAAATACACTAGAAAGAGTAAAAAAAAAATTGACAGAAGCACACTATTAAAAAATAGGAGACACAGAAAACACACTAGAATAAAAGATGAGGACAATAAGAAAGAGAGGTTTACTTTTACATTTAAATATAGTCCTATGCATGAATTAATAAAAAGATCTATATACACGAACTGGCATTTAATAGAAAGAGACCAGATTCTTGGTAAAATAAAAATAGAAAAACCCATGATAGCGTTCAAGCGAACAAAAAATTTAAAAGACGAATTAGTAAAAAGTAAAATAACGGAAAAAAGAACAACAGAAGAAAACTGGTTAAATAAATCAATAATTAGAGGAAATAAAAAATGTGGAAATTGTAACTGGTGCCACCATTTTATAACTGGCAACAGTATAAATATAGGGGGTATCACTAGAGAAATTACAGATTTCATGTGTTGTAGATCCAAAAATGTGATATATGCAATCATATTGTTACGCCGAGCGCTCCGGGTCCCCGCTCCTCCCCGGAGCGCTCGCTACACTCCTCTCACTGCAGCGCTCCGGTCGGTTCCACGGACCCGGGGCGCTGCGATACCGCCTCTGGCCGGGATGCGATTCGCGATGCGGGTAGCGCCCGCTCGCGATGCGCACCCCGGCTCCCGTACCTGACTCGCTCTCCGTCAGTTCTGTCCCGGCGCGCGCGGCCCCGCTCCCTAGGGCGCGCGCGCGCCGGGTCTTTGCGATTTAAAGGGCCACTGCGCCGCTGATTGGCGCAGTGGTTCCAATTAGTGTTTACACCTGTGCACTTCCCTATATCACCTCACTTCCCCTTCACTCCCTCGCCGGATCTTGTTGCCTTAGTGCCAGTGAAAGCGTTTCCTTGTGTGTTCCTAGCCTGTGTTCCAGACCTCCTGCCGTTGCCCCTGACTACGATCCTTGCTGCCTGCCCCGACCTTCTGCTACGTCCGACCTTGCTTCTGTCTACTCCCTTGTACCGCGCCTATCTTCAGCAGCCAGAGAGGTTGAGCCGTTGCTAGGGGATACGACCTGGTCACTACCGCCGCAGCAAGACCATCCCGCTTTGCGGCGGGCTCTGGTGAAAACCAGTAGTGACTTAGAACCGATCCTCTAGCACGGTCCACGCCAATCCCTCTCTGGCACAGAGGATCCACTACCTGCCAGCCGGCATCGTGACAGTAGATCCGGCCATGGATCCCGCTGAAGTTCCTCTGCCAGTTGTCGCTGACCTCACCACGGTGGTCGCCCAGCAGTCACAACAGATTGCGCAACAAGGCCAACAGCTGTCTCAACTGACTGTTATGCTACAACAGTTACTACCACAGCTCCAGCAACCATCTCCTCCGCCAGCTCCTGTACCTCCTCCGCAGCGAGTGGCCGCTTCTGGACTACGACTATCCTTGCCGGATAAATTTGATGGGGACTCTAAGCTTTGCCGTGGCTTTCTTTCCCAATGTTCATTACACTTGGAGATGATGTCGGACCAGTTCCCCACTGAAAGGTCTAAGGTGGCTTTCGTAGTCAGCCTGCTGTCTGGAAAAGCCCTGGCTTGGGCCACACCGCTCTGGGACCGCAATGACCCCGTCACTGCCTCTGTACACTCCTTCTTCTCGGAAATTCGAAGTGTCTTTGAGGAACCTGCCCGAGCCTCTTCTGCTGAGACTGCCCTGTTGAACCTGGTCCAGGGTAATTCTTCCGTTGGCGAGTATGCCGTACAATTCCGTACTCTTGCTTCTGAATTATCCTGGAACAATGAGGCCCTCTGCGCGACCTTTAAAAAAGGCCTATCCAGCAACATTAAAGATGTTCTGGCCGCACGAGAAATGCCTGCTAATCTTCATGAACTTATTCACCTAGCCACTCGCATTGACATGCGTTTTTCCGAAAGGCGTCAGGAGCTCCGCCAAGATATGGACTCTGTTCGCACGAGGCGTTTCTTCTCCTCGGCTCCTCTCTCCTCTGGTTCCCTGCAATCTGTTCCTGTGCCTCCCGCCGTGGAGGCTATGCAGGTCGACCGGTCTCGCCTGACATCTCAAGAGAGGACACGACGCCGCATGGAGAACCTCTGCCTGTACTGTGCTAGTACCGAACACTTCCTGAGGGATTGTCCTATCCGCCCTCCCCGCCTGGAAAGACGTACCCTGACTCCGCACAAAGGTGAGACAATCCTTGATGTCCACTCTGCTTCTCCACGTCTTACTGTGCCTGTGCGGATGTCTGCCTCTGCCTTCTCCTTCTCTTCTGTGGCCTTCTTAGACTCTGGATCTGCAGGAAATTTTATTTTGGCCTCTCTCGTCAACAGGTTCAACATCCCAGTGACCAGTCTCACCAGACCCCTTTACATCAATTGTATAAACAATGAAAGATTGGACTGTTCCATACGTTTCCGCACGGAGCCCCTTCTAATGAGCATCGGATCTCATCACGAGAGGATTGAACTTTTGGTCCTCCCCAATTGCACCTCGGAAATTCTCCTTGGACTTCCCTGGCTTCAACTTCATTCCCCAACCCTGGATTGGTCCACTGGGGAGATCAAGACTTGGGGGCCCTCTTGTTCCAAGGACTGTCTAAAACCGGTTCCCAGTAACCCTTGCCGTAACTCTGTGCTTCCTCCAGTAACCGGTCTCCCTAAGGCCTATATGGACTTCGCGGATGTTTTCTGCAAAAAACAAGCGGAGACTCTACCTCCTCACAGGCCTTATGATTGTCCTATCGACCTCCTCCCGGGCACTACTCCACCCCGGGGCAGAATTTATCCTCTCTCTGCCCCAGAGACTCTTGCCATGTCTGAATACGTCCAGGAGAATCTAAAAAAGGGCTTTATCCGTAAATCCTCCTCTCCTGCCGGAGCCGGATTTTTCTTTGTGTCCAAAAAAGATGGCTCTCTACGTCCTTGCATTGACTACCGCGGACTTAATAAAATCACGGTTAAGAACCGCTACCCCTTACCCCTCATCTCTGAACTCTTTGATCGCCTCCAAGGTGCCCACATCTTTACTAAATTGGACTTAAGAGGCGCCTATAACCTCATCCGCATCAGAGAGGGGGATGAGTGGAAAACAGCATTTAACACCAGAGATGGACACTTTGAGTATCTGGTCATGCCCTTTGGCCTGTGCAACGCCCCTGCTGTCTTCCAAGACTTTGTTAATGAAATTTTTCGTGATCTGTTATACTCCTGTGTTGTTGTATATCTTGATGATATCCTAATTTTTTCGGCCAATCTAGAAGAACACCGCCAGCATGTCCGTATGGTTCTTCAGAGACTTCGTGACAATCAACTCTATGCTAAAATTGAGAAATGTCTGTTTGAATGCCAATCTCTTCCTTTTCTAGGATACTTGGTCTCTGGCCAGGGACTACAAATGGATCCAGATAAACTCTCTGCCGTCTTAGATTGGCCACGCCCCTCCGGACTCCGTGCCATCCAACGTTTTTTGGGGTTCGCCAATTATTACAGGCAATTTATTCCACATTTTTCTACCATTGTGGCTCCTATTGTGGCTTTAACCAAAAAAAATGCCGATCCCAAGTCTTGGCCTCCTCAAGCGGAAGACGCCTTTAAACGACTCAAGTCCGCCTTCTCTTCGGCTCCCGTGCTCTCCAGACCTGACCCATCTAAACCCTTCCTATTGGAGGTTGATGCCTCCTCTGTGGGAGCTGGAGCTGTCCTTCTACAAAAAAACTCTTCCGGGCATGCTGTTACTTGTGGGTTTTTTTCTAGGACCTTCTCTCCGGCGGAGAGGAACTACTCCATCGGGGATCGAGAGCTTCTAGCCATTAAATTAGCACTTGAGGAATGGAGGCATCTGCTGGAGGGATCAAGATTTCCAGTTATTATTTACACCGATCACAAGAACCTCTCATACCTCGAGTCTGCCCAACGGCTGAATCCTCGTCAGGCCAGGTGGTCTCTGTTCTTTGCCCGATTTAATTTTGAAATTCACTTTCGGCCTGCTGATAAGAACATTAGGGCCGATGCTCTCTCTCGTTCCTCAGATGCTTCTGAAATTGAACTCTCTCCTCAACACATCATTCCTCCTGACTGCCTGATTTCCACTTCTCCAGCCTCCATCAGGCAAACTCCACCAGGAAAGACCTTTGTTTCTCCACGCCAACGCCTCGGAATCCTCAAATGGGGTCACTCCTCCCATCTCGCAGGTCATGCGGGCATCAAGAAATCTGTGCAACTCATCTCTCGCTTCTATTGGTGGCCGACTCTAGAGACTGATGTGGTGGACTTTGTGCGAGCCTGCACTATCTGTGCCCGGGATAAGACTCCTCGCCAGAAGCCCGCTGGTTTTCTTCTTCCTCTGCCTGTTCCCGAACAACCTTGGTCTCTGATTGGTATGGATTTTATTACTGACTTACCCCCATCCCATGGCAACACTGTTATTTGGGTGGTCGTTGATCGATTCTCCAAAATGGCACATTTCATCCCTCTTCCTGGTCTTCCTTCAGCGCCTCAGTTGGCTAAACAATTTTTTGTACACATTTTTCGTCTTCACGGGTTGCCTACGCAGATCGTCTCGGATAGAGGCGTCCAATTTGTGTCTAAATTCTGGAGGGCTCTCTGTAAACAACTCAAGATTAAATTAAATTTTTCTTCTGCATACCATCCTCAATCCAATGGACAAGTAGAAAGAATTAACCAGATCTTGGGTGACTATTTACGACATTTTGTTTCCTCCCGCCAGGATGACTGGGCAGATCTTCTACCTTGGGCCGAATTCTCGTATAATTTCAGAATCTCTGAATCTTCCTCCAAATCCCCGTTTTTCGTGGTGTACGGCCGTCACCCTCTTCCCCCCCTCCCTACCCCCTTGCCCTCTGGTCTGCCCGCTGTGGATGAAATTTCTCGTGATCTCTCCATCATATGGAGAGAGACCCAAAATTCTCTCTTACAGGCTTCTTCACGCATGAAGAGATTCGCGGATAAGAAAAGAAGAGCTCCTCCCATTTTTTCCCCTGGAGACAAGGTATGGCTCTCCGCCAAATATGTCCGCTTCCGTGTCCCTAGCTATAAGTTGGGACCACGCTATCTTGGTCCTTTCAAGATTTTGCGCCAGATTAATCCTGTCTCTTACAAACTTCTTCTTCCTCCTTCTCTTCGTATTCCTAATGCCTTTCATGTTTCTCTTCTTAAACCACTTATCATTAACCGTTTCTCTCCCAAATCTGTTCCCCCCACTCCTGTCTCCGGCTCCTCGGACATCTTCTCCGTCAAAGAAATTTTAGCATCTAAAAAGGTCAGAGGGAAAACCTTCTTTTTAGTGGATTGGGAGGGTTGTGGTCCAGAAGAGAGGTCCTGGGAACCTGAGGACAATATCCTGGACAAAAGTCTGGTCCTCAGGTTCTCAGGCTCCAAGAAGAGGGGGAGACCCAAGGGGGGGGGTACTGTTACGCCGAGCGCTCCGGGTCCCCGCTCCTCCCCGGAGCGCTCGCTACACTCCTCTCACTGCAGCGCTCCGGTCGGTTCCACGGACCCGGGGCGCTGCGATACCGCCTCTGGCCGGGATGCGATTCGCGATGCGGGTAGCGCCCGCTCGCGATGCGCACCCCGGCTCCCGTACCTGACTCGCTCTCCGTCAGTTCTGTCCCGGCGCGCGCGGCCCCGCTCCCTAGGGCGCGCGCGCGCCGGGTCTTTGCGATTTAAAGGGCCACTGCGCCGCTGATTGGCGCAGTGGTTCCAATTAGTGTTTACACCTGTGCACTTCCCTATATCACCTCACTTCCCCTTCACTCCCTCGCCGGATCTTGTTGCCTTAGTGCCAGTGAAAGCGTTTCCTTGTGTGTTCCTAGCCTGTGTTCCAGACCTCCTGCCGTTGCCCCTGACTACGATCCTTGCTGCCTGCCCCGACCTTCTGCTACGTCCGACCTTGCTTCTGTCTACTCCCTTGTACCGCGCCTATCTTCAGCAGCCAGAGAGGTTGAGCCGTTGCTAGGGGATACGACCTGGTCACTACCGCCGCAGCAAGACCATCCCGCTTTGCGGCGGGCTCTGGTGAAAACCAGTAGTGACTTAGAACCGATCCTCTAGCACGGTCCACGCCAATCCCTCTCTGGCACAGAGGATCCACTACCTGCCAGCCGGCATCGTGACACATATGTGAATGTATGAGATTTTACATAGGCAGTACAATCAGACCCATGAATATTAGATTCAGAGAACATATGCACTCTATAGTAACAAAAAAAGGCTCACCACGACTAATAGAACACGTGGTCTCTGAACATGCAGGAAACATCAAAAATATTAAATTTTTAGGCATAGAAAAAGACAAAATAAAACCAGATCAAGACAATGTGAAAAAATTAAGAGAAATAGAAGCCCGTTGGATATTGAGGACGGGAGCTCAAGACATGAGAGGGTTAAATGATAGAATAGATATGGGAGTCTTCCTCTGAACATCGGTTTGGTTACAAATGGTTCTGTTTTTACTAGCCCGGTTTTAAACAGTTTTTTACCACAGCAGATATGCTATTTTCACTTATATACAATTATGTTATGTTTTATAAGTAATTTTTCTATAAATTTAATATTGGCAAATCTATTTGTAAGATTGAAACTCCGCTCACCTTGGCACGACGTCACAAATGAAGGAGGAGATATATAGTCACGTGCACAGGTGAATGGAGACGATCTGTTGAAGTTCCTGAAAGGAAAGAAACAGCTGTCATCGGTTAACGCACTAGTGTTCGGCATCCCGGTGTGGCGTGAAGCCGCTTTACCTGCATGTCCCAGCAATAAACACGAAGTTACTACAACGTGGTGAGTACTTTCTTCTTAACTATATGGATATATATATATATATATATATATATATATATATATATGATCCACCTTCAATAATGCAGAATTAAATCTGTCCTATTATTCATCCCATTGGGTTGGATGCCCGGTAAACAAGGAAAACTCTGTTGCGGAGATGCCGGACAAGATCTCAACCTATTTTACTCTGGACAACACTTTCGATGCCAGAGAAGATTATGGTGGAGGTGTTCCTTGAGTGTTTAACAGCAAAGTGCCTCGAAACATTTGACATATTAGAGGTTATTGGACAAGAAGCAAACCTGACATGCTCCTGTATTCTTTTTTTGAGTAATCTTTTTGTACTACCTATGTAATTTAAGTTACATTCTGTGCATGTTATCTTGTAAATTACATAGTTACTGTTAGGCTAGGTTCACACTACGTAATTTGAGCCTGCATTTCCACTTTGAAATTGCAGGCAGAAATTCTGCTTACTAAAATGTATTGTGTTGTATTGTATTCGGAATTTGTGAAGCGGAATTTGTGAATAGAAAATCTGCTTTAAAATTTCCGCCTGAAGAATGGTGCTGCTAATTCTTCTGGCGGAAATACTCATTGCAGTCTATTAAAGAACACATTGCAGTCTATTAAAGACTTTTTTCAGAAAATAACCCCCTAAAACATGGCTTAGCCCGGTACGGCAGATATATAGATTATGTGGTGATTGCTTGGAATTCGGACAGGGATAAAGTTGCACAGTTTATTGAATATATTAGTGCAAACAACTGTAATTAAAAATTTACTTATACTTGGGAAAAAAATACTGTAACATTTTTGGATGTTGTATTGATTGCTAGTGGCAACAAAGTGGAAGTTAATCCGTTTCGAAAACCGATCTCAGTTAATACCACACTTAGAGCCGACTCATGCCATCCCAGACATATGGTAGAAGGTATACCTGTAGGTGAGCTCATCCACATTAAACTGAACAATTCAACAGAAGATGTGTACCGTAGGGAAGTCAATAACACATGCACGAGGCTTCAACAGCAAGGTTATCCTCCGTGGATCCTTCATAGAGCATGCAACCGTGTGGACCCTACGGATCGCACACATCTTCTAAATAAGGTAAAACCAACTAATGAAGTTGACAATAAGCTGTCATTTGTAACTACTTATAGTACAGAATTTAACATAATAAAAAATACTGTTAATAAAAATTTACCTATGCTCCTAAGTGATCCAGGTTTAAAGCAGTTCCTACAGGAAGGTGTCCGTTTGTCTAGCAGAAGAGCATCCACTTTATCATCATTGTTGGTTTTGAGTTTAGTGGAGGAAATAGATAAAAAGGAAATATGGCTATCCGTGAAAGGGTTTCATAAATGTTCAGAATCCAGATGTGTGGTGATCCAATATGCTAACAAATGTTGGGTAGTTGAAGGCACCATAGACAATAAAACATACCCTATAAGGAACTTTATAAACTGTAACAGTAAATATGTCATTTATAAGATAACATATGCATAGAATGTAACTTAAATTACAGGAGCATGTCAGGCTTGCTTCTTGTCCAATAACCACTAATATGTCAGTCACTTTGCTGTTAAACACTCAGGGAATCCCTCAACCATAATCTTCTCTGGCATCGAAAGGGTTGTCCAGAGTAAGAGAGGTGGAAATCTTGTCCGGAATCTCGGCCACAGAGAAACAAAGTGGATTTACTTGTTTAACAGCATAAACCCAATGGAATGAATTATAGGACAGATTTAATTCTGCAATATTGAAGGTGGATCATATATACATGCAGCCTCTATATAAGTGTCATTTTTTCCTTTTTCTTTTTTGTTTGATTTTAATGTGTACATGGGTGATAAAGTTTGTTGAATCCGCCCGGAAATTCTCCCTCCCCATGTTTGGAGGTGGGAACATTGTTCAGTATAAAACTGATACACAATGAGTGAACATGTATGCCATGACTAAAGGTTTATTGACCCGAAACGTGTCGGCGTGGAAGGATGTATTCCTAGCTTTCACTGCTGTAATATCGCCTGATGTACCCTTTTTTTACTGCCTCTCCAAATGGAATTTCATAGAAATTTAATAAACCTTTGTTTTTACAGTGCTGGCTCTTTCAGCTGTTTGTTATCCATTAAGAGTACTATTTTACTTAACTGTGTTTACAAAAAAGCAAAAAATATTTCCAGAAACACCATTGGCCATACTTTTGGTGATAATTCCAGAAATAATTTTTTTTTATATCAACTGGTTCCAGAAAGTTTAATAGATTTGTAAATGACTTCTATTAAAAAATCTTAATCCTTCCAATAATTATCAGCTGCTGAAGTTGAGTTCTTCTTTCCTGTTAGGCAACAGTGCTCTCTGCTGACATCTCTGCTTGTCTCAGGAACTGCACAGAGTAGAAGAGGTTTGCTATGGGGATTTGCTTCTACTCTGGACAGTTCCTGAGACAGGTGTCATCAGAGAGCACTTAGAAAAGAACAACTCAACTTCAGCAGCTCATAAGTACTGACAGATTTTTTAATAGAAGTAATTTACAAATCTTTTTAACTTTCTGGAGCCAGTTGATATATAAAAAAAAGTTTTTTTCCTGGATAACCCCTTTAAGCCAATTCACCAGTGGTATAAATTTTGACTTGACAAAGTTTAACAATGTGTCACATTTTTAAAACAACCTAAACCACTGATACTGGTACTGGTTTGACCATTGTAGTTTCAAGTAGTCTGCCAGTAGAAGTTGAAGAATGTTTTAATAGAACATTTTGGGCAGATTATGCTACATGGTCAGTAGCAGGAAAATCGATAATTATTTTGATAATATTGTTACTTGGTGTAGAATAGAAGATAACTTTCCAACATATAGATTATTTGCTTTTGACACATCGATGGCATGAATATGAAGGGCCATGTTTCTTTATATCTAAAAACTATTTTTTTTCCTTTGTATGCTACAAAATAAAAAAGCAACATTTCATGCTACAATACCTCATAGTTAACTGTGTTAACTCCTTTTTTAGTAATACAACAAAAGTCCTGTAGCTGTCATGTCTTCCAGTTTCCGGTCTTGTGCTGTTCTTGCTTCTTCTGTTGACATCCTGCTCTCCCGCTTTGCTCTGTGATTGGCTGAGCAGGGAGTGGGCCGTCATCGGAAGATGGGGAAAAAAGCGCAGGAGCAGCAACCAGAAGATATGGTAGCTGTAATAACGGGGGAGCATGGGAGGTAAGTATGTCAGCAAGAAAACAGGGGTATAGATCAGCTTACAGCTAAATCGGGCTAGTTATCATTATTCTGGGCATACTTTTATATTTCAATAGTCCGCTCTGATGCTGAGTTTTAGGCTTTTTTGTAAATATGTAAATGAGGCTCAAAAGCCCATTGGGCACTTCCAAGCACAGCAAGAGCCTAGGTAAGTCCAGCCCCTGTCTTTTGTCAATCAATCATGTATTAGGCGGATGCAAGTGGGTAAGTCGTTAGTGAATAAGAGTACATGGGCTGGATTTACCCAGGCTTTTACCTGATACACCTGGAATCCTGATGACTAGCCCTATCTACGTGTTTATTTATGTCCTTCAAGGCATATCCACAGATTACCTAATACACATGCAATAGTTCTAGGCAAAATGTTTGTTCAGCTGACAGCTATATCTTCAGATTCAGATTATCACATGCATATGTACTCTTTGGTTGGCTGAGCATTTATGTGTGCTAAATCGATAGACAACAGTAAGATGCTACCGGCCACTGACATGAGCAAAAGGATTGTGCAGTTAAAATCTCCCTATATAATCTGGTAGCGGAAATTGTGAGGCTTGCACATTAGACAGTCCATTGGTCCAACCAAAATGGCGGCTTCACTTGCTTTTTTCTGATGTGTATGGGCATCTTTTGTTAAAAAGTCTTTTTTTTTCTAGAAATGCCTCTGTAAAATGAATTTCTTTAAAATAAGTCAAAAGTTCTTTGGTATATCTTTCTTTCTTTTTATTTTTTTATTGGGATGGGGTTAGCTTTATCAGAAACTTTTCCTGTTGTAACAAAAAGGGGTCAAGTGCAGGGCCGTTTGAAGGAATTTGGGGGCCCCCCAAAAAATAGACATTGAGCTCCCCCCCCTCCACCCCCTCCCCATTTTTGCTAGCTTACCTGCTTCAAAATGACACCATTTATTTAGATAAGACAAGTAGAGCTATTTTATTCAGTGTATGTAATTTATCACTTACTACTACCTTGTTTTTTCTTATCCTCCTCTTGCTTTCTCTTCATTCTTTTCTGGCTTCCGGAAGCATAATTTTGCTTCATGATGTCTGTCGAATCCGTCATCAGAGATCACGTGGATGGCTGGCTGCTGTCAGCGACTAATGAGAGAGGGGCCCCCATGAGTAGGCAGGTAGTAGCTCCAGATTACCCCCTTCCCTCCCCAGTAGGCAGGTAGTAGCCCAATATTAGACCCCCCCAGTAGGCAGGTAACACCCCAGATTAACCCCCTCCGCCCAGTAGGCAGGTAGTACCCCCAGATTAACCCATCCCCCAGTAGGCAGGTAGTACCCCCAGATTAACCCACTCCCCCAGCAGGCATGTAGTACCCCCAGATTAACCCCCTCCCCCAGTAGGCAGATAGTACCCCCAGTACCCCAGGAGGGGGTTCATCTGGGGGTACTACCTTCCTACTGGGGGGGGAGGGATTAATCTGGGGGTACTATCTTCCTAATGGGGGAGGGGGTTAATCTGGGGGTAATACCTGCCTACTGGGGGGCCCCAGATTAACCCCCTCCCTCCCCAGTAGGCAGGTAGTACCCCCAGATTAACCCCCTCCCCCCAGACCCAGTAGGCAGGTAGATAGTAGTACTAGTACCCCTAGGAATTGAGTGCAGAACCTTGCAATCACATTCACTCAATGTCAGAGAGGTTGCACAACTAATGCCGCACGCGGTAATGTTGTCAATTCGCGCACCGCGCACCGTCATCACACTCTAGGGACAGCCCTAGAATTCTGGGACTCAGCGTGACGTCATGTGACATGGAGAGCCACGCGAAGATACGAGGCCCGGGCCAACGGACGGTGAGCCGGAGCGGGGCACAAAAAGGAGCTAGAGGCAGCGGCTTCAGTCTATGCCTCTCGCTCCAGGCAGGCTCTCGCATTGCTGGCCCGGCAGGCCGACAGCGCGAGCAGGATAGTGCAAGAGGGCAGGCAAACATCGGCTCTGCTCAGGGGCCCCGGGCCAGCTCAGGGTCCCAAGTAATTGCTTGGTTTGCCTGCCTTGGTCCTGGCAAACCGGGCCTGGTCAAGTGTATAAATAGTAAATAGAAAACAGGGAAAGGAGGAACAGCTGCAGTCACTCTATCTCAAGAGGGGTGCAGCTGCAGTTATTCTCCCACTTAAAGTGCATAGGAGCTAAGCTGCAGGACTATAGCACAGCCTTAGTACAATGCGTGGAGCAATCTGCTTCTGGCTCCGTTCTATGTGTATAGGGTGCTCTGACTAACAGCTGATCAGCAGGGGGTACAGATATTGAAGGTCTTTGTTAAGGATTAGTGTTGGGCTCAAATATTCGTATTTTAAATTTTTATCCTGAATATCGCAAATTTCGCAAATATTGCGAATATATTCGCTATATATTCAAAATTGCGAATATTTGCTTTTTTCCGCATATGTGAATATTCGCATGTGTGAATATTCGTATATGCGCATATTCACATATGTGAATATTCGTATATTCCTTCTTTTCCCTTGTGGGCCAATTAGAATGATGCAAATACACTTGTCAGAGGTTGTCAACAACATCCCTAGAAACCAATAGTAAAGTTGCCCACCTCCTCACTGTTTTCTTCCTCGAATGCGTGAATATGCGAATATTCACATATGCGAATATACGAATATAACGAATACGCGAAATTCGCGACTATAGGATGAATATTCGTCTATATATTCGTGAAATATTGCGAATTCGAATATGGGCAAAGCCGCTCATCACTATTTAGGATTGGCCATCAATTTAAAAAGTACAAAAATACCTTCAAGTGTATGGTCAAAAAATGAGACCTAGATTGGTCTTTATCAAGACTGACTAATCCTAAACTGATAACTGTAATAAAGAAGCAGAAGAGAAGTGCCCATCTTCAGGGACTAAATTATTGGTATTGTGATAACTGAGCAGAGAGTCAATGGAGATCATGCCTGGGATCCCTTATGTTTTAAGATAAGGGTCTGTGATATAGCTGTTCTTTTGCTAATTGAAAGCAGAATTATAGTTCTTCATAATGACCATAATTGTGCTGAGCCTTTCTATTGCCATATTCCCGTAAATTAGTCAGTATGCCGAGTCGTATTTTACTACTTTTTTTTTTTATAAAAGTTGTGGCTGGTGGAAATATTTTCCTTTTGATATTATACATATGGAGGTCAATGGGTTGTTATAGGTGCACAACTTTCTTCCTACATCAGACAGCTCAATTTTAAGATTCTAAGATCCCCTTCCTTAAAAAGTCTTCTTATGTGTTGTATGCAAAAGACATTTTCTAGGAAGTTATTTTGACCCCTGGAAACAAAACATTTCTGTACTGTACTAGTTAAAAAACTGTTTGCTTGCCACGTTGTTTTAAGAAACATGTAAGATCAGTAAGAATGTGAAAAATACAACAGCTGCATTGTATCATTGCTCATTGGGTCGGCCTTGTTAGTGTAGCGTGACCTCTGAGTCCCTTACAGAGATAATACTGGCACCTCTATGGGCTTATCTGCTACCAGGCTCTGCAGTTCTGAAGCTTAGGGGGATGTGACACTACATTCATTTAAGAAGAAATTTGAGGAACGGATAAATAAAATACTTACTTTCTTTTAATTTGTATATATTACAATTCTCCTTAGGTGTCTTGCCTTTAAAATGTAATTTACCATTTTAATGGTTAGGTTCGCATATTTGTGGATTCAGGTGAGTCTTTGATATATCCACCAAGCAAGTACAAATATACATACTTTGTTGTGTTTTGGAAATTGAAAAATGTATTTATTCTTCAGGTAACTATATCATATACACTAGGAGGGAGCTTTATCAAAGGATTTAGACTGTTTTTTCCTGTCCATATTTGTCGCACAGAAAGTCGCAGTCTAAATATGTGCGACTTTTGCTTTAGATGATTTTTAGAACATGATGCATTCTAGTCTATTTTAGACAGAAAAATGCATTGGTGCTGAACTGATCAAAAGCGACTTTTCAGCGACAAGTCGCATCGGCTGAAAGTAAGCCGAAATGTCAGACCATACTGGAGCAGGTTTAAATACAGTCTAAAGCATAGATCACGAAGTCCATGTGCAGAATTTATCAAGAGCCGTGCACCTTTTGATAAATTAAGCGCACAATAGTCTGGCCTAACCCTCTGTAGTTTGGTCTATATTGATGCGGGACATAGACAACTTTGATAAATCTCCCCCTGTTTTTTATGCTCCTCTCAATGTCAATGGATCAGGGAAAGCTGCAACATGTTAGAGATACGTCCTCTATTTTCAACATGTACACTGGAGATGAGAGAATTTTTTAAAAATTTGATTGGGCCGATTCGCCAAATTTTCTGAAAAAATTTGGTTTGGTACGAATTTATTGGCGCCAAATCTGTAGATGGCAACAGCCTGACGAGACAATAGGGCCTCACAATTGAAAAGATTAAAGATATTTCTTAACATTTAAATTGAAGATTTCAAATAGATGAACCTAAAAAGTTTTATTTAATGTACCAGCAGCATGAGGAGACCCCATGGCGGTACAGTGACACAGCCTGGAGTTGGTGGCAGCAAGAGCAGACCATATAGTGACTGAATGACACAGCCTGGAGTTGTCGGCAGCATGAGGAGACCATATAGTGGATGAATGACAGCCTGGAGTTGGCGGCAGCATGAGGAGACCATATAGTGGCTGAATGACACAGCCTGGAGGTAGCGGAAGCATTAGGAGACCATATAGTTGCAGAATGAATCAGCCTGGAGGTGGCAGCAGCAGGAGGAGAACATATGGTGGCAGAATGAGACAGCCTGGAGCTGGCTTTAGCATGAGGAGAATATATGGTGGCAGTATGAGACAGCCTGGAGGTGGCATAAGCAGCATCAGGAGTCCTGAAAGGGACCCTGTGACATAGTGGGGCGGTGGTTGGCATCAGGCAGGTGGCAGGATCAGAATAGTAGCTGAGGCAGGTAGGTAGAAGAAAACGCTCTCTTTTGTAAAAGTGTTAGTGTGTAAAAGTAAGTATTGAGGATATGCATTATGCAAAATGTAACTTTTAATAACAGGAAAAAGAGATGGGTCCAGCTCTTGGTAGAGGAAATTTTCGGATAAAACTTAACGTTTAGTAATGCATGTTAAAAAAGACTAGCAGCCACCATGGGTGGAAGTGACATGTCACCCTTAAAATTGGAGTAAAACTATTTTTTCCTGTTACTATCGGGGGAGTGCGGTCCCCTGCGTCTGTGCTCCTGGACCATACATGTGGTGTCTTCATGCATGAAGAGTCGGTGTGCTGAATTACTTTTTTTCTTACTACACTGTAGCTTTTAATAATATTCTTAGGATAAAATATATGTACCCAACAATTTGAAATCAAACAAAAGGAAAGGTGTGCAAAAAACACCATATGCCACCTACACCACCAAGGATTGATGTGATGCAAAGACCTCTAAAAGGTGGAAGTGCTACTCGCCCTAAAAAGGGCGGCTCCACACAAGAACCTCTCCCTATTTCCACCTACAAACACTGCCATTTCCCAGGGTTTTTGGGGGGAAATAGGGAGAGGTTCCTGTGTAAAGCTGCCCTTTTTAAGACAAGTTACACTTTCCTCGAAAAGGTGGAAGGAAACAACGTATTGTCCATTGTAGCAGGTGGGGGTAAAAAAATTCCCCTGTAAGGCCCTACTCTCGCCCTATTAATTTCCTTCTTGGCAGGTGTTACTCACCCTTAAAAGGGTGGCCCCACATAGGAAGCTCTTCCTATTTCCACCAAAAAAAAACTGTAAAATGGCAGTGTTTGTAAGTGGAAATGGGGAGAGTTTCCTGTTCGCTCCGGGACTGATTACCGGCGACTACAGGGCGGACAGCATGTGACGTCATGCCTGCGTCGACGTGTGACGTCACGCACCGCCCCTCAATGCAAGCCTACGGGAGGGGGCGTGATAGCTATCACGCCCCCTCCCGTAGGCTTGCATTGCGGGGCGGAGCGTGATTTCACATGCCGGCGCAGGCATGACGTCACATGCCGCCCGCCCTGTAGTCGCCCGTAATCAGACCCGGAGCGAACACGCTCCGGGGACTGATTACAAACGGGATGCCACGGCGGGACTCCCGCGATCAGGCATCTTATCCCCTATCCTTTGGATAGGGGATAAGATGTTTAAGCACCGGAGAACCCCTTTAATGATGCGAGAGTAGGGCCTTACAGGGGAAGTTTTTACCCCCACTGGCTACAATGGACCATACGTTGTTCCCTTCCACCTTTTAGAGGTCTTTGCATCACATCAATACTTGGTGGTGTAGGTGGCACATGTTTTTTTTGTACACCTTTCCTTTTGTTTGATTTAAAAAAAGTTTTTGGTACATACATTTTATCCTAAGGAAAGTTAAGTTTTAACTAATGCATATCTGCATGCTAATGCATATAATGCAATACTTATTTGTGGTCTGATGGGGAGGAATGTCTGTAACTAGGGAGCAGCACCTTAAACATGTTTTGTACTATCCATATTTGTAAAGTCTTGTTGCGGCACGATGGTCAATCTACTTTGATGCATCAGACATTGGTGGGTGGAAGTTCTGGATGATCCATGCCTGATTCATCTTAACAAAGGTCAGTCTCTCCACATTTTACATGGACAGACGAGTTCTCCTTGGGGTGACTATGGCCCCATCTGCACTAAACACCCGCTCTGATGGCACACTACTGGCCGGGCAGGGTAGCTTTTCCAGGGCAAACTCTGCTAGTTGTGGACACAAATCAAGTTTGGCGCCCCAGAAGTCCAGTGGATCTTCAGGATGTGTTGGTATGGTCATGTCAAGGTATGCCACCACCTGCTGGTTCAGGTCCTGCTCCAGGTCTACCTGCTGCTGATGAGTTCTTCACTATGCGGGTTAAGAAAGCTACTCATCAGCAACTGTAGACTCAGGCTGCTGCTGATGGAGCTGCTCCTGCCACCCCACCCCTCCCCAGCAGCCATGGCAGTGGAAGGTGAGCGCAGAGGGCCCCCCAAGTCAGACCTGCGAGAGGATGGACGATGACGCAGTTAGGAATCGGCCAACTGACTACGTGGGATGTGTCTGTAGTAGGTCAGTTTGTCCTCCCTCTCAGTGGGTCTAAAAAAAGCCCCCATTTTGTGCCGGTAGCAAGGGTCCAATAAGATGGAGAGCCAGAAGACATCCCGCAAGTAAGTGAGCATGCATTGTGCCATTTGTGCAAGTGACTCGGAGGGACTACCTGTCTCCATCTTCACTGCAAACTGCCACAATGTGTCTGGGTCCTCTGTCTTGCCTTCCTCATAACCCTCTTGCTGCTCCTGCTCCTCCTCTCCTGTCAGATGACTAAAAAAAACTGCACATCTCGCGAAACATAAAACTGTGCTCCACTGTGCCCCTCCTCCAGTTCAGCTCCCACAGGGTTCATGTGGCTGTGAGATGTAGGCACCACGTCTCCAGTGCCCTGACCAGCCATCGTTTCCAACACGTATTGTAGTAAATGAAGCAGTGGAATAATGTCGTTCATCCCATAATCCTGGCAACTGACTAATAATGTGGCTTCCTCAAAGGGCCTGAGCAAACGGCAGGTGTCATGTATGAGCTGCCACTGGTTGACATTGAAGTTGCACAGGGGAGTCCCCCTATCTGCTTGTATCATCAAGAAATCGGTGTTCGTATAGTTGGTCCAACATATGGAAGGTGGAATTTTAATGTGTGGAAACGTCGCAAAAAAAGACTATGTTGGGGGATACTGTTCTGATGCTGCAGCTGAAGGAGGGTGTGCTTTGCGGTGTTCAAGTGGTTGAAGTGCATGCAAAGTTTCCTTCCCTTTGTTAGGATGTCTTTCAGATGGGGGGAACACTTCAGGAACCGTTTGACAACCAGACTGAACAAGTGTGCCATTGTCACGTATGGGCAGGGAAGGAGTGCTCGCTAAGCTCACCCGCACCCCTGTCCCTGCCTACTTGTCCGCCTATCCTAAATGATAGGCCGGCAACTGGTCGACAATCCCTTCCTAAATAAGTGAGGGGAGTAAAATGTCAACACAATAAAATACAATCCTGTCAGTTGTCAGGAGCAACAGGGAAACAAGCAACTAACAAAGACGAACTAAACATACACACATAAAGTCGATGTCAGTCAAACCGAGTCAAACCAGGAGTGGGAAGAGGTGCCGAATCGCTATAACCAAAGAGAAGTCAGATAAGAAGCCAAAAGTCAAGTTGCCGGGTATACAAGAAAATAAGGGATTGCTAGCTACTCGGGTAATGACCGCTTTAACAGGAATCTTCCCAGAGACTGATGCCTGGTAATATAGGGAGATGCACATGTGGTCAATCAGTAGCTAGCCACTCAGACAGCAGGGCGTAACCCGGCAACCTAGCAAACAACACCTTGTCAGCACCTGTTAACCCTGCGGGTGCTGACAGCCATGCAGGGCTTATGTCTGCGTCAAAGCGCAGACAAGATGGGGTTCCCATTTCAAGTTTTCGTGAAGTAAGCCATGATTCAATTTCTTGATGAAAGACATTTAGCAGTTCCTCCACTGTGTGACTCCGTTCCCCAAGGCAAACCATGTGAAGAACAGCGTGACACCACCGTGCCCTGCACACATTGTATGCTGGAGGGGCATTGAGACTTGTCGGTGGAGTGGAGGCTGAGGACACAGTGGAGGATGAGGAGGTGGAGTCACACACTTTCACAGGACCAACGGCCTGAGAGCGTGGAGCTGACTGCCAACCTTGCTACCACCTTGCTGGCGAAGCTACTGCCTCATGGGCTACCTGCAACACTCTTCTCCTGATGATGATGAAGCCTCTTCTACACCCGGATCCTAAGTGCAATCGGCTTCATCATCATCGAGTTGTGTCTGCATATCACAGATGTCCTTCTCAGGTTCCTCAACAGTTTCTGCTTCAGGAGCCTGAATGCTTGCAACACCACCTCCCATGCCACTCTCATCACTACTTGCCCACCTAGTGGAGGAAGCGGCAGATGTCTCCTTCACTTCTTGGCTGGTCAGTGAGTGCTGACGGTCATCTAGTGTATATTGTCCTCACTATATAGTGGAGCAGAACCCACATCATAATATTTCTGTGCTGGAGGGAACAGCATAGGACAGAGGCAATGGGAGGGCAGAGACTGCTCCCGGGCCATGCCAACTGAGGGTTGTGTCTGAGGAACCCACTGTTGACTGGGGGTGTCAGATGACACTTGTGATGAAGTGGATGACCGTGTTAACCAATCGATGACGGCAGATGGGTTTCTGGTCGAGACATGACCGCTACTTTATACCGGGAAATCAGGCCTCTCACTGTGACTCCTGCTGCCACTCACCTTTAGTCAGCAGTGACCTCTGCCTGATGAATTTAGGCCTCTGCCACTCCTCTGTGCATGTCCTGGCACTTCTCTGCCTGACATACTTAGTGCGTGTATGAGGGGAGTACAATACGCTCCACTACACTTAAAACAGTATTTGTCTACAACACTAGTAGGTGTGTATTTTTGGCTGGTTTGACTATGCTACAGGGGCTGTAAAGTTAGTGTAGTTCATAATATAGTGTCTGTACCTGTGTGTGACGGTTTTCTCACAATTCTGTGATTTTCACTCCAATATTTTTTTTATCAGCATACAAAATGACTGTTGTCTCAGATTTTTCCCAGCTTGCAATGTGGCCGAGACCTGACTCACTAGTCAGCTGATAACAGGAAGCCTGTCTGCTTCAGTGGGTGGAGGGATCGCTTGGTGGGAGAGGGATCAATCTGCAACTAATGCAACTGCTGCAGGGACCCTGATTGAAAACCACAGGTCTTTTGATGGATGCAGCTCACTTATGTTTCAATGGGTGGGGTGGCATGTGTGGGAGGGAGGAAAATGGAATTGTGGGATTTGTAGTAAAAAAAAAAAAAAAGAAAAGTCAAACAGGAAATACCAGTTCACAAAAAGCTAGCCACAGTGATATGGTAATCACACAACATAGCCATTTAACCCCAAGACAAGCGCATATCCTTCCTAACCATGTCCATTACTGCTTGCCTGGTATGTACTAAAATCACCTTATGGTGGATAATCCCTTTAAGACTTTAACAGGAACAAAATGGTACACCATTTAGATGTATGCACAGGTTACACTTAATAGAGGACAATATGCTTTTACTGCTCTGCTCACCCTAACTGGCTGGCTACTATTAGCTTTTCAGTTTCAGTGCTGCAGCACAAAGTTGCTGTGTACTACACCCAAAATTGCACTTTCTCTCTCAATCTTACTCTCTTCCCTATCAGTGCATCTAGGCTGGATTTGGGCTTGAGGTGAATCGCTGCTGTAAAAATGCTTTTCTGTGCAACACACACTGCTGTCAGTCCCTCTCTCTCTGTAATAGAACACTGATTTGACTTACCGCAAGATGGCTGCCAATTATATAGGTTTGGCTGGGTGCTGATAAGCTGTATGCTGCATGTGATTCAGTGTCATCCCGCCGACCCTTGTTCCCGCCTTCCCAGGATCCTTGCCCCATGTCCTCACATGTGGATCCGCCATTTTAGATGCCCGGTCCCTGGAGCCTAGACCGCACTAAATGGAGTTTAGTGAAGTAATCGAATCGTGGCAATATTAGCATTCAAACTTTTCCTGAAATTCGTAACGAATTCGGATTCATCAGATTTGATTCGCTCATCCCTAATGTACACCGTTATCTATTTGCATATGTTAATAGTAAAATAAATGGTGCTGCACAGGATGGTCTAAAGATCTCAAAATCAATTTGTTCAAAGTTTCATCTCTCAATTTATTCAATTCCTGTTGTTCATATAATGTTCTTGTCATTGTTCATTGTGATAGCACTTAACCCCTTCCTGACCTATGACATACCTGTACGTCATGAGTGCGAAGATGTTCCCGACCCATGACGTACCAGGTACGTCATGAACATTTTTGCCGCTACTCGCGGCATCCTGCAGCGCCAGGTAAGATGGTGGCTATCTCTGATAGCCAGCCATCTTACCATGCGACCACGGGGGGTTACATCCCCCCCCCCCCCAAATCTGACTAGCTGATAGCAGCGCAGTGGGTGAGTCCTGATCACGGGGATTGGGACACACACTGCTCTGCTAAGTGTCCCTTACCCGGCCCCCGGTGTCACTTACCCGGCCATGCGGTGTCCCGAGCGGTCCCGGCACGAGCGGTGTCCTCCAGGTGGTCCCGGCGGTGGTGCGTCCCCGGGGGGAGTTTGCAGCAGCAGGGCAGCATCTTCATTGGCAGCAGTGAGATCGCCGTAAAGTGATCTCATCGCTGCCTCTGGGAGTTTCAAAACTGCAACTCCCAGCATGCCCAGACAGCCTTTGGCTTTCTGTGCACGCTGGGAGTTGCAGTTTTGCAACATCTGGAGGTCCACAGTTTGGAGACCACTGTATAATGGTCTCCAATCTGTGCTCTTCCAGATGTTGCAAAACTACAAATATCAGCATGCTCAGTCTGTCCAGGCATGCTGGGAGTTGTAGTTCTGTAACATCTGGAAGAGCACAGACTGGAGACCATTATACAGTGGTCTCCAAACTGTGGACCTCCAGATGTTGCAAAACTACAACTCCCAGCATACCAGACTGCCCAAGCATGCTGGAAGTTGTAGTTCGGCAACATCTGATCCTTCAGATATTGCCGAACTACAACTTCCAGCATGCCTGGGCAGTCTGGGCATGCTGGGAGTTGTAATTTTGCAACAACTGGAGGCACACTGGTTTGGAAACACTAAGTTAAGTAATAAACCTTCAAGTGTTTTGCAACCAGTGTGCTTTCAGCTGTTAGATAACTACAACCCCCACCATGCACGGACAGCCAAAGGGCATGCTGGGAGTTGTAGCAGTATGCCTCTAGCTGTTGCATAACTACAAGTCCCAGCATGCCCTTCTGCTGTAACTTCATGCTGAGATTTGTAGTTTTTGCAACAGCTGAAGGCACTCTGGTTGCGAAACACCAGTTTGTTATCTAACTCCATGTTTTGCAACCAGTGTGCCTCCAGCTGTTGCAAAACTACAACTCCCAGCATGCTTGGACAGCCAAAGGGCATGCTCGGAGTTGTAGTTTTGCAACAGCTGGATGTTTGCCCCCCCCTCCCCCCAATGTGAATGTACAGGGTACACTCACATGGGCGGAGGTTTACAGTGAGTGCTGCAAGTTTGAGATGGCGCAAATTTTGCGCTGCAGCTCAAGCTCACAGCAGCAAACTTGCTGTGAACCTCTGCCCGTGTGACTGTGCCCTAAAAACACTTCACTACACTTACACTACCCTAAAATAAAAAGTAAAAAACACTACATATACACATACCCCTACACAGCCTTCCTCCCCAATAAAAATGAAAAACGTCTGGTACGCTACTGTTTCCAAAACGGAGCCTCCAGCTGTTGCAAAACAACAACTCCCAGTATTGCCGGACAGCCATTGACTGTCCAGGCATGCTGGGAGCTTTGCAACAGCTGGAGGCACCCTTTTTGGGAACCACTGGCATAGAATACCCCTATGTCCACCCCTATGCAAATCCCTAATTTAGGCCTCAAATGCACATGGCGCTCTCTCACTTTATAGCCCTGTCGTATTTCAGGGCAACAGTTTTGGGCCACATATGGGGTGTCTCCGTACTTGGGAGAAATTGCCTTACAAATTTAAGGGGGGCTTTTTCTTCTTTAACCCCTATGAAAAGGTGAAGTTGGGGTCAACACCAGCATGTTAATATATAAGAATTTAATTTTTTACACTGACATGCTGGTGTTGCCGCATACTTTTCATTTTCACAAGAGGTAAAAGGGAAAAAAGACCCTCAAAATTTGTAATGCAATTTCTCCCGAGTACGGAGATACCCCATATGTGGGCGCAAAGTGCTCTGGTGGCGCACAACAAAGATCAGAAGGGACAGTGCGCCATGTACATTTGAGGTGATTTGCACAGGGGTGGCTGATTGTTACAGCAGTTCTGACATAAACGCAAAACAATAAATATCCATATGTGACCCCATTTTGGAAACTACATTTAATAAGGGGTGCAGTGAGCATTTACACCCCACTGGTGTATGAGAGATTTTTGGAACAGTGGTCTGTGAAAATGAAAAATACAATTTTTCATTTGCACAGTCCACTGTTTCAAATATCTGTCAAACGCCAGTGGGGTGTAAATGCTCACTGCACCCCTTATTAAATTCCATGAGGGGTGTAGTTTCCAAAATGGGGTCACATGTGGGGGGTCCACTGTTCTGGCACCATAGGGGCTTCCTAAATGGGACATGCCCCCCAAAAACCCTTTCAGAAAAACTCACTCTCCAAAATCCCCTTGTCGCTCCTTCCCTCTACTGCGCCCGCCGAACACTTTACATACATATATGAGGTGTTTACCTACTTGAGAGAAATTGGGTTACAAATTTTCGGGTGATTTCTCTCCTTTTATCCCTTGTAAAAATTCAAAAATTGGGTCTAAAAGAACATGTGAGTATAAAAAATGAAGATTTGGAATTTTCTCCTTCACTTTGCTGCTATTCCTGTGAAACACCTAAAGGGTTAAAACACTTACTGAATGTCATTTTCAATACTTTGGGGGGTGCAGTTTTTATAATGGGGTCATTTATGGGGTATTTCTAATATGAAGACCCTTAAAATCCACTTCCAACCTGAACTGGTCCCTGAAAAAGTACGATTTTGAAAATCTTGAGAAAAAATGGAAAATTGCTGCTGAACTTTGAAGCCCTCTGGTGTCTTCCAAAAGTAAAAACACGTCAATTTTTTGATGCAAACATAAAGTAGACATATTATATATGTGAATCAATATGTAATTTATTTGGAATATCCATTTTCCTTACAAGCAGAGAGTTTCAAAGTAAGAAAAATGCTAAATTTTCACAATTTTCATGACATTTTTAGATTTTGTACCAAGAAAGGATGCAAATATCAGTGAAATTTTACCAATAACATAAAGAAGAATATGTCATGAAAAAACTGTCTCGGAATCAGAATGATAAGTAAAAGCATTCCAGAGTTATTAATGTTTAAAATAGCAGTGGTCAGATGGTCAAAAAATGCCCAGGTCCTGAAGGTGAAAATGGACTGGGTCATGAAGGGATTAAAGGGGTACTACACTGGAAATCCTTTTTTTTTTTTTTTTTTTTTTTTTTTTTTTTAAATCAACTGGTGATAGAAAGTTATACAGATTTGTAAATTACTTCTATTAAAAAGTCTTAATCTTTCTAGCACTTATAAGCTTCTGGATGCACCACAGGAAGTTATTTTCTTTTTGAATTTCCTTTCTGTCTGATCACAGTGCTCTCTGCTAACACCTCTGTCCATTTTAGAAACTGTCCAGAGTACAAGCAAATCCCCATAGCAAACATCTCCTGCTCTGGACATTTCCTGAAATGGACAGAGGTTTCAACAGAGAGCACTGTGGTCAGACAGAAAGGAAATTTAAAAAGGAAAGAACTTCCTGTGGAGCATACAGAAGCTGATAAGTACTAGAAAGATTAATAATTTTTAATAGCTGTAATTTACAAATCTGTTTAACTTTCTGTCATCAGTTGTCCAGTGTTTTACAGTGGAGCACTCCTTTAAATGGACACTATCAGTTCCAAAAACTGTTACTGTTCAAAATGAAAGACCTTTTATAATATGGTTGTTTATTTATTTTTTTTTTTTAAGAAAACATCTTTTGAAAATCCTACCAGTAGAGGTCCCCATACCTACTGTGACACTAACCAATCCTGCAGCAGCTTGCCTGCCTAGGTACTGAGTAACATTTTTTTTCTTTGGGGATCTGACGGGTACACTTTAACCCCTTAAGGACCGAGCCCTTTTTCACCTTAAGGACCAGAGCGTTTTTTGCAATTCTGACCACTGTCACTTTAAACATTTATAACTCTGGAATGCTTTTAGTTATCATTCTGATTCCGAGATTGTTTTTTTGTGACATATTCTACTTTAACTTAGTGGTAACATTTTTTGGTAACTTGCATCCTTTCTTGGTGAAAAATCCCAAAATTTGATGAAAAAAAAGAAAATTTTGCATTTTTCTAACTTTGAAGCTCTCTGCTTGTAAGGAAAATGGATATTCAAAATAATTTTTTTTTGGGTTCACATATACAATATGTCTACTTTATGTTTGCATCATAAAATTTATGAGTTTTTACTTTTGGAAGACACCAGAGGGCTTCAAAGTTCAGCAGCAATTTTGAAATTGTTCACAAAATTTTCAAACTCGCTATTTTTCATGGACCAGTTCAGGTTTGAAGTGGATTTTAAGGGTCTTCATATTAGAAATACCCCATGAATGACCCCATTATAAAAACTACACCCCCCAAAGTATTCAAAATGACATTCAGTAAGTGTTTTAACCCTTTAGGTGTTTCACAGGAATAGCAGCAAAGTGAAGGAGAAAATTCTAAATCTTCATTTTTTACACTCGCATGTTCTTGTAGACCCAATTTTTGAATTTTTGCAAGGGGTAAAAAGGAGAAAATTTTTACTTGTATTTGAAACCCAATTTCTCTCGAGTCAGCACATACCTCATATGTCTATGTTAATTGTTCGGCGGGCGCAGTAGAGGGCTCAGAAGGGAAGGAGCGACAAATGGTTTTTGGGGGGCATGTCACCTTTAGGAAGCCCCTATGGTGCCAGGACAGCAAAAAAACACACATGGCATACCATTTTGGAATCTAGACCCCTCAGGGAACGTAACAAGGGGTAAAGTGAACCTTAATACCCCACAGGTGTTTCACGACTTTTGCATATGTAAAAAAAATATTTTTTTTTACCTAAAATGCTTGATTTCCCAAAAATTTTACATTTTTAAAAAGTGTAATAGCAGAAAATACCCCCCAAAATTTGAAGCCCATATTCTACCGATTCAGAAAACACCCCATATGGGGGTGAAAATTGCTCTGCTGGCGCACTACAGGTCTCAGAAGAGAAGGTGTCACATTTGGCTTTTTGAAAGCAAATTTTGCTCTGGGGGCATGCCGCATTTAGGAAGCCCCTATGGTGCCAGGACAGCAAAAAAAAAAACACATGGCATACCATTTTGGAAACTAGACCCCTCGTGGAACGTAACAAGGGGTAAAGTGAACCTTAATACCCCACATGTGTTTCACGACTTTTGCATATGTAAAAAAAATTATAATTTTTTACCTAAAATGCTTGGTTTCCCAAAAATTTAACATTTTTAAAAAGGGTAATAGCAGAAAATACCCCCCAAAATTTGAAGCCCAATTTCTCCCGATTCAGAAAACACCCCATATGGGGGTGAAAAGTGCTCTTCTGGCGCACTACAGGTCTCAGAAGAGAAGGAGTCACATTTGTCTTTTTGAAAGCAAATTTTGCTATGGGGGCATGCCGCATTTAGGAAGCCCCTATGGTGCCAGGACAGCAAAAAAAAAAACACATGGCATACCATTTTGGAAACTAGACCCCTCGGGGAACGTAACAAGGGGTTAAGTGAACCTTTATACCCCACAGGTGTTTCATGACTTTTGTATATGTAAAAAAAATTATTTTTTTTTACCTAAAATGCTTGTTTTCCCAAAAATTTTACATTTTTAAAAAGGGTAATAGCAGAAAATATCCCCCAAAATTTGAAGCCCAATTTCTCCCGAGTACGGCGATACCCCATATGTGTCCCTAAACTGTTGCCTTGAAATACGACAGGGCTCCAAAGTGAGGGCGCCATGCGCATTTGAGGCCTAAATTAGGGATTGCATAGGGGTGGACATAGGGGAATTCTACGCCAGTGATTCCCAAACAGGGTGCCTCCAGCTGTTGTAAAACTCCCAGCATGCCTGGACAGTCAGTGGCTATCTGGCAATACTGGGAGTAGTTGTTTTGCAACAGCTGGAGGCTCCGTTCTAGAAAAAAAGTGGCGTACCAGACGTTTTTAATTTTTATTGGGGAGGGGAGGGAAGCTGTGTAGGGGTATGTGTATATGTAGTGTTTTTTACCTTTTATTTTATTTTGTGTAAGTGTAGTGTAGTGTTTTTAGGGTACAGTCACACGGGCGGGGGTTCACAGCAGTTTCTCGCTGGCAGTTTGAGCAGCGGCAGAAAATTTGCTGCAGCTCAAACTTGCAGCCGGATACTTACTGTAATCCTCCGCCCATGTGAGTGTACCCTGTACATTCACATTGGGGAGGGGGGAACATCCAGCTGTTGCAAAACTACAACTCCCAGCATGTACGGTCTATCAGTGCATGCTGGGAGTTGTAGTTTTGCAACAGCTGGAGACACACAGGTTGTGAAACACCGAGTTTGGTAACAAACTCAGTGTTTTGCAACCAGTGTGCCTTCAGCTGTTGCAAAAGCTACAACCCCCAGCATGTACGGACAGCGGAAGGGCATGCTGGGTCTTGTAGTTATGCAACAGCCGGAGGCATACTACATTGGCTGGGGATTGTAGTTATGCAACAGCTGGAGACACACTGGTTTACTACTTAACTCAGTGTGCCTTCAGCTGTTGCAAAACTACAACTCTCAGCAGTCACCGACAGCCAACGGGCATGTTGGGAGTTGTAGTTATGCAACCACCAGATCCACCACTACAACTCCCAGCATGCACTTTAGCTGATTGTGCAAGCTGGGAGTTGTAGTTACACAACAGCTGAAGGTAAACTTTTCCATAGAAAGAATGTGCCTTCAGCTGTTGCAAAACTACAAGTCCCAGCATGCCCATAAGGGCATGCTGGGAGTTGTGGTGGTCTGCCTCCTGCTGTTGCATAACTACAGCTCCCAGCATGCCCTTTTTGCATGCTGGGAGCTGTTGCTAAGCAACAACAGGAGGCTGTCACTCACCTCCAACGATCCAGCCGCACAGGTCAGTCCCTCGCCGCCGCCGCCATCGCTCCTGGGGCCGGGGATCGGGGTCCCCAGCACCCGGGGTGCACGTCCCGCACCCGCTCACGTCCTCCTGAAGAGGGGCGGAGCGGGTTGCGGGAGTGACACCCGCAGCAGGCGCCCTGATTGGTCGGCCGGTAATCCGGCCGACGAATCAGGGCGATCGTGAGGTGGCACCAGTGCCACCTCACTCCTGCAGGCTCTGGCTGTTCGGGGCCGTCTCTGACGGCCCCGATCAGCCAGTAATTCCGGGTCATCGGGTCACTGGAGACCCGATTGACCCGGAATCCGCCGCAGATCGCTGGACTGAATTGTCCAGCGATCTGCGGCAATCGCCGACATGGGGGGACATAATGACCCCCCTGGGCGATATGCCAGGATGCCTGCTGAACGATTTCAGCAGGCATCCGGCTCCGGCTCCCCTCCGGCTAGCGGTGGGGGCCGGAAATGCTCAGGGCGTATCCATACGCCCTCGGTCCTTAAGGACTTAGAAACGGGGGCGTATGGATACGCCCTATGTCCTTAAGGGGTTAAAGTAAATGGCAAGAAGGAAGTATAGTAAAGACTAAATCCACGGGGGAAGGCTTCACATGTGCTGGTTTTAATTTATTTTGTCTGGAATACATAGTATAAAACTTTCTTTTGTGGACTACACCATGTCCCCCTCTTTGATGATTCATATAGCAGTCCAAATTCAGCAATCCTAAAATCTCATGGTCAGCAGACAATAATCCTGGAATTAGTTACATTTTTGTTACAGTCACATAGGCACTGTCAGGCCGCAACCAATAGCTACAAGTAGCTGGGAGAAGTCCATGCAGAGTGAGATGTTACAATATAATTCTATGGGAGACTGTCTTCCTCGACTGCACTTCTCTCCACTTGTCCTAACAATTTGGTCGGGTCTGAACACTCAGACCCTGGCCAATCAAAATTTTTCACCTGTCTCAAGGACAAGTCAAAAGTTTTTCAAAGCGACAGGTACACTTTTATATGGTGAGATTTACTAAAACTGTCTAAATTTTAGCAAGAGTAAATTTAAACTCCACAGTCTAAGAATGAACTAGATTAATCACAGTTCACAGGCATAGAAAAAGTCTAGTAAGTGAGGGTGGACTAGCACTCCTCTGTCTGATAGGAAAAGAGAGATCACAGAGGAGTACTATCAGATAGGAGAGAGCACAGAGGAGTACTATCAGACAGGAGAGAGCACAGAGAACTACTACCAGACAGTAGAGAGCACAGAGGAGTGCTATCAGATAGGAGAGAGCACAGAGGAGTACTATCAGACAGGAGAGAGCACAGAGAACTACTACCAGACAGGAGAGAGCACAGAGGAGTCTTATCAGACAGGAGAGGGCACAGAGGAGTACTATCAGCCAGGAGAGAGCACAGAGGAGTACTATCAGACAGGAGAGAGCACAGAGAACTACTACCAGACAGGAGAGAGAACAGAAGAGTGCTATCAGATAAGAGAGAGCACAGAGGAGTACCATCAGACAGGAGAGAGCACAGAGAACTACTACCAGACAGGAGAGCGCACAGAGGAGTCCTATCAGACAGGAGAGGGCACAGATGAGTGCTATCAGACAGGAGAGAGCACATAAGAGTCTTATCAGACAAGAGAGAGCACAGAGGAGTCCTATCCAACAGGAGAGAGCACAGAGGAGTGCTATCAAACAGGAGAGAGCACAGAGGATTACTATCAGACAGGAGAGAGCACAGAGGAGTACTATCAGAAGGAGAGAGCACAGAGGAGTGCTTTCAGACAGGAGAGAGCACAGAAGAGTCCTATCAGACAGGAGAGAGCACAAAGGAGTGCTATCAACAGGAGAAAGCACAGAGGATTACTATCATACAGGAGAGAGCACAAAGGAGTCCTATCAGACAGGAGAGAGCACAGAGGAGATCTATTAGACAGGAGAGAGCACAGAGGAGTGCTATCAGACAGGAGAGAGCACAGAGGAGTCCTAACAGACAGGAGAGCGCACAGAGGAGTGCTATCAGACAGGAGAGAGCACAGAGGAGTCCTATCAGACAGGAGAGAGCACAGAGGAGTCCTATCAGACAGGAGAGAGCACAGAGGAGTGCTATCAGACAGGTGAAAGCACAGAGGAGTCCTATCAGATAGGAGAGAGCACAGAGTAGTGCTATCAGACAGGAGAGAAAAATAAAAGAAAGGGGGGGCTCAGCTGATATAAATGATATCTGCTGAGCCCCCCTTTCTTTTCTTTTCCGATATTATGGCTTTCTAGGGCACCTTGTTGAGTTTTTCTTTATTCTTCAAGTGTGGCCCTATCTCTAGGGGTTGAGCTCGCTTATGTTTATAGGCAAATCATTATTAATTAATATACAATTTTTTTTTGGTGTGTACCAATTATTTTGGGTACTCAGTAATATTCTTATTTTGCCTTATTTGAGATTATTAGACTTATTGTTAGGAGCACCTTTTAGGTTTGTGTTGGGGTTGATTTGTTCTAGGGAATACCTTCCTTTGGTTGTCAAGTTGGAGGCCCATGAGCAGGCCTGGAGTAACAAAATCGCAGATGTGTTCAACACATCTGTTCCATGTACCAGGAATAAAGACTTTACTATACTGAGTCAATAAATAATGGAGACTAAGAAGGAGATTACGAGACTTTGGTGGAATATAGCAAGTTTGGAAGAGTATAGTAGATTGTCTATGTATCCTAGGGGGTTACGTGTACACATTTTCACAGCCTGGGAGGTTACAGCGGCATTCAAGGATACGTGGGAAACTGGATTAGCACATTTCTCTAAGATTTTGATTAAACTTCTGATTGATCATGATAGGGAGTTACTAACTATTGCCAAAGGCAAACTGAAGAACTTGGAGATTCAATTGGCTACATATGACCAGGAGAAGTTTGTGAAACCCTTTCAGGAGAGGCTAGCTACACAATTAGATAAATATGAAAAGGGAATCAATGAAGGGAAAAAACAAAAATTCAGTAGAGATCATTCTGATTATGATATGAAAACTGTATATAGATGGACTCACAGGGGAAATCGAAGAAGGACATATAAACGCTCAAGTGCCAATAGTAGGGAGCAGGGGCAGACACATGAAGGAGGGAGCAGTGATTTTTTATCTACTGCCACCAGCGATACAGACGGAGGACCAGAAGAGGTAAACGTGGGAGTCAAAAGGCGTATCCCGGTTCCTGTTCTTGGTACCATTGGGGCCCAAGCTCAGGAAACCCATTTGGCAACAGACCAAACAAACTCATTAATACATGAATCTTCACAACTACAGATTATCAACATGTCGACACATGAACTTACCACTACTGAGAAGTCAGTATTGCAGAAAGGCTTATCTTTTTCACCAATGAATTCGGTCGATAAATTTGAACTAACCAAAGATTTATACCTTTTCTGCAGGAAGTGGACCCTGAAAGTTCTACATTCAGAGCCTGAGACTGTTGCTACTCTGGGCCCAATGGACCAACAAGTAATGAGGGATATTTTGGATCTTTTGTAGCAAGATGAGTCAGATCGACCTCAAAAATTTCCATGCCGGATTACATCTGAGACAGCCCCCCCCCCCCCCCCCCCCCGTTGTCCCTTTTTCCAGCTGTACAGATATTTTTTGATGTGATGAAACAAGAGATACAAAAAATGTCTATGGATAATTTTACGGGACAAAATTTGACAATATTGGAATGTCAGGCCCTTAAAGATTTACAGCGGAATACCTCATTTATTATCAAAGAGGCGGACAAAGGGGGCAATGTTGTATTATGGCCTACGGAGATGTACATAAAAGAGGCAGAAAGGCAACTCTCTAATACTTCTTATTACCAGCGTCTTCCCTCTGATCCCACAGATGTATTTCAGAGAAAACTGAATTCCCTGCTGGATACGGTGATTGAACATGGTATCATCAATAGGAGAGAACACACTTTTCTTCAGGTAAAATCCCCACGTACATCCACATTTTATATGCTCCCTAAGATGCACAAAAATCTGAATTGCCCTCCCGGTCGCCCGATAATATGTGCGAAAGAGCATGCACATTTATCGATTTTTATCTTCAACCTTTGGTTTCTAAGCTCCCCTCCCACATTCGGTACTCCCTCTTTCTGATTCAAACATTGCTGGAATTGACAGTACCAGATGATACTCTAATAATCACCTGTGATGTTGAGTCGCTCATGATGGCATCTCGGCGACTGAAGTTTTTGTGAGGCAATCTGAGGAAATTGAATCAGAATTAAGGGGATTCATCATCCGGCTGTTATCATTTGTTCTCAATCACAACTTTTTTGTCTTTGATTCAAAATTTTATTTACAGGTTTCCGGGACTGCGATGGGTGCGTGTTGTGCCCTCTCCAATGCCAACCTTTTTTTTAGGTTGGTGGGAGTGGGCACACGTGTACCCATCCAGTTGGTTTTCCCATGTTATTCATTAGTTTCGTTACATCGATGATGTGCTGTTTTTCTGGAAAGGGACTAGAGAAGAATCTACTGAATTTATTTCCTTTTTGAACTCAAACAATCATAACATCTTCTTGACTTACTCTATCTCTTCCTCTGCAGCAATCTTCTTGGATTTGGAACTAGGAATCATCAACAACAGGATCGTTACCAACTTGTACCGGAAGGAAACAGCGACTAATAATCTTTTACACTTTTCTTCGTTCCATCCTTTGCACACCAAACAGGGCATCCCTGCGGGTCAATTCTTTAGAGTCCGGAGGAACTGTTGTGAGGAAGAAGACTTTAAGATACAAGCATTGGATTTAACTCAGAGATTGAGAAATCGTGGATATCCTAAGGGCATTGTCTCTAAAGCATTTCAAAGAGCTAAAAACAGTGATAGATCGGAACTTTTATTACCAAAGACTAGACCGCAAGAAGATGTGCTGCGCTTTGTGTCCACTTACCATAATCAGTGGGGGAAGATGAGGAACCTACTACAACAAAACTGGAAGATTCTACAGGCAGATGACCGTATCAAAAGGGTGACACACCCCAAACCGGTGGTGGTATCTAAAAAGGCACCTAATCTTAAGGATATTGTAACGGAGAGTCATTTCCAGAGGCCTCCAATGAAAGGTACCATTGGGATTAGATTACGTGGTTCCTTTAACTGTGGGGAATGTAATATATGCAGATTAATGAAACCCACATACATGTTTAAAAACCCAAGAGATGGTAAGGAGTATCGGTTGGACAACTACATTATCTGCAAAAGTATGAATGTTATCTACGCCTTAATCTGCTCTTGCTCCTTTGTTTATATTGGCCAAACCGGACAACAACTCCGTAAGAGAGTCCAAAAACATTTTTATAATATAACATTAGCAGACCGAGATTCCAAACTATATCGTAAAATCACATCTGTAGCATCACATTTCCTGAAATATCATAGAGGACAAACCCATGGAATCACTGTCATTGGACTTGAAGAAATAAAAGGCAATATCAGGGGGGGCTCTCTCACCAAAATGCTTCTCAAAATGGAATCAAAATGGATTTATAATCTGCAATCTGTGACTCCGACTGGACTGAATGAGGAGCTTCTCTTCACTGGATTTTTGGGTGAGTAGATGTCCTTTAGCTAGGAAACACCCCTTCCCAAATGTAATGTTGACTCCCTTTTATATAGGAGAGGTCATCTTCAGATTTTACTGTGCATGTGTCAGGATCCGGGTACTGAGAGGATACTGGTGGTGGATCCTCTGTGTCAGTGGGGTGATGACGTGGGCCGTACCAGGGGGACGGAGTCTAAGGGGTTACTGGTATTCACCAGAGCCCCACCGCAAAGCGGGATGAACTTGCTGCCCCCCAGGTCGTTCCACCCGATAGCGACTCAATGGAACGGTCTACCTCAGGAACTGGTCACAGCAGGAACAATTAACAGCTTTAAAACAGGGTTAGATACATTCCTGGAATAAAATAACATTAATGCTTATGCAGAATTATAAAACTACATCCCTTTCTCTTATCCTCTTACCCCCTTCACTTCAATTCCCTGGTTGGACTTGATGGACGTATGTCTTTTTTCAACCATACTAACTATGTAACTATGTAACTATGTAACCCCGACTGACTGCTGAGATAGGCGCGGTACAAGGGATTAGGCAAGAGCAAGGTCAGACGTAGCAGAAGGTCAGGGCAGGCAGCAGGATCGTAGTCAGGGGCAACGGCAGGAGGTCTGGAACACTGGCTTGGGACATACAAGGAACGCTTTCACTGGCACAATGGCAACAAGATCTGGCAATACAGGGAAGGGGAAGTGAGGTAATATAGACCAGCGCACAGGTGAAAACACTAATTTGGGCCAGGCGCCAATCAGCGGCGCACTGGCCCTTTATATCGCAGAGAGCCGGCGCGCGCGCGCCCTAGGGAGTGGGGCCACGCGTGCCGGGACTGGACAGACGGAGGACGGGTCTGGTAAGCAGGCTGGGATGCGAACCGCGAGCGGGCGCGTCCTGCATCGTGGATCGCATCCCTGCTAGAGACACTATCGCAGCGCTCCCGGTCAGCGGGTCTGACCGGGGCGCTGCGAGCAGGTAAACGCTGCGAGCGCTCCGGGGAGGAGCGGGGACCCGGAGCGATCGGCGTAACAGCATGATTATATATATATACTACTTTCTCTCTTTTTTACTCATTATTTTTTCAGTAATTATGATATTGAGGACTTTCTGACATCATGGGTCAGGACACAACTTTTGATCTCTGTGTCTACTGTATGCATGAGAGAAGAGTTTATCACTGCATTTATTGCACAAGTAATATCAGATATTATACCAGTGGAACTAATAGGAGGGGTGTGGATATCACTCTCTCTCCCTTATTTGCATGTGTTTCACTAATCACTTACATATTGTTTTTGGGTGTCAGACACATACACTTTCTAGGTTCCATTATCACATACATTTCTTATCACATAATAATTTTGTTAGCACAACACATACTGTGTTTCATCCAAGTATAGGTGGGTTCATTTTGCACTTATTTAATAATTGTAGTGGGGAATCTCATAGACACATTCAATTATTGCACATTGACATACACATAGATACACTCACATCTTCCTTTCACACCAGCACTAATTGATACCACTGCATAGCCTTGCCTGGCATATCAGGTACATATCACTAGTATCTATTCTGGGATTGGTTAGTGGAGACCCTTTAGGATATGAATCCTACCCTATATGTTATACAGTACTTTTCAGTAATGCGTATTGACCATAGGTTCTGAGATTGGCAGTATGCTGCCCTCTTTGTCATCAACATTGGGAGTTACAGAAGGACTGGACTGTTTGTGTTTAATGAGAAGCCGGGATGGGACTCTATTTAAGGAAAATGGACTATGTGGAGGATCTCGGGTTCCCCCCGATAAGAGGAAAGATTTTTTGGAGTGAAATAGGACTCTAAGGATGAGCAATAGGCATTTGATGCCAGGATTGAGCTCTATAAGATCAATAAGAACTCATGAGAAAACTGACATTGTAGTAGGCCGCCTGCGACATCTGAAATTGGCATATATAACTGAATGTAAATTTTCTTGATGATCAATGGTTAGAGGGTATCCCTGGTATACTTCTTCCTTCACAGACTGTACATAGTAAATGGGAAAATATGATTTGAGTCTATTTTATTTATTGTAAACATTATCGTATTATTATTATTTCTTCTTATTATTTTTTCTTTATTTGTAGCTTGCTGGTGTGACAGCGGTTTGACCATAATTGTTTATCTAGTAGTGGATACACGGTAATGTATAACAGAATTGTGTATCCAATGGTAGATATATAATGATAGGGTTCCACTGCTATTATGTAGATACCGGTATTAGGTAGGCGAATAGTGTGGTATGGGTACTTTGAACTATATGTAATTTTTTGTTGTTGTTATTATATATACTTTTTAATTATACTATATTACTTGTGTATATGAATTATGGCACTATTTTAGTTATGTTACGTTATTAATTTTGTTATTTATTTAATTATGCATACTATGTTATATGAATTATATTTACACTGTGATGTATTAATTATGCACATTATGCTTTATTAATCAGGTTTTTTTTAGTATGATGCTTATTATCATATTATTACATTGTGATTTATTAATTATGCACATTATGCTATATTAATTATATCCATCATTACACGATTTTTTTTAACCATGCATATCATGTTATCTAAATATCATGTGTATTATCTTATTATTATAATTGAATTAATATGTGAATTTACTTACCTATTTTACACAAGTTCTCTATCTGTAATTACTTGAATCCTGTTTTATTTTTCCTTGGGAGTGTGTTTAGGGGGTTTGATCGGGTCATGTGACTACGAGTCATGTGATCTGAGGACGTGGGTCTCCATGGAGATTTACTATTTAGATGGATGATGTTACTGTGCTGTTGAGTCGGCATAGCCGGCTCGTCAGCGTAATCTCCATGGTGACCACATATCCTTTGTTACCTTATGATCGTGAGAGCCCTGTGATCACATGATCCCCGATATCCATGGAGATACAGTGGCGTGACTTCCATGGGGATCTCGCGTATACGACTTCCCCGTGGAAACACTGGTACGATGTCATCGCGCTGGCTGATGCGGGCGGGGTTGCGTCTTCTCCTTGGGAACCTCCCACTTTGCTTGTAACGGCGCCATTTTGGTGGCGTCTATGGACGCCGAACAGTATATGGGCGCCATTTTGCTGATGATTGCGGACATCATTCGCTTATATTTATCGGTGACGTTGCCGTACAGCTGGATGCGGTATGGCTACGCCCCTGAACTCTGACCTTCTGTGTCAGATGATGCGGCAAGATGGCGCCCGCGACGTGGTCTCCTGTTGTCACACCTGCAAGGTATTTTGTGTTATTTGTTTTTCGTATATAAGACACGCTGTTAGCTTACATCTCCACACTTCTGAGGAAGTCACTCAGTGAAGGAACGCGTGGAGGCTTTTTGGACCTGGGCGTATGGGTGATATTTGCTCTAACCTGTTTGCAGGCTTCGCCTCATACCTGACCTTATTATTTGCTGGCATCTCCTGTTGATCTGTCTGTATTTGCTGACTGTTTGGCACTTTATTTACAGAGATACTGCATGTTATCCCCTTCTGATGTTCACTGTGATACCAATCTATATACTTAAAATTTTCTTTGTATTTGATGTATTTGTCCCTTTATGGTGAGCCTTAGTGATATTGGTCAGACGAGGTCTCAGTGTACCTGCGTCACTTTCATTGTTGGTTAGAACGTCATACTTTTTTGCCCTGGTCCAGATGAGACATACATCATGTCTCATCTATGTGGTGTGGCCCAGTATGGGCATTTTTAAGTGATTTTAATTTTTGGTGTCTGTCTATACATTTGTTTTTTGCTATGTAAACTTTGTGCTCCTAATAAAGATTGTCATTTTTGTGTAATATTGAATATTTTGGTGTGCTTCCATTTGTACATTATTTCTGGTTTTCTTTGTTGCATCAGATAGGAGAGAGCACAGAGGAGTGCTAGCCCACCCTCACTTACTGGACTTTGTCCATGCCTGTGCTTCAGCTTGGACAATGCCATGATTTTATTATAAGCCAATTTTCTTATGAAGAATATTAGAATGGTTAATGTTTTGCCAAGATGTACAACATATACAGTAAAAAGTTTTTGAGTCTGACAGTGCCTATTTAAATAACCTTCCTTTTCATATTTGTCAAATAAAAACATGTAAACAACAAAAAAATAACATGTTTCATATTACCCGTAATATTACCCATATTACTCGTGGAATTGCCTGTTGTTAAAATATTACAACATTGATCCCAGATGACAAATGGCATAAACTCAATATATATATATATATATATATATATATATATATATATATATATATATACATATATATATATATATATATATATATATATATATATTTTTTTTTTTTTTAAGCTTACATTTTTTAAAAAGATATAAACCATAATAACATGCTAGTTTTTCTGGGTGGTGAACATATATATATATATATATATATATATATATATATATTGTGGCAGTGTGGTAAGGAAAGGGTGTATTTCCCTTGCTAACTCTGGAGAATCCAAGTGTGGCCTGATTAATGAGATATCAGGAAGGGGAAGTGTGTTTCAAAGGAAAGGAAACAGAATAGTTGGGGCTCTCCCTTGGAAACAGTATGCTGGCTGTTAGAGGGGGAGACACACAGGCCCTGTTAAGGTAACACGCAGAAGGCGCTGCGAGTGGTCCAAGAAGTGGTGTGAACTGTGAGTAACAGGTTGCAGGAGACACATGTTTAACTGGCTGAGGGTAGCTCACCAGTTCGTAGTCAGGGCATGCTGATATGTGTAGTCAGTGACCAGACGGTCTAGGACGTTATTTTGTTCCTGTTTATGTTTTGTTTTACCTGCAACCTGTGGAAATAAAGCTGGCGAGGAGCCAGACTTGTATGTGGAACTGTGTTCTGTGGTGTTATTGTGAGGAACGTGTCCCGTGGCAAGTGACAAGGACGATCCCAGAGCTAATCCCCAAGGAGGAATCCTTACAATATATATACACATATCATTCTTTATTAATAATACCATACTATTTTGAGAATATAGTATTTATGTTGATTTTGTGTCCACACAGAAACAGATTACAAAGTACCCATGTGCAGAGGATCTACAAATATGTAGTCATGTAGACAAACAGGGTTGCGTGAGAGCTTTAGATAGAAAACTTTATTTTGTGGGATAGGGCTAAATATGCATAGGGCCTTACAAATAGATATAAATTGAGGACTGCAACCTTTTATTTTATTATTTTATCATTTTTCAATCTGATGGTTGTTTGTTCAATTAATATATTTCTGTTCCATCCTGATTATTATTGTGTAAATATGCATATAATTTCATATCTGTATTATAATACAGCTAAAGTATTCTGAGACTACACTCCATTTCTTATACGTGCAGAAGCTCCCTGTTCCTTCCCACCATATGGTGGATGTTGGGTCATAGGATCACATATGGCTCAATTTTATCATAACGTTTGGCTTGAAATAGGGGAAGTTGTATTGTAATATATGATGACATAACTGCAAGGCCATCTTTGTGTAAAAGAGAAAGAACATGATTTGTTAAGTTTTAGTGTATCTACATTTGACATAAGATATACAAGATTCATAGGTCAGATGTTGACTGTTCTAATATGCTTTCCAATAAATAGGTAGATGACAACGGTATTAATTTTTCCAAGCTCCATACACCAAGACTATAACATATTGAAGAGACAAATTGCTTCATAGATTTCCAGGAAATCAATCATTTGTAACAATGCAAAACAAATAGCAAAGAACTTCAGTTTTGCTGGGTCTGAAGGCTCACATTGTACACTTTTTGACAACTTTTTTATCATGGGTTTTTGTTTGTTTTTTGTTGGACTTGTCTGTACCAATGGATATTTGACTTGTTCTAACATCCACATTTTTGGCTTAAAGGGGTACTCTGCCCCTAGACATTAGATGTCTGATTGCGGGGGTCCTGCCGCTGGGGACCCCCACAATATCTCCCTCAGCACCCCCTGTCATCATCCTCACGGAGTGAAGATCAAGATAGGGAATAAGATGTCTAGGGCCAGAGTACCCCTTTAAGCTGGTCAAGATGAATCACAGTAAGGTATGTTAGTGTTTTTGGGGGAGATAAACAAATTACCCCTAAAAATTTGCGCCAGCAAAGTGTGGAAATCCGAACTGCTATGAACAGTTCTCCCTTGCTCAGATTTAAACCAGGACCCTGCTACCGCAATGTAAAATTGTTACCTTCTCACAAACACATCACATATAAGGATTTTATTTATATCACAATGTAACAGTTTTGATGCACTTTTTAGATATAGACAACATAAACTTTGTTGTCTGTATGGGTTAGACATAAAGTATAATCCTCCAATCGATTTTAGATCATTGATTTCCAAATTTTCCACTAGAATTATTATTCCAAAATTTAAAAACTGCAGATTTACTTTTCTGGACCCTATGCATTGTCTTAAAGGAGTAGTCCAGGATTAGAAAATGTATCCCCTATCCTCCTGCACAGGGCTCCGGCTCTCTGGCAAGATAGCCTGTGTTGACCACTGCACGAAGCGGTGGCCAACATGCCCCCTCAATACGGAGAGCTGAAGAATGCCAAAGGCAGCGTTCCGGATCTCCCTTAGAGTTGTATTGAGGTGGCGTGTCAACCGCCGCTTCATTTGGTGGTCGACACACCTCCTTCCCGCTGACTGCCAGGCCCCATATGGGAGATCGCGGGGGTCCCAGCGGTCGGACCCCTTGCGATCTGAAACTTATCTTTTCTTTGTTTTTTTTGTTTTTTTTTTGTGTGTGTAGTACATTTGTTCATGCAATTAGGGGCCATTTTGGAGTAGTATCAGTGATGTCACGGATGTAAGATTCTTTGGATGCAAGCTTGAAAAGTATTCTGTGTAGTAATGCACCACTGTCATAGCTGCGGTGGCCTATCATGTATATGTACAATTGTCTAAGTGGCCTTACTATGCATCAGTTCTTTTTTCTATTGATCTTATTCTTAGCACAGTCCACATGTATATCCAGCTCACCCCTAATAGGTTTCCACTCACGCGCAACTGACTCAGCCTGGACTAGGCTGTGAGCATACAAAAAGAAGGAGAATGTCCAGCGCAGTAGAAGCTCAATTGCAGATAAAATTTAATCTGACACGGCAGTGCAGGTAAAAGAACAGCAGTGACGCGTTTCGACCGCCTAAGCGATCTTAGTCATACTGGTATACGGTTCAGACTGTTGGATGTCCTATATAGGGGAGGTGCTCACACTCACAGGTGTTAATCATCCTCTCTTAGTGAGGAGTACCTCCCCCAGCACAGGAAGTTCCATTACTAATAAGAAAGGTAAATAAACATAGTCCATTTACATACATCAAATTAAACATGGACAAACTCAAAGAGAAAAAGGAAAAAACACCATGTGTAAATCCAATAAAATCTTTGTAATGTGCAATAAAGAAAAGAAAAAGAACAAACAAACAGATAAACAAGGGCTCATGAGGAAGTATGGTTTAACGCACCATGTAATGCCTATGTGGGTATATTGTAATATTATTTTTATCTTTATTCCGACCGTATATGTCATATGCAATTGCACAGTGCGAAAAAACAGCTTGCGGCTATCATGACTCAAGTGAGGGCAAATGGTAATAACAAATGTAGAGAAAAAAGAAAAGAAAGGAACCTTTTCCCAGATGGGGGGCAAGAACATGATTGTTTGGATATATTCAATAGTATAATATACTCAATATACTCAATAGTGTAATATTACATCTTGTCTTTTATTTAGCCCTTTCGGGTATCTACTGTCCAAAAACATGATCCAGTAAACTTCCCTGTCGAGAAGTTTTTGCCTGTGATTTCCTCCCCTCGTTGGCATGGCTACTCTTTCTATGCCTTGGAGAATAAGTGTATCAGTGTTGCCATTATGTTTGTCCGCACAATGTTGGCTGATCATGGACACATGTCTAGAATTAAAGTGCTTGATATCAGACAGGTGTTTCCGAATCCTTGTCTTTAGGGGGCAGGTAGTGCACCCTACATACTGTACATTGCACTTTCGACATGTGACCAGATAGACAACGTAGCTTGTGTTGCAGTTTATGTATTGTCTTATGGTATGAACCTCATCTCTAGTGGTGGAGCAAAAATCTTTAGATGGATACATAATACTGCAGCACAAACATTTTTGGTGACCACATTTGTAAGAGCCAGTATAAGTTAACCATGTGGGTAGTCTCATAGTCCCTGTTTTAAAGAGACTAGGGGACACCAATTGTCCTATTGTTGGTGCTCTCTTCGGTACACATCTATATCCCTTTTGCAGTGTGGATCTATAGGTAGGATCACCCATGATAATTGCCATATATTTGTTTATAATTCGTTTCATAGACCCATAGTCCGCACTGTATTGGGTGACAAATGTGACTGGTTGTTGACTCGCATCTTGTTTTTTTGAATGTCTCATCTTCCCAAATATTAGGTCTGATCTGTTTTTAGTCCTTGCTATGTTAGCCGCCTGATTTATTAGCCCCTTTTGGTATCCTCTGTGTAATAAGCGATCACTGATTTTTGTCACCTCCTCTTCAAAGTCATTATCCTGCGAGCAGTTGCGACGTGCACGTATCATCTCCCCCACAGGCACATTTTTTGCAACGTGGGGGGGATGACAGGAAGCAGCATGGAGGATGGTGTTGGCTCAGTGATACCCCACGACCAGGCCCTGATTGCACTGTCGTGGTTTTTGGAGACATATTCGGGGTACTCCGGTGGCCTGCGAGAATTGATCACTGAGGTAGTGGATTTTTCGCTTACACACAATTTTTTTATGTTTGATGGTGATTTCTTCCTGCAGACCACCGGAGCATCCATGGGGGCTAAGTTCTCCCCCTCTCTCGCCAACATTTACATGTGTTGGTGGGAGAGGGGGACACTCTTCTCTCCCCAAAACCCCTTTACGCCCCAGATCCAGTGGTATGACCGCTGCATCGACGACCTCCTGTTTATCTGGGGGTCCGATGTAGCGGCCATTGATACCTTTTCTAGGTATCTGAATGACAACACTGCCAACCTCAATTTTACTGTCAGCTTGGCTGCAGATGAGGTTACCTTTCTGGATTTAACCATTTGTGGATGCCCAGACACTGGTAAAATTAAGACACGTTCTTTCCGTAAACCAAGTTCAGCCAACACCATCCTCCATGCTGCTTCCTGTCATCCCCCCCACGTTGCAAAAAATGTGCCTGTGGGGGAGATGATACGTGCACGTCGCAACTGCTCGCAGGATAATGACTTTGAAGAGGAGGTGACAAAAAACAGTGATCGCTTATTACACAGAGGATACCAAAAGGGGCTAATAAATGAGGCGGCTAACATAGCAAGGACTAAGAACAGATCAGACCTAATATTTGGGAAGATGAGACATTAAAAAAAACAAGATGCGAGTCAACAACCAGTCACATTTGTCACCCAATACAGTGCGGACTATGGGTCTATGAAACGAATTATAAACAAATATATGCCAATTATCATGGGTGATCCTACCTATAGATCCGCACTGCAAAAGGGATATAGATGTGTACCGAAGAGAGCACCAACAATAGGACAATTGGTGTCCCCTAGTCTCTTTAAAACAGGGACTATGGGACTACCCACATGGTTAACTTATACTGGCTCTTACAAATGTGGTCACCAAAAATGTTTGTGCTGCAGTATTATGTATCCATCTAAAGATTTTTGCTCCACCACTAGAAATGAGGTTCATACCATAAGACAATACATAAACTTCAACACAAGCTACGTTGTCTATCTGGTCACATGTCGAAAGTGCAATGTACAGTATGTAGGGTGCACTACCTGCCCCCTAAAGACAAGGATTCGGAAACACCTGTCTGATATCAAGCACTTTAATTCTAGACATGTGTCCATGATCAGCCAACATTGTGCGGACAAACATAATGGCAACACTGATACACTTATTCTCCAAGGCATAGAAAGAGTAGCCATGCCAACGAGGGGAGGAAATCACAGGCAAAAACTTCTCGACAGGGAAGTTTACTGGATCATGTGTTTGGACAGTAGATACCCGAAAGGGCTAAATAAAAGACAAGATGTAATATTACACTATTGAGTATATTGAGTATATTATACTATTGAATATATCCAAACAATCATGTTCTTGCCCCCCATCTGGGAAAAGGTTCCTTTCTTTTCTTTTTTCTCTACATTTGTTATTACCATTTGCCCTCACTTGAGTCATGATAGCCGCAAGCTGTTTTTTCGCACTGTGCAATTGCATATGACATATACGGTCGGAATAAAGATAAAAATAATATTACAATATACCCACATAGGCATTACATGGTGCGTTAAACCATACTTCCTCATGAGCCCTTGTTTATCTGTTTGTTTGATCTTTTTCTTTTCTTTATTGCACATTACAAAGATTTTATTGGATTTACACATGGTGTTTTTTCCTTTTTCTCTTTGAGTTTGTCCATGTTTAATTTGATGTATGTAAATGGACTATGTTTATTTACCTTTCTTATTAGTTATGGAACTTCCTGTGCTGGGGGAGCTACTCCTCACTAAGAGAGGATGATTAACACCTGTGAGTGTGAGCACCTCCCCTATATAGGACATCCAACAGTCTGAACCGTATACCAGTATGACTAAGATCGCTTAGGCGGTCGAAACGCGTCACTGCTGTTCTTTTACCTGTACTGCCGTGTCAGATTAAATTTTATCTGCAATTGAGCTTCTACTGCGCTGGACATTCTCCTTCTTTTTGTATGATCTTATTCTTGTTCTATTGTTAACTATACTTATTTATGTCCACCAATTTCACTTACATAAAAATAATGTCTATTTTTAGTGAGCCAGCAAATACATACTAAAAGCATCACTTCAACTGAATTTCTAGTAAGATTATTTTTGAATAAATATGAATGTAAAAGAATTTTGTGTGCCATTAAATATTACGTGTATAAAATGTAATATATTTTGCTTTATACTATATTAAATTACATGACATTGAAATGTGAAAAATATGCTTTTGTTTTTGTTTAACAATTAACATACATAGTTTGTACTTTTGCTAAAAACATCCATCTCATACTAGGATCACTTTCAAAAAACACAAGTAAACATCTTAAAACAAACTTTTCTGCAATTTTCAGAAATCTTGAGATCTTGCAGAAACTTTTAATTATCTCCCGCACAATAGAAGCTGCCAGTGGTTCCTGAGTGCTGGCAGAGTGTGTGTGGTCTCTAGGTGACTGTGTTGAGACCACCAACCTCCTTTAACTTGGGTCCCTAAGGTGTAATCATGCCCTTTCTGACCACACAGGTGAGAACACATATTTTCTCACTTGCTTTCACAAAAATTCTAAAGCAACATTAAAGTACATATAGGTAGAACTGTTATTTCGTATACCTATGACTTCTCCTGTAGAGAAAAATATACCCTAGCTTTCTGCAATAAACATTTAGGGTTGCTACCGCCCAGACACGTCAGATGAAGGGATAAGTAATGTTTATTACACAGTAACTTGACAAAAGTGCCGCCATGCTTCATGTGGATAAGCCTAAAACATGAACTGTCAGGCAACATAATGGACTAATGGGGACTGTGGTCAGGCTGCGGAGAGTAAGAACAACTTACACATGTGAGGCGACGCATCCAAAAGGGTGAAAATGCGAGACAGATAAGATAAGTTCAATTATTTAAGGACAATTTGTGAGAAAACAGCAGCAAAGCTAACAATCTTCAATTTATTTTTCAAGTGTGCTTTGGCAGTGAAATTTCATCTGCCTTTTCTCAATATATAGAACATGTGCAGGCCAGATGCTTGTACGTGCTGTGGCATTACAGGACCTGAGTTAACTTAACAATAATCTGAGGACAGCGGGTGTGAACTTGAGCTGGGCCAACACCTCATCAGAACGGATGGCTAATTGATTTCAAAATTAGACTTGGTATTTCTAAACAATAATCTTAAAAGGCAGCAATAAAATACATCAGAATCCTTTGAGCTAGCAAAGCTTTCATCCAAATAGGTTATTACAAAGAGCTGGCACACCTGAACTTTGGCACACACAAATAAATCCCAAAACAGCAAATGGAAACCACATTTGCCACTTTTAGGTTTGTCAAGAGAAGTTTGTACTTATAAAGGAACAAGAGTTAACTTTTTTTTTCCTTTTAGTAGCAGGAAATAATTCATTGAATTTGTTTTATTGTGATACCTGTGACTCCTCCAATAAAACTAGGCATTATGCTCCTGGCGGAGTGTTTTCAGTTTTCCGTTACGGGAACAGAAGCCCAAGGAGTGTTGGAGATGTTCAATGCTCTTGTCAGTGATACCCCCTTTGAACTCTGAACTACTGATCTGTGGCATTAAGGACCAAAGGACTTTAGATTAGACATTTGTGCTGGCCAAAATAAATTAGGGCCAACAATCTAAGAAATGTGTGGAATCTAGTGGAGAAGACACAAAGGTGCCACATGACTAGGAGCTGACAGTTGAAAGCATGTCTTATGCTTATTTTATATTGAGTGTGTGCCCTAAAATGAGACTCTAAGGAAATTCATCACATTCATTTCACATTGCTTTCATAATGCCGGTAAGAGTTGAAATGTCCCTGGTGATACTAGGATGAATGGAGATATTAATCTAACGTCCAATTAGCATGTGATCCAGGGAAGTAAGTGTGTATTGCATCAGAGAGGCTGCCTAGCAGATCGCTAGTGTAACTGACAGAGTGCAGACGACACACTCCTCACACATACTTATGTTTACTTAATACATATCACATATCACCACGCTAACACTACTAAATAATTACAGTTTTGTCTTTTTAGCAGTAGTGTGCTGTTTGTGTCATCTGGTTACATCTCATTTCTGTTATTACTTATCCATTGGCATACCTATGCTTTGGCTTAACTGGCCACTGCCGGGGGTGCAGACTTTTGAGGGACTGGAGGGGCGCAGACCACCAAAACATAGGTAGCTTGCTCGCTATTGGGCAACTTGCCTAGGATTCCCAAGTGAGCGAGCGCTGCTTTCAGCTGTTTGTGCACAGTTACATGTGAAAGCTTCCTCTCAGTGTAAACTGAAGTACCTGTGGGCTACATCGAGAAAAGACCGTGACTTCTGCCTTGATGCAGTGCAGGTGCTGACGTCACTCATCAGTGCCAGTCTGTCCTGTATCAATGGGTGCACTGGGTGAGAGAGAGATAATTTTGCAACGGCTGCAGGCCACCTGGTTAGAAAACACTGCTCTTTTGAAGGGAATGCAACTCATTTATTTTTCAATGGTTGGGAATGCTTATGTGTGGGAGGGAGGAAAGGGACCTCACACTTAGAAACAAGGAACTATGGGATGTGTAGTTTGAGAACAAACTCAAACAGGAAATACCCAGTTCACAAAAAGATAACCACAGCATTATGGTAATCTCCCAACATAGCCATTTAGCCCCAAGACAAGCACAGCATGTTCATTACTGTCTGCCAGGTACATACTAAAATCATCTTATAGTGGATAACCCCTTTAAGAGTTATCTCAGCCTTTTCAAACATTTTCTTTTTTATTAACAACTAGCTGAGTACCCCGCGCTACCAGGTTTTTCCTACCTTATCCGTGTGGGGGAGGAAAAGCAACAGAGGAGGAAGCTTTTGTCCTCATACCCTGTCCTTAAATCCTTACCCCATATCCCCTTCTCATATCCTGACCCCAAATCCCCTCCTCATATCCCGTCCCCATATCCCGTCCCCATATCCTGTCCTTATATCCTGAGCTTATATCCCATCCTCATATCCCGTCCCAATATCCCATCCTCATATCCCGTCCCCATATGCTGTCCTTATATCCCGTCCTCATATCCTGTCCCCAAATCCCAGGTAGGGCTGAGTTGTGATATTGTAAGCTGAAAATAAAAGGGGTGGGGCTTAAAGGGTGGGCGTGTCTTTGTAGGATGGAGTATGGCATGCAAGGAGGGTGTAGCTTGCCAGTGACTGATGCATTCACCAGGAGATGCAGAGCAGAGCTTGTGGAGTAAAGCACCAGAAGTCCTATATACTTGGATGGGACTTGAAACAAAAACCCCATCCTTCACATATGGGGGTAGGTTAGGGTTAAATTAACTATCCAATATTTTTAGTATACATATAAGTAACATGTGACCAAGTATTATCAAAATACATATAGTTATGCAGTAACATATATTTCCCATAGACTTGTATGGAACTTTAAATAAAAACCTTTTCTCTCGCAAATGGGAGTTGGTAAGGGTTAAATTACCTATCCTATGTTTGTTGTTGACATATAAGTAACATGTGTGCCAAGTTTCATGTTAATATCTTTAGCTGTTTGAAAGTGATACTGTAGCATACACACACACACGCACACACACACCCACACATTTGGGGAAATTGATCAAAATCTGTCCAGAGGAAAAGTTACTGAGTTGCCCATAGCAACCAATCAGATTGCTTCTTTAATTTTTCAGAGGCCTTTTCAAAATGAAAGAAGTGATCTGATTGGTTGCTATGGGCAACTCAGCAACTTCTCCTCTGGACAGGTTTTGATAAATCTCCCACATTGAGTTTTATATATATATATATATATATATATATATATATATATATATATATAGATAGATAGTAAAAAGAAACGGGCAGCACTACGGTGTGCAGGATGGTGCTCGCTGGTTGACTCGGTCCCAAGTCCCTGGTAAATATCAAAGGAAGGCAGCGGCACTCACGAAATGCAGGTGAATAGTGTGTGGCTTTATTCACAAAGCATCAAGAAATAGCGATGTTTCAGCCTTCTCACAAGGCCTTTGTCAAGCAATGGTAAGTACACAGTGCTGAGTATATATACATATCAGGTGTGATACAATTAGTGACATAATCAATGACGTAGTATGTTTACAAAATAAACAGCAAACCATATGTGCGTTATGATCATAGGCGTGCAGGCACAAATACAAACACTACATATACATCAGGTATCCGGCGCCCATAAACTCAATCAAATAGTGCAAAACAAATAAAATTGCTGTACATAAAGAGTCCAAACAATAAGTGCTATTAAGCAAGGTTGGTGTACCTTCCGGGGGGGAGGAGGAGTCCCGGCACATGCGTCACACGCCGGAACCTGTGGAAACACTGTATGGGGTACGGTGCAGACAGCGTTCGCACCATTTCCGGTGCAGGGCAGAGGATGACGTGGATAAACAATAGCACATGGATCTCCGTGCGCATGCGTCTTGTTAGTTCGGTGGAGAGTGCGCCATCTTGGGTCCTGGCAACCCCATACTTCCGATCCTGCATGAGTTTTTGTACTGCCTAACGCTAGTTATACTAGCACATTGTGGGGGTGGGGAAGGACCCATGTAAAGGGGCGGTTGTCTCAGAACGGTATCCATTCTTACAGACTTACCCGACTTGCTGTCTATCCCTGGTGGTTGCCCATCTGGGTGACAGTGTATCGGTCCGCTCACTGTTTCTGGGTCTTCCGGGCATCCACCTGGCCATCTTTGTGTTCGGCTGTACATTTGCTCGTATCTGTGGTAATGGGGTGTTCAGTACCCAGATGGTAAAATGTGAGTCGTGGCTATACCCAACAGTGTTCCCCATGTCCAGCGTATTCCACATGTGTCGCTCTCCACCTCCTCCTAGGGAAAGGCAAACAAAAAAGGTGAATACACACATAGTAGTAATAAAAAGGACTTCAACCTACACCTATGACGATGGGGGTATTCCCTAACATACAATACATTGGAGACATATATGATCAGGGGTTACAAATTTTGTGACTAATTTTATATTCAGTATTGAGACCTGCTGGTTTCAGAGTGTTCAAAGTATAAATCCATCTAAGTTCCCTTCTTTTTAGTAGACTCACACGGTCACCACCTTTCTTGAGGGGCGGTATGTGGTCAATTAACATGAACCGTAAATCTTTTTCAGTGTGTCCTAAGTCATCAAAATGTTTCGCGACCGGGAGATCTTGTCGTTTTCTTCTGATCGTGTACCTGTGATGATTAATTCTGGTCTTAAAATCCCAAGTGGTCTCCCCTATATAGAGTAATCTGCAGGGACACCAAAGAACGTAAATTATGTAGCTGGAGTTACAGGTTAGATAGTGTTTGATTGGGAATTCCTGACCAGTAGTGGGATGAATGAATTTTTTACCCTTGTGCATTAAGGGGCAATTAATACATGATCTACATGGGAACGAGCCAGGATTTGCACTGGTGATAAAGCCCTGGGTAGGGCCCCGTGGTGATACGTCCGCTTTTACCAGGCGATCTCTAAGGTTGCCTGGTCTGCGGTATGACATAAGGGGCGGGGTCTTAAATTCGGTGACCTTCTCATAGCCGTCTCGCAGGATGTGCCAGTGTTTCCTAAATATACCTGCCACTCTCCCCGAGACGCCTGAAAAGGTGGAGACAAAGGCGATGCGAGGGAGTACATCTCTCTGATGGGAGGTATCAACCATATTGGGGTCCGGGTGTAAAATTTTGTTCTTGCATTGGTCTATTAACTTATGAGGATAACCACGTTCAGCAAAGCTGGACGCCATCTTGTCAAGAGCTGGCCCCAACCTGTCTTTGGAGGTGATTATCCTCTTCGCTCTCAGCATTTGACTGGTGGGTAATGAATTGAGCATGTGTCTAGGATGTTGGCTGTCGTACCTCAAAATTGAGTTACTGTCTGTCGGTTTCACGTACAGATCAGTAACTAGACAAAAACCGTCAATGCTCACAAGTGTGTCGAGAAATTGGACCGATGTGAGTGAACTGGTTAGTGTGAATTTGATGTTGGAATGAATGGTATTCAAAAATGTATGGAAATCTTGAAGTTGGGTGTCCGTACCGGACCAGACGAGGAAGATGTCGTCAATGTATCTCCACCACCCCAGCACATGGCTGAAGTGGTGGGACACAGAGACGACATCTTCCTCTAGATGGGCGACGAACACATTCGCATACGTTGGTGCGACGTTCGTCCCCATCGCGGTCCCAATGCATTGTATATAGAATTGCTCATTGAACCTAAAGTAGTTCCTGGTTAGGACCACCCCCAATAGGTCAATGAGCAAGTCTACCTGAGCGCTGGAAAAATCAGGGTTGATGGCGTGTTTCACAGCATCCATTCCTCCGTCGTGGGGAATGGATGTGTACAGACTTACGATATCAAGTGTTGCCAAAATGGCGCCCTCTGGTACAAATACACTCTTGATTTTATCAAGGAAATCTGGGGTGTCACGTATGTAGGACTTGGCTCTGGTGGCATATGGACGTAGGACCTTATCAAGAAAAATTGATATATGGCTCGTTATGGACTCCCGCCCGGACACTATAGGACGTCCGGGGGGATCCATAAGGGACTTGTGAATCTTGGGTAATGTGTATAGATATGGAGTAATGGGGTTTTTTACAACCAAAAAATCAAAAAGTGCTTTGTCGATAAGGCCCGCTTCCAAAGCCGGGAGTAAAATTCCTTTGATATCTCTCTCAATATCCCATTTTGGATCATGATTTACCTTTTTATAGGTGTCTGTATCATCTAACTTTCTATTTATTTCAGCGATGTACTTGGACCTGTCCATCACCACAGCAGCTCCGCCTTTATCTGCGGGCTTGATGACTAAGTTGTGGTTCTGGACAAGCCCAAGCATCGCCGAGATCTCATCTTTAGATAAATTAGGATATAAGTACTGAGACAAATCATTTTTCAAATGCTCAACATCTTTCTTTACCAACGTGAAAAAAGTGTCTAGAATAGGAGAATGTACAACTGGGGTGAAATCACTGGGTACATGAATATCCAAATCTTTTAAATTAAAACATTGTGGATTATGTTCAACAATTGGAGGTGGACCCCCCCCCCCCCCTTGTCCCCCAGAAAATCAGGCACGTAGCCTGAGCTTCCTGAAAAACTGGAGGAGGTCCAGCTCCAATTGGAACCAATCTGGTTTCGAGGCAGGACAGTAATTGAGACCTTTAGCAAGAAGATCTAATTGTGGCACTGATAAAGAAGTGGAAGATATATTTACCACTAGTTTCTTGTTTTTTTGAATGAGATCTTTGGTTGAGTCCCTTTCTGAGTACGTTGTCCCCTTGTTTTGATAGCGTTGTTTGTGTCTCCGCCCACCTCTCCTGGTGGGCCTACGGTAGAGTTGTTGCCTGCCCCTAAAAAAGGAGCTGGTACTGGTGCTCCAATGGTTTCACTCTCTGGACCAGTGGAGTTGGATGAAGTGTCCTTATTTTTCTTAGAACGTCTTTGGTTAACTTGATAAACCTTGTTTCCAATGTAGTCTTGTTCATCTCTTGCCCACTTTTGTCGTTTTGTTTCCTCTTGTTCCATTTTCAGCTTAGTTAGAAATAACTGTTGTTTCTCAAGAAATTTGGTTCCATCATCATCGGGAAGGCTGGATTTAAGTAATCCCTCCAGTTCAATTACTTTACTCTGAGTACCCTCGATGTCCTTATGCAGGTATCCAAGGTTTAACAGGATCAGGTCAAGTGAATATTTGTTCAAAATTTGTTCAAACCTGGTTCTAAAGTCCATGTCTGTAGCGTAGCTGTTGTCCCTGGGTTGTGTTCGCATACCCCTAGGTATGCGCTGTTGGCGATGATATTCGCATAGTGTAGCAAAATGTAGGTTGAGGGACAGAAGTCTTTTAGATTCATATTCGTATCTCCTCTGTAGGTCCCGCGTAGATGGCACATGCAGGAAGGAGGGATCACCCTCCATGCTTCCCAGGATACGTTCCGCCAGGACCCAAGATGGCGCACTCTCCACCGAACTAACAAGACGCATGCGCACGGAGATCCATGTGCTATTGTTTATCCACGTCATCCTCTGCCCTGCACCGGAAATGGTGCGAACGCTGTCTGCACCGTACCCCATACAGTGTTTCCACAGGTTCCGGCGTGTGACGCATGTGCCGGGACTCCTCCTCCCCACCGGAAGGTACACCAACCTTGCTTAATAGCACTTATTGTTTGGACTCTTTATGTACAGCAATTTTATTTGTTTTACACTATTTGATTGAGTTTATGGGCGCCGGATACCTGATGTATATGTAGTGTTTGTATTTGTGCCCGCACGCCTATGATCATAGCGCACATGTGGTTTGCTGTTTATTTTGTAAACATACTACGTCATTGATTGTCACTAATTGTATCACACCTGATATGTATATATACTCAGCACTGTGTACTTACCATTGCTTGACAAAGGCCTTGTGAGAAGGCTGAAACGTCGCTATTTCTTGATGCTTTGTGAAAAAAGCCACACACTATTCACCTGCATTTCGTGAGTGTCGCTGCCTTCCTTTGATAGATAGATAGATAGATAGATATTTTTTTATCCCTCCAATATATCCCTCTAATCTAATATAAGTGCATCCCATGCTAACCACAAGGATGTCGAACCTATATTAACCCCTTAACGCATTTGGACGTTGATGAACGTCCATAAGCGTCTCCTGAGGTATGACGCCTGCTCAGCAGGTGAGCGCGCATCATACCCGGTGGGTCCTGGTTGCTAAAAGCAACCAGGACCCATGGCTAATGCTGGACATCGCAGGTCGGGCTGATGTCCGGCATTAACTCTTTAGACGCGGCGATGAAAGTTGATCGCCGCGTCTAAAGTATAAGTTTTGCCGCAGCTCAGTCGGGCTGATCGGGACCATCGCGGTAAAATCACGATGTCCCGATCAGCTAGGACACAGTAGAAGGTTGCCTTACCTGCCTCCTGCGTGTCCGATCGGCGATTGATTGCTCCAAGCCCAGGGCTAGATTAAGGCAGCCTGGAAGACAGACCACTTCATTATAATTCCCCCCACATTAGTTGCAGTATAGTTCACCCACATTAAGTGCAGTATAGTTCCCCCACATTAGGTGCAGTATAGTTCCCCCACATTAGGTGCAGTACAGTTCCCCCCATTAGGTGCAGTACAGTAGTTCCCCACATCAGGTGCAGTATAGTTCTCCACATTAGGTGCAGTATAGTTCCCACATTAGGTGTAGTACAGTTCCCCACATTACGTGTAGTACAGTTCCCCACATGTAGTACAGTTCCCCACTCCTCTGTGTACATCCTGGCACTTCTCTGCCTGATATACTTAGTGCATATATGAGGGGAGTACAATACTCTCCACTACGCCTAAAACAGTATTTGTTTACAACACCAGCAGGTGTGTACTTTTGGCTGGCCTTTCACATTGTCTAGGCCCTTAAGACTTTAACAGGAACAAAATAGTACACCACTTAGATGCACGTATGTGGTATGCACTTATGAGGGGAGCACAATGCGCTCCAGTATGCTTAAAATAGTATTTGTGTACAACACCAGCCGATGAGTACTTTTGCCTGGCCTTTCACAGTATCTAGGCCCATGGGACTTTAACAGGAACAAAATAGTACACCACTTAGATGTCAATATGTGGTATGCACTTATGAGTGGAATATAATGCGCTCCAGTACGCTTAAAAAAGTATTTGTGTACAACACCAGCAGTACACGCCAGTGCTGCAGCACACATTCGCTCTCAAGCTCACTCCCTTCCCTATCAGTGCTTCTGGGCAGGATTTGTACTTGAGCTGAATCGCTGCTCTTCTGTGCAACACACTGTGCTACACACTGCATTCTGTCCCTCTCTGTAATAGAACTCTATAGTGACTGGGAGATGAATCGTTGCAGTAAGAATGCTTTTCTGTGCAACACACACTGCCCTCTGTCCCTCTGTGCAACAGAATGCTGATATGACTAGGAGGTGAATCGCTGCTGGAAAAAAGCTTTTCTGGCCAACAAACAGCGCTGTCTGCCCTATCTATCTCTCAGCAATGAAAGGCTGAATTGACTGGCCGCAATATGGCTTCTGATTATATAGGGCTGTGAAATCAATCCCAGGAGTGACTGGCTTCTGATAGGCTGCATGCTGCATGTGATTCAGGGTCACCGTGCCTGCCCTTGTTCCTGCCTTCCCAGGATTCCTTGGCCCATGTCCTCACATGTGGATCTGCCATTTTAGATGCCCTGGAGCCTGAACAGCACTAAATGGAGTTTAATGAAGTGATTTGCGCCTATCTTCGCATTCGTTGCAAATTAAATTTTTCCTGAAATTCGTAACAATTTTGGATTCGTCAGATTTGATTCGCTCATCCCTAATAACATCATATACCAAATCTCCATTTGTGAATACCAAATCCAAAATAGCCTCCCTCCTGGTTGGGTCTTCAACCACTTGTCATAGAGAAAATCCCAGTAGGGAATTTAGAATATCTGTACTCTGGGCAGAACTAGCTATTTTGGCTTTCCAGTTTATATCCGGAAGATTGAAGTCTCCCATAATGATAACATCTCCTTTCATTGTCATTTTAGCTATTTCCTCAACTAGTATATATTTTAATTCTTTATCTTGGCCAGGTGGTCTATATATAATACCTACACGAGTTACTACATGATTGCCAAACCGCAACGTCACCTAAACTGACTCTAAGTTTGCCTCACTAACTTATATTAGGTTAGAGTTTATGCTATCTTTCACATACAGGTCCACCCCTCCCCCTTTTTTGCCTTCTTTGTCTTTTCTGTATAAAGAGTATCCTGGTATGGTTATGTCCCAGTCATTACTTTCATTAAACCATGTCTCGGTAACAGCCACTAAATCAGCATTCTCAGACGCCATTATTGACCCAAGTTCATTGATTTTATTACCTAAACTGCGAGCATTTGTAGACAGGACTCTGAGCTTGTCATTTCTTAACCTCTGTGCTACTGGCATTGTTTCTGGGGGCAATTGGACTCATGGATTATTACTCTTTGTCCCCCCTTCCTAGTTTAAATACTCCTTAGCAAATTCTTGGAATTGTTCACTGAGTACATTTGTTCCCTTGAGAGAAAGATGCAAACCATCTTTTTTGTACAGTTCCTTTCTATTCCAAGTAGAGCTATCATGAGACACAAAAGCCAAATCCTTGCTCCTGACACCCTTTACTAAGCCATAAGTTGAACTCCTTATTGGGCCTCTGCCTATCATTCTGAATGTTATGCACAGGCAGAACTTCAGAAAATGAAACAGTGGTTGCAAAATCCTGTACATCATTACCAAGTGTGATAAAAGATTCCTTCACCTCTGAAACTTCCTTGCAAGGCAGGTCATTTTTCCCTAGATGGAAAAGAACATACATGTCCCCTTTCTGCTTTGCTTGCTTAACAATATTACCATTTACTGTTATCTCCTTTTTTTTTTTTTTTAAATACCCACCATTTTTCTCTTTTGATTTTAACCCTTTCCCGTGTATGACACATATTTACATTATGGGTGGGAATATGTTAACGATTAGCCTTAACAATGTATTAAGCAAGCACTGGAGCTGCATTTGCTTTATAGATGGTGAGAGATGGCTGCTATCAGTAGCCTGGACTCACCACTAATGCCAGACAACAGCAATCATGATCATGTGAAGCCTCTATGGTAGCAACTGTTTTTATTCATCCTAGAAGAGAATGTCTATTAATGTGGTTAAAAAAATATTCAACCTTATTTAAAGTCAACTTTTACCAACAATGAGAGGATCTTTGTGACAAAGACTGGGACTTTGTTCTCAGTAATAAAAGTACACAAGCGATATATTTTTGAAGCATCCTAAATAGATTGTGTGAATGATACATAACCTATGGGAATAAACGTGTTACAAATAGAGGAAAACGAATGTTGTTAACGAAAATAGTTAGGGATGCGATAATTTATAAGAGGAAAGCATTCAGACTACTAAAACAAAAAGGTTGCAGGCAGGTGTTAAAAAAATAATACATTCTGTAATTTTGTAATTAGCAAAAATTGCAACAGAGAAAAAAATTGCCACATAAAGTAAAAGGAACCTAAAAATTATTCTTCACCAAAATAAATAATAAGAAGCTTAAAACTGAAAATGTTGGCCCATTAAGAAATAGTATGGGTGTAAAGGTAGAGGAGCATAAAAAAAGGCCAATCTACTAAATGCTTATTTTATACTGTATTTACATAGAAAAAGCCCTCTGCATGCCTGGTTATTAAGGATTGTCAGTATCCTCTTTGCTATCATTCTAGGCTAGATATAAATTTTGTTAGTCACTCCTTGCTCTCTTTCTCTCCAAGGCCTTTCATAAGTATTATAGTCTGGTCAGATCACACACCAGTGCTTGCCAAATTTCAGTTATTGGCTAGTGCTCGTTGTCCCTTAACCTAAAGGCTCAACAATCACTTTCTCAAGGATACTCTCTGTAAAGAGAAGTTCTAAAGAAACATTGCTGACTTTCTTGAGATTTATAGGTCTGATGATACTTTAGCGCCTATGAAGTCAGAAGCGCTCAAATACGCTGATCTCTCCACATCCCTGTACCATGAAAACATTAGGGAATACCTCAATAAGCATAGTCTGCCCTCCTTGCCCCCTGGCCACTAGGATGCTCTGAAGGTGACATAAGGGCCAGAAGAACTGATATTTGTTATTCCAGGTCTTATGAAAGTCCAGGCTCAGACAATTTTACCACCCGTAAAATAGCTTTGGCACTACCTTATCGGCACCGATGTTGGCCTCCTATAATGCTATTGCTGATGGAGCCTGTTTCCTTCCTTCCACCTGATGGTGCATATCCCTATTATACCCAAGCCAGATAAAGATGTGAGTTGCTGCGGAAATTATCGTTCTATTTCTTTGTTTAATTTAGACATCAAAATCTACTCTAAGCTTCTGGGTCTAGGTTTGGGGTCCTTGCTTCCCTCCCTGATTTATTATGATCATATTGATTTTGTGTCTTGGAAGGAAACCAGAGGTAATGCTCTGATGACATTCTCTCTTGTCGCTGCTGCCAGATCCTATGACTACTCTGTATAGATGCCAACAAGGTATTTGGGACTTTGTGTGGTTTTGGAAGGACTTGACTTGATTCCGAACTTGCTATGTTATATCATGGTTTTCCACTCAGGTGTTTCTGCCCAGGTCAAGGTCAGCAGCATGCTTTCTTTCCTATCTTTAATGGCACCAGGCAGGGGTGCCTGCTTTATGTGATTGTCATGGAACATCTTACAGTGGCTCTGCAACAGAACCCTTGTCTTTTAGGCTTTGTTCTCTGTGGAAGCTTGCATAAATTGTCCCTTTATGTTGACAACCTCCTTTTTTATGTCACTTCTCCCCACACTTCCTTGCCTGCCCTAAAGTTGGGGCCCTATCTCACTTTAACACCCACAAATCAGAATTTATGAATGTTTTCTTGCCTCCAGAGGTTCTCTCATGAATTTCCTCTCAGTTTCTGTTTGAACTTCAGCACCACTCCTTACGATACTTTTATCTCATTGCTGATCTAAATGAGCTTTTCCAGGCCAATTTCCCCCCTTTACTATCAGTTATTAAACAGTGGCAGCTACTTACTTTTTCCTGGTTTGGACAAATGGCATCCCTAAGAATGAACTTACTCTCTAGGATTCTTAACCTGATGCAGACTCTACTTGTGGGTAAGTAAAGGTAAGAGGGCGGCACTGGATGTTTGCCGTGCACATGGAGGTTAACAAATCCAATCGTAGAAAAGACTCCCGGCACCGGCTTCTTTTTCAAATGCTTTTATTGTGCATATAACACACGCAAACGCAAGACGCGTTTCGGCTGCTTAGCCTTTTTCAATTGCATAAACCAAACTGAGCAAATACAATCTTATATAGTGTCACTTCCTGTCTCACGGACATCAGCTTAATTGTGATTGACAGGTATATAGACCAATAGATACAAGTGTAAACAAAAAACCAAAACATAGAAAACTGAAGTACACGTGGGTAATCTGTCAGACTTCCGCAAGTCCCGTATCTATGTGAGTATACTATGTATCTGAAATGCAAAAAGAGATATCAATTATTATAATAATAATCTGGTAATATGGACATATATAACTCTATGTCAGTAAATCATGATATGGCAATATGTGCTGTATGACAGTATATGAAACAAAGGATATGGAGCAGTATAATCATAATCTTGTGAGTTATGTCAGAAAACTTGTCAACTCATAGTCCCTATTCAAACCATTTGGTTCCAGTGTGTTTAATCTATGAATCCACGCGGCCTCTCTCTTACGTAGTATTTGTTTTATGTTACCCCCCCTCCTGGGTAAATGGACTTCCTCTACCACCTGAAATTTCAATTGTGATATATTATGACCCCTGTTTTTGAAATGTGCTGGTATGGGAAAAAGAAAATTTTCACAGCGGATCGTGGACTTATGGCGGTTTATGCGGTCTCCTATACGTTGTACTGTTTCTCCAACGTACAGGAGACCGCATGGACATTTTATGACATTTATGACATATTACCAGATTATTATTATAATAATTGATATCTCTTTTTGCATTTCAGATACATAGTATACTCACATAGATACGGGACTTGCGGAAGTCTGACAGATTACCCACGTGTACTTCAGTTTTCTATGTTTTGGTTTTTTGTTTACACTTGTATCTATTGGTCTATATACCTGTCAATCACAATTAAGCTGATGTCCGTGAGACAGGAAGTGACACTATATAAGATTGTATTTGCTCAGTTTGGTTTATGCAATTGAAAAAGGCTAAGCAGCCGAAACGCGTCTTGCGTTTGCGTGTGTTATATGCACAATAAAAGCATTTGAAAAAGAAGCCGGTGCCGGGAGTCTTTTCTACGATTGGATTTGTTAACCTCCATGTGCACGGCAAACATCCAGTGCCGCCCTCTTACCTTTACTTACTCTACTAAGGAGCGTGCACGGAGCACCACCAGATGTCGAATCCCATGTTTAGTGAAGACGATTCTGAACGGATCTTAGCTGATGTGGGTACTTCCGCGGATTTTCTGCAAATACCGGCTAGCGAGGTAAAGAAACGCAAACTGGAGCGGGAAGTGCGAAGATTGACATCATATGACTTGCATTCAGTGACTCTAGCGGAATATTACCGCACCAAGAAAATACCCCGGGGATTACGGGTATCATTGAGACCTACATTATTTTCTGATATACCAAGTTATTGTGATAAATTTGAACAGATATTGAATAAGTGTTCTATGGACATTATTCTCCTCACCATTGAGCAACTACAAGAAACTACAGCCACGATCAAAAGTGAAATCTCTACGATAGAGCAACAATTGAAAGATACATTAAAAACTGAAGATTTTGCGAATCTGAAGGAATCCCTCACCACACAGATTGATACCTATCGCAAGGAGTTGGAGCAAAGGAAACGTAAGAAATATTTAAGAGACACAGAGGATTACCTGCAGAACAAGGTGTACAGATGGAGGGATACATCTTTCAGAGGTTTTTACAGACCGCAACAAGGAGGAGATTACAGATCTTCCAGTTCTGGCAGCGATTATCCAACCTCTTCATATCGTGGTTCGCGTCCAAATTTTCGGCGACGCCCCCGGCGAGGAAGAGCAGACGCGGGGGGCGAAATCATAGGAGAACCGACAAGCAGCGTCATGACACGAGCTCAGGTAGGGAGACGTCACTTGTCATTAATATCTCCTCCAAATGCCTGAATCCCCAGGAAATGAAATTATTACAAAAGGGACTGTCTTTCAGTCCCACTAATAGATTGAAAACTTTTGATTTGGACATTTCATTAGAGCGGCTTTTCCGCAATATTCGTCTTAAGACTTTCTTTGCTGATAAGACTATCCAGACTGTGTCTAGTGAGGAGCAGAGTGGGATATTTAAATTGGAGGAGTTGGGACTTAGAAACAAAAGTTCCTTCATGCCACCCAAATCACAACATGCAGTGGAAACTTTTGTTAACCTTGTGAAAAATGATGTGACAACAGTGTCTAAACAAATACAGAATGTTGAAGGAAAAATGTTTAACAATTTATCTGCAGGTGAAAGGACGGCTCTTATGGATCTGATGTCAGACAAAATGATTACCATTAAGCCCGCAGATAAGGGCGGTTCAATTGTTGTTATGAATACTGAGCAATACAAAAATGAAATTTTACGCCAGCTGTCTGACAGAGATACATACGAGCCGTTATCTCACGACCCCTTGAATGCTATACAGAAACGTATTTTTGACATTGTTGACAATGCCTCACGGAATAATATAATTGATAAAAAAATGGGGGAATTCTTAATTAACACCTCACCCGTTACACCTGTGTTCTATACTTTACCTAAAATACATAAAGATCTGCACAATCCCCCGGGTCGGCCGATAGTGGCATCTGTCGACTCTGTCCTATCTCCTCTTTCGATTGTACTTGAAAAGGCATTGACACCACTGACTAAAAAAACGAAGGCATTTCTCCTAGACACAACAGATTTTTTACAGGCTTTATCAGTGATACATGAGGTCACACCGCAGACATGGCTAGTCACAATCGATGTGACTAGTTTATATACTTCTATTGAACATACCAAAGGCATTGAAGCAGTACAGTGGCTACTCGATGCAAGCACATATTCAGACATTCAGAAAACCTTTCTCTCTGAGCTGTTAAAAATTGTATTATATGACAATTATTTCCTATATGAGGACCAATTTTTTCTGCAGAAACGGGGATCAGCGATGGGGGCGAATGTGGCCCCCCCATACGCAAATGCCTATATGGCGTATTTTGAAGAACAATACGTTTTTTCTAATAATCTTTTCCAGACACATGCGAGAGCATGGAGACGTTTTATAGATGATATTTTCTGCGTATGGGAGGGGCCACATTCGTCACTCATGGAATTTTTTCAGGTCATAAATTATGTAAGACCCGAGCTGAAATTCACGATGTCAGAAAGTCAAGAAAAGGTGAATTTCTTAGATACGGTGGTTCTCAAAGATACACAGGGGGGACTTTATACTGACCTCTATCAAAAAGAGACGGATAGGAATAATTTATTACTTTATACCAGTGCCCACCCACCGGCAATAAAAAAATCTATCCCCCGGTCACAATATAAAAGGATTGAACGTATTGTCAGTGACACTAGTACAAAGCAGAGGCGTCTTCATGAGCTACAGGATAAATTCAGAGAGAGGGGGTACCCTGAGAGGATTTTACAAGAGGCCACTAATTCTAATCAAAGTATTAAAAGTCAGAGTGATAAGAGGATCCCTTTTGTTAGGACTTTTCATCCCCAACAATATAGGATTGATAAAATCATAAGGGACCACTGGCCAATCTTACAGAAATCATATCCTAACATAGAAGAATTTAAAACACCCCCACTCATATGTAATAAAAGACCACCCAATTTAAGAGACCATCTGGTAAGAGCCGACGTGGGCAGTAATAAAAAAGTACAGAAACAACATTTTCTGAAATCTCAAAAACAGGGGACATTCCCATGCTTACAGTGTGGTCAGTGTAGCAATGTGACCAGGGGAGATTACATCTCCCATCCTCATACAGGGAAGAAGATAGCAATAAAAGGTTTTTTCACCTGTAAGAGCCGGAATGTTATCTATGTCATAAAATGTCCATGCGGTCTCCTGTACGTTGGAGAAACAGTACAACGTATAGGAGACCGCATAAACCGCCATAAGTCCACGATCCGCTGTGAAAATTTTCTTTTTCCCATACCAGCACATTTCAAAAACAGGGGTCATAATATATCACAATTGAAATTTCAGGTGGTAGAGGAAGTCCATTTACCCAGGAGGGGGGGTAACATAAAACAAATACTACGTAAGAGAGAGGCCGCGTGGATTCATAGATTAAACACACTGGAACCAAATGGTTTGAATAGGGACTATGAGTTGACAAGTTTTCTGACATAACTCACAAGATTATGATTATACTGCTCCATATCCTTTGTTTCATATACTGTCATACAGCACATATTGCCATATCATGATTTACTGACATAGAGTTATATATGTCCATATTACCAGATTATTATTATAATAATTGATATCTCTTTTTGCATTTCAGATACATAGTATACTCACATAGATACGGGACTTGCGGAAGTCTGACAGATTACCCACGTGTACTTCAGTTTTCTATGTTTTGGTTTTTTGTTTACACTTGTATCTATTGGTCTATATACCTGTCAATCACAATTAAGCTGATGTCCGTGAGACAGGAAGTGACACTATATAAGATTGTATTTGCTCAGTTTGGTTTATGCAATTGAAAAAGGCTAAGCAGCCGAAACGCGTCTTGCGTTTGCGTGTGTTATATGCACAATAAAAGCATTTGAAAAAGAAGCCGGTGCCGGGAGTCTTTTCTACGATTCTACTTGTGGGTATACCAGCATCCTTTTTTGCAAAACTCTGTTCTCTTTGTTCCACATTTCTATGGTCTCTGAGTGACCCGATACTTATTCATAATGTATCGATCCATCGGAAGGAGAAAGGTGGGGTTGGTTTACCCAACTTTTGCCTGTATTATGCAGCTACAGTCTGTACCAGGGTATTGGATTTGTGCCATCATTCTTGACCGAAACAATGGGTGGCTTAAGACACCTATCCACCTGCGGCCTTTCTGTGGATATCACCTGAGTTTTGTCCTTTTTAATGTGTTTTTTTCCTATCTATTGAGGATTTTGCTCTTTTATTGAAAAGAAAGGTCTCTCCTCTAGACCGCTTCTCCTCTTATTGGGTTTTCCCCCTGGATCTAAACCCCATTTTTGTCAGTTCCTTTTAGGTCATGACTAGGTCTCTCTGTTCTCTCACTCTCAACAACAGGATTGTGGTTTCTCTATGGAAGGCTCCATTATTCCAATTCCTCTCTGTTGCCTACCCACCTTTTGTAGACAGCTTACTACTTTTGAGCAGTTGTGTACCCTCTCTTCTCCCCTATCTAAAACTGTTTCCGTGGTCTCCAGAGTACTTCGAACATAGATAGAGGCTGTCCTTTGCTGCGAGAGTGATCTGGTTAAGATTTGAATCTTTTCAAGATGCTTCTTGTCACACAAAAAAATTGTTCTGTTTCTACCAGTATGCAAGAGGAATTAGAGAGGAATTTCAAAATAGAAAATACAGATGTCGAGAATGGGTGCATGAGATGTTTCCCTCAGCTTCTGCCACATATTGGTGCTACACAACAATAGTTGTCTCATATTTGCAAACATGGTGGGATCCGCCCTTTCTGGACATCTGTCTTTGACCTCTTTAATCAGGTTTGCTCAGACTCATTTCTCCTTTGTCTGAGAGTGTTATATTATCTTATTTCAGGCTCAACCTAAAAGGCTAGGAAAAGTTTGTTGAGACTTTTTCTTAGTGCCATTAAGTGTCCCTTTATAAATTGTCCTACTATGACACTGAAAATCTACAGTGACGTCCTCACGGGTGGAATTTGAAACTTTGAACCGCATTTGCAGAATGGAGGTGCTGATGTCGAATGACGGGATGAGTCAGACACCTTTTTTTTTTTTTTTTTTAGCTTTTAGTACCCCTGTTATGTTTTAGGCATGCGTTGGAGTGTGTCCGCTCGGTTGCTTAACACCCCTTCCTTGCCCTTCCCTCCATTTCTTATGTGTTTCCTTCTTTCTTTTTCTTTCTCTCTTTTTGTCCATCATCTCACTTTTCTTTGCTGTTTGTTTGTCTCTTTTTGTTTTTCTTTTTGCTAACCTCTTTGTCTGCTAAAGTTTTTTCCTGCAAAGTTGTTGAAATTCTTCAATTACAGACTGTAGGCATGTCTTTTATTGGTATGGACTCTCAGGCATTGGACTAGTTGGACTGTAATATTCCTTTTATTTCTGGTTTTGTTGGTCCTGTGGAGTTGTGTTCAAATGTTTGTAAGTTCAGGTGACCAATACTATAGATGCCTTTATCTACTTTTGGATTTGCATGTCCTTTTTTGTTGTGGTTTTCTATTTCAGTTTTTTTTCTTATTAACAAACACAGATTTTCCATAAATACCTCTCTTGAGTCTACATTGGCTCGCTAGAAAATGTTTTTTTTAAAGCTCTGGATATGAACTAGCCAATTAACTTCATGTTGTCTCTAGATTTCTGGATCCACTAGCACGCTTTAAGCCACCTAAATATATTAGTAGTTGTATACTGCAAGAAAAAATGTAGTTAGAATTTTGGTTTCTTTGTTTCTTCTCCCACCCTTTTCTCTCCTTCTTTTATTGTTCTCATTTGTTCTGTCTTCAGTCTACCCAATCATTTATGTTCACCTAAAGCATATATATTTTTACCATTGAAGTAACCTTCCTTCATTTTTGGTTGTGATTCTGGATCCTCCTTTTTCATTAAGTTTCTCCTGCAATGCTAAAGAGGACAACTAGACCATCTCCTCTATGCTATTTTATCTATGTTACTTTTTAGCATTTCATATGTTGTTATTTTGTGTCTCTTATTTATCCTTAGGCCAGGCTCACACTACAGAATTTCCGAACGCTACTCCATTTTAAAATTCTGCACGGAAATTCTGGTGCAGATGAGTCCCACTGCATCCATGCAGAAAATCCCCTAAAAAATTCTTCCAGAACGTTCAACTCATTCAATGATCTGTTGGATCTCCGCTCCTCGGACATTGCTGTCTATGGGGACGGCAATGTCTGCACGGTTCTAGCATCGACTGATTCAGTCGGTGCTGGCCGCTGCTGGCTGCACTCGGAATCTCCAGCTGGATTTTTTCCGCCTGGAGATTCTATAGTTTGAACTCTGCCCAAAGGACACAGCCAATTTCATTTTTGTATTTTTTTCCCCTTCTTCTAAGAGGCATAACAATTTTATTTTTCCATCCACAAACCCATATGAATTTTAGTTTTTTGTGCGACCAATTGTAATTTGTAATTACATCACTCATTTTACCATAAAATGTATAGCAAAGAAAAAAAAATTTGACGCTGTACAATATGAAGCTGTACACAAATGACATTTTGGCCCAGATTTATCAAACTGTGAGAGAAAAAATAGAGTGATTTTCCCACAGCAACCAATCACAGCTCAGCTAACGAGCTCTGGTAAAGTGAAAGCTGAGCTGTGATTGGTTGCTGTGGGAAAATCACTCTATTTTTTCTCTCACACTGTTTGATAAAACTGGGCCATTATCTTCATTCTGTGGGTCAATTAAATTAAATACCCATGATACCCATGTTTACATGCCTTTCCATTATTATACTGCTTTAAAAAAAAAAAAAAAATGCAATCTTTTTACTTACAAAATAAGTATGTTTAAACTTGCCAAATTTGACAACCTACAACTTTCAAACCTTTCCATATACAGGGATTGCAACGTGATCTGTAGTTTTATTGGAACCACTTTTGCATATATGGGACTTTTTAATTGCTTTTTATAAAAAATTTTGGAATGTGATGTGACCAAAAAGCAACCTTTTTTAAATTTTTTTTTTTATTTTTTTTTACGCTGTTCACCGTACAGGATCATTAATACAATATTTTGACAGTCCGGACATCTATGCATGTGCCAAAATCCAGCATGTTTTTTAAAAAAATGTAAAATTTTGAAAAAATATTTTTTGGTAATTATTTGGGTGAAATGAGAAAAGGGGGGGGGATATACATTTTTATTGAGGGAGGTGCTTTATTCACTTTTTTTTAACCATTTGTTCTACTTTTCTTTTGTCCCCATATGGAATAATTTATAGCAATCATTAGATTGCTAAAACAGTTCAGTGCTATGCCTAGGCATAGTACTGTTCCCGGATCAAGGAACAGGTGCAAATGACGTGTAGTCCCAGCACTGTTATTATGAATAGAGGTACCAAAAACAAAAATCACCGAAAGCACTACGCCTCTAATAATCACAATCAAAGGCATAGCACTGATCAGAACAATTGATGCTCTGCTTTTCTGGTCTGCTAGAAGAAGATCCCGTTAGAGTGAAAGGAGTCAAGTGAGGGAATCTCAGGCCACCATCTTGGTTTACCAGATCTCCGTGGTCGTGCTGCAGGTGGTCCGATGAGCCATAAAATGCCACAGATGCCATGATCAGTAATGCTTGCGGCATCGGAAGGGTCAATGGCGGGCATCAGCTCCATCGCTGATCTCAGATGCTATGAGCAACTGCTCAACTTCCATGGGTTTTAAATATTCAGTAAAAAGTTTAGATAGTCAACCAAATACTTTTTTATACTGAGTACAGGTGAATGGTCCACACTGTTCTAAAACACCAAGAGGGACATTTATCGATGAAGGTAGAGCTTTTTGGGTGGGGGAGGGGGGGCTCATTGATTGTTACAGGTGCACCTAAGCACAGATTTGTGTGACATTCATTATGTGAGTTTAAGCAATTATGTGCAAATGTTCTTCATGGGGTGTTTTAGGAATTTCACTTTGCACTGGTAACAAATTTATCAGAGACGACTTTTACAGAAAAAGTCCCATATCCCTCAAATGCACCGCAAATCTACACCAACTTGTCATCAGTTGTAGCATCAGTTGCTTCCAGATCTAGGCTGAGTTCACCTTTGCCGGATGCCGGACATATGTGAACCCAGCCTTACAAAACTGCCATTGGAGAGCATTTTTTAACCTCTTCAGGACATAGGGCGTATGGATACGCCCTGCATCCCGAGTCCTTAAGGACCGAGGGCGTATCCATACGCCCGTGGGAATTCCGGCCCCCACCGCTAGCCGGTTGGGGACCGGAGCCGGATGCCTGCTGAAATCGCAAAAAGGGCATGCTGGGAGCTGTAGTTATGCAACAGCAGGAGGCAGACCACCACAACTCCCAGCATTCCCTTATGGGCATGCTGGGACTTGTAGTTTTGCAACAGCTGGAGGCACATTCTTTCTATGGAAAAGTGTACCTTCAGCTGTTGTGTAACTACAACTCCCAGCTTGCACAATCAGCTAAAGTGCATGCTGGGAGTTGTAGTGGTGCATCTGGTGGTTGCATAACTACAACTCCCAGCATGCCCGTTGGCTGTCGGTGACTGCTGAGAGTTGTAGTTTTGCAACAGTTGAAGGCACACTGGTTGTGAAACTCAGAGTTTTTTTTTGCCTAACTCAGTGTTTCACGACCGGTGTGCCTCCAGCTGTTGCAAACTACAACTCTCAGCAGTCACCGTACACCATGCACCGTACATGCTGGGAGTTGTAGTTTTGCAACAGCTGGAGGCACACTGGTTGTGAAACACTGAGTTAGGTCACAAACTCAGTGATACATAACCAGTGTGCCTACAGTTGTTACAAAACTGCAACTCTCAGCAGTCACCGACAGCCAACGGGCATGCTGGGAGTTGTAGTTATGCAACAGCTGGATGTCCCCCCCCCCCCCAATGTGAACGTACAGGGTACACTCACATGGGCGGAGGATTACAGTAAGTATCTGGCTGCAAATTTGAGCTGCCGCAAACTTTCTGCTGCAGCTCAAATTGCCAGCGAGAAACTACTGTGAACCCCCGCCCGTGCGACTGTACCCTAAAAACACTACACTACACTACCACAAAAAATAAAATAAAAAGTAAAAAACACTACATATACACATACCCCTACACAGCCCCCCTCCCCTCCCCAATAAAAATGAAAAATGTCTGGTACGCCACTGTTTCCAGAACGGAGCCTCCAGCTGTTGCAAAACAACTCCCAGTATTGTCGGACAGCCGTTGACTGTCCAGGCATGCTGGGAGTTTTGCAACAGCTGGAGGCACCCTGTTTGGGAATCACTGGCGTAGAATACCCCTATGTCCACCCCTATGCAATCCCTAATTTAGGCCTCAAATGCGCATGGCGCTCTCACTTTGGAGCCCTGTCGTATTTCAAGGCAACAGTTTAGGGTCACATATGGGGTATCGCCGTACTCGGGAGGAATTGTGATACAAATTTTGGGGGGTATTTTCTGCTTTTACCCTTTTTAAAAATGTAAAATTTTTGGGAAAACAAGCATTTTAGGTAAAAAAAAATTTTTTTTTTTACATATGCAAAAGTTGTGAAACACCTGTGGGGTATAAAGGTTCACTTAACCCCTTGTTACGTTCCCCGAGGGGTCTAGTTTCCAAAATGGTATGCCATGTGGTTTTTTTTTTGCTATCCTGGCACCATAGGGGCTTCCTAAATGCGGCATGCCCCCAGAGAAAAATTTGCGTTCAAAAAGCCAAATGTGACTCCTTCTCTTCCGAGACCTGTAGTGCGCCAGCAGAGCACTTTTCACCCCCATATGGGGTGTTTTCTGAATCGGGAGAAATTGGGCTTCAAATTTTTAGGGGTATTTTCTGCTATTACCCTTTTTAAAACTACAAATTTTTGGGGAAAACAAGCATTTTTGGTAAAATTTATTTATTTTTTTTTACATTTGCAAAAGTCGTGAAACACCTGTGGGGTATTAAGGTTCACTTTATCCCATGTTACATTCCCCGAGGCGTCTAGTTTCCAAAATGGTATGCCATGTGTTTTTTTTTTGCTGTTCTGGCACCATAAGGGCTTCCTAAAGGTAACATGCCCCCCAAAAACCATTTCAGAAAAACGTACTCTCCAAAATCCCCTTGTCGCTCCTTCCCTTCTGAGCCCTCTACTGCGCCCGCCGAACACTTTACATAGACATATGAGATATGTGCTTACTCGAGAGAAATTGGGCTACAAATACAAGTAAAAATTTTGTCCTTTTACCCCTTGTAAAAATTCAAAAATTGGGTCTACAAGAACATGTGAGTGTAAAAAATGAAGATTGTGAATTTTCTCCTTCACTTTGCTGCTATTCGTGTGAAACACCTAAAGGGTTAAAACGCTGACTGAATGTCATTTTTAATACTTTGGGGGGGGTGTAGTTATTATAATGGGGTCATTTATGGGGTATTTCTAATATGAAGACCCTTCAAATCCACTTCAAACCTGAACTGGTCCCTGAAAAATACTGAGTTTGAAAATTTTGTGAAAAATCGGAAAATTGCTGCTGACCGTTGAAGCCCTCTGGTGTCTTCCAAAAGTAAAAACACGTCAATTTTATGATGCAAACATAAAGTAGACATATTGTATATGTGAACCAAAAAAAAATGTATTCGTAATATCCATTTTCCTTACAAGCAGAGAGCTTCAATGTTAGAAAAATGCTAAATTTTCAAATTTTTCATCAAATTTACGGATTTTTCACCAAGAAAGGATGCAAGTATCGACAAAAATTTACCACTATGTTAAAGTAGAATATGTCACGAAAAAACAATCTCGGAATCAGAATGATAACTAAAAGCATTCCAGAGTTATTAATGTTTAAAGTGACAGTGGTCAGATGTGCAAAAAACGCTCCGGTCCTTAAGGCCAAAATGGGCTCCGTCCTGAAGGGGTTAAAGGTTGTAGGGGAGTAATTTCTGAACTTTTACCAACGTGCACCAGATTTATCAACTTCTGTGCAACATTATGATACATAGATACCAGGAAAGCAAAACTAAAGTGAAAAAAATCTCCACAACACACTTCCAAAAGACTGTGATAACTAGAGGCAACCGGGCACAGTCCAACCTCTAACAGTAACAAGTGGGACAAGTCAGCGGCTATAAAAAGCTCCTAGTTGTGCAGTTCGATAAATACAGTCCAAATAACAGTAGTAGCAAGAAAGATAGATTGTGCACTCACCCTCCGGATAAAAGACTGTAGCTTTATTTCATATACAAACGATTAAAATCCAATATTCTGCAGAGCAGAGCAAACAAACAGGCAGGAGCATCTCACTGGGCGACGGCGGCCGTTCCATGCACAGCAGCGCATCATCAGCCCCATTGGTGACGTCAGTCTCCTGGCAGGTGTGCCCTATATACATATTGTGCAGGTACAAAAAGACATGACAAAACAAAGAAAAAACAAACAAAAACAATACTGTGCAACAAAACATTTAAAAGCAAACCTGAATTGCTGAAAGAGTTACAAAAACACATTTAACTCATTCCGCTCATTTAATATGTGTGGCCCATTAGCTTCCAAATGCATAATACACCAAGCCTCCCTCTGCAGCAGGCATAGATCTATCTATCTGTCTATCTCCTCCTTTTCTTGGTGGATAGACCCTTTGTATGCCTGCAAACTTAATGCATTGGGTATCGCTGTTGTGGCACTGCCTCAGATGTTCAATGAAACGGGTTGCTCCAATCCCCGTTCTCACTGACCTGACATGTTCTCATACTCTTTCAAATAGTCTATGTTTGGTTTTCCCAATGAAAAAAATATCTAGACAAGGTATGTGGACTTGCAGGTAATTAATTATCTTACTGTAATGTCATGAGCACCTAATTGAAACACTTTTTCTGACACTAAGATTGCAGAAAGAACCACTCTTACATTTCATATTCTTCAGCAGGGTAGCGATGGTTTTATTACTCCTATATGTAATTAGTGTTGGGTGCGAATATTCGCGATGCGAATATTTATCGCGAATATTGCATATTCAGGAATTTGCGATTATTGTGACTATAGCACTAAATATTTGCAATTACGAATATTCGCATTTTTTTTCACAGTATACATCACAGTGATCATCCCTCCCTGCTTCCAGCTTGTGGTGTAAACAAGGCTCCAATACTAGTTACTGTCTCAGACTGGTGGGGGGCCGCGCAATTTGTTCCCTCCCTTCTTTTAGTTCTTTTATCACGCGATATTGCGCATGCGCATGCAAATCTTATGGTGAATGGGCATGCGCATGCAAATTTTATGGTGCATGGTAAAAAAAAAGGCTGCAAATATTGCCAATATGCGAATTTTATATGACGAATATTCATCCATATATTCGCGAAATATCGCAAATTCTAATATGGCCTATGCCGCTCAACACTATGTGATAACTGGCTGTCTGAAGGCTACATCTCTAATTGCAACATCCTGTTCTAACATGTATAAATTCTTCCTGATGACCCGATTAATAACTCCATTCATTGGTGTATTTTTAATGAAAAAATAAAACTTATTTTTCAGTGTTGCTTGTACAGGAGCTCTTTACGATTCACCCGCTCACTCTTTTTATAGGCATCTTCTATCACATCTTCTGGGTAGCCTATCTCATGCAGTCTGTTGCTGAAATAGAGAGCCTGACTCCGATATGTGTTAATATTGCTGTTGATGCACTTCAGTCTCAAGAACTGGCTGTATGGGATACTCCTCTTTATATGTTGGGGATGGGAACTTTAGAAATGCAATAAAGCATTTTGGGAGGTTTTCTTTCTTAAACCAGTGACTGGTTGCTGTAATTGAGACATCCAAAAAATCAAGGGTTTTTCCTCCAAAGGGGTAACGCCCCCTCCCATAGACTTGCATTAAGGGGGCAGGCCGTGACATCATGAGAGGGCAGAGCCAGGACGTCACAATGCTCCGGTCCCTGTATCACCGGTCATTACTCACAGAGCGAGTTTGCTCTGTGCAGTAATGATAGCGGGGTGCTGCAGCGGAGATCCTGGGGTCCCCAGCGGCGGGACCCCCGCGATCTGACATATTATCCCCTATCCTTTGGATAGGGGATAAGATGCTAGGGGCGGAGTACCCCTTTAAGTTGGTTTCTGGGGCGATCCCGGTTGTTCCAAGTTACATTTTTCCCTTTCTTCGCTTTCCTCTCTGAAATATTTCTTCTCCTTCCCCTCTTCATTTTACATCTAAAGGGACCATTCGGGGAGGCTCTGCACTGCTGGTGGTCGGAGGGTTATCATTAGAGCCAACTGATGCGCTTGAGTCTGAATCTATAGTCAGGTACCGTATATCCCGGCGTATAAGATGACTTTTTAACCCCAAATTTTCTTCTGAAAAGTCAGGGGTCGTCTTATACGCCGGGTATTGGAGTCCGGCATAGGAATACTTATGATTATCTGCCCGGGCCGACTCCTGTGTGCGGCTGCAGGCGGGGGCCGGCCAGAGCATGTACAAACTAATAACTGTATACTTAAAAACCAGGGTGCCTCCAGCTGTTGTGAAACTACAACTCCCAGCATGCCCGGACCGGCAAAGGCTGTCCAGGCATGCTGGTAGTTGTAGTTTCACAACAGCTGGAGGCACCCTGGTTTTTAGTATACATGAATTAGTTTTTACATGCTCTGGCCGGCCCCCGCCTGCAGCCGCACACAGGAGCCGGCCCGGGCAGATAATCATAAGTATTCCTATGCCGGACATCCCTGTGTCCTGAAAAATCTTTTCGGGACATAAGGATGTCCGCGGGTCACTAACCATTCCCCGGCCGCCGTGCGTCCTCCTCCGGTCCTTCTGCGATTCTCCACCTCTCTATGGTTGTACGCACGGAACGTCAGCTCCTCCACTTTACTTACCTCCAGTTTTTCATGGTTGCCTCTGATGTTCTGCTTCAGTCCCCAGCTGCGATCCTCTTCATTTCAGAAATCGTGTTGCCGAGGCCCGGTGGGATGTTGGGGCCCAGAGAGTCACACCGAACCAGATAGCCTTTGTCTAATACCTAAAGTAAGGCTACTTCTATGGGGACTTAAAAATAGTGTAAAAAATGTGTTAAAAAAATGAATCAATAAATAACTAATAATTATAAATGTGAATTAACCCCTTCCCTAATAAACAATTGACTTTTCAAAAAAGTTTAAATGAAATAAAGTATTTTTTTATATGAAAAAACAAACAACGTTCCTCTAGTAAAAACTAAAAAAAGTTTTTCTTTTAAATAGTTTTTTATTATTTGTTTTAACAAAGAAAAACAAATATAACATACAAGTCTTTACAATAAGATAATTAAAGATACATGTGAATAATGGAACAATGGAACTCTTGACCCTACAATAATTTCAAGAAATCCCAACAACTTGCCTATAACACCCTTTTTTCCATTAAGAAAAAAAAAAAAACAACCCTGTCACATGACATTGAAAAAAAGTATTGGTAATTGGTATCAGCGGGTACTTTTAAAAAAGTATCGGTACTTGTACTCGGTCTTAACTAGACGTCTCTAGTATTCAGTTTTCTTTATAGTCACATGCTTATTAAAGGAGTAGTCTAGTGCAGACTATTTCTCCTCAGTTTTCCCGGGACTGAATAAAAAAAATTAAACTCACCTTCCTGCATTCCCACGGAGCTCTGCTACAGCTGATCGGTCCTTTGGTCCCGTCTTCTGCTTACTTCCATGTGCACGGCACTCAGCCTATCACCAGCCGAGGCGGGACATCGCTGTGGCTGGTGATAGCCTGAGCGCCATGTGACGATCTGTGCACACGGAAGAAGGAAGAAGATAGGACCGGAAGAACAATCAGCTGTAACAGCACTCCGGGGAATGCAGGAAGTTTGCGTGAAAGTTTGTTTTCATATTTTCTTCAGCCCAGGCACAACGGAGGAGGAATAGTCTGCACTAGACTACTCCTTTAAGTGATTTAGGTTTTCCAACTCCCAGAAAACTCCTTCAACTGAAATTAATCTAATCTGTATTAGAAAATACTTCTGAAGAAAAAAGATACAGATTTATGTTTTAAATTCTTTGGTGGCAATTTGGCTGCAGTTTAGAGCTGCACTACTGCACAGGAAAAATAAAGTCCAGCAGTCTGTGTCTGTGCCTGGTTTTTCTGGTAGAATTATTACAAAATGACTGGGATTTTGTCTGTGTGACCTTTATTATCATTGTTTCCACTGCTTTCCACTACTTTCTAAGATCACCTACATACAGAGTCTCTTCTAGAACATGTTATTTTGTGTAAGTTCTATTAACTACATGAAATATTTATCAATGTATGTAGCCACAATAATAATAATAATATCAGTAAATATGATAACAATATTATTAATAACTGTTGTTTCTACATTTGCAGCAGTAAATCCGTACGCTGCCTAAAACTTGCTAAAATTCTTCCTTTCATCAAAAAGCATAAGGTGGTGCACAGAGACATTGGGCCTCATTTACAAAGAGTTTCAGGTTTTTACTAGTGGGAAAAGTTGTTTCAGACTTGCAGGATTCCTCTGTATTTACTATTGGGAAAAGTCGGGAACATTTTCTGACCAGCTTTTTCTAGGTCGATATTTCCAGCCATTTACCCACAGGATTTTCTGTTAATTCAATAGTAAATTGGTCAGGTTGTGAAACCACGCCCCTTTTCAGACCGGCCACGCCCCCTTTGTGACAGACCATGCCCCCTTTTCGGCTTTTCACAGTTTCATGGGTTTGTTGGATTTTTCAGGTGCACACTGTCGCAAACTGGTGCAGACTGGTGCAGACATGTCTCAGACACTCTGCTCCAAAATAACCAGACAAAAAACGGTCGATTTCAGCTTAGTAAATGAGGCCCATTCTTGTATACTAGTGAGATAGGAACAAGGGATAGAGTCACTGACCCGCTGGATGCTTGAGTTCACTTGTCTTATTAATAACGTATAGTATAGTAAAGTATAGACACTAAAATAAAGGTTAGGCTACTTTTCAATCATTTCCATTTGACTTTTTTGGCTTTTTTTAATGCCCCCAAAATTCCATACTCACGTATTACTTTTTTTTTTTTACAAAAATGAGTGGTCAGATGTTATTTGGAAGGGTAGTTTTAAGACTTGACATTATTGCTATATGTTAAAACATTTCGTGCATACACAACCCATGTGAAAGCACCCTTGAAGGGTTATCAGAAAAATATTTTATATTTTAAAAGTGCTCATGGTGGTGGTTGCAGGGGATAATTATACTTGTTTCATCTGGTGTCAAACTGAAGTTTCAAGGCCACACTGCTGAGCTCCCTAATATGTGCGTTTCAACACATAAGAAATGCCTGCTCAACCAAACACTGGTTCAGTAGTGGCCATTTCCTATGTATCACGATGAAAGCAGGGGGCTCTCAGCAGCGAGGACTGGTACCATACGAACAGCATTAGCTGGGGGATCAGCAGCAGGCAAGTACAACTTTAAAAAAAAACTTTCTCCCACTATAAGCACTTTTAGATAACAAAAACAATTATTGTTTTTTAAATATGCATATATTCTTCTTTAAAAGTGTTAAAGGGGTTATCCAGTATATAAACGAAAAAGCAACAAGAGGTGCGCTCCTAGTGAGGACCGTTTATCATGAATGAAAAAAATGAAGTAAAGATGGGTTCTTACCCCTAGGTGTTGCGCTAAGAGCACAACACCTACAGTAGCGTCTGAATGGAGAAAGGAAGGTGGAACTGCTGCCACGAGGAACTTCCCGGTGTGACCGGTGGAATGAGATAGCAGGAAATATTGGAAAGTAAGTTCCTCTAAAGAAAGGCGCTGATTACCAGGAATGAAAGGTTACTTCTTTATTTGCAAGATACCTACATTCCCTAATATTTTAACCAACACTAACATAATGATTTTTAAATTTAAACTCATTTTATGAATAGTAAAATACATTGGATTAATACAATTTCAGTCTCCATGACACGTGGTTTTCCGGTTCTCCGGACGTTGTCATCAATTTCTTAGACTATAAATGTAACTCTTTTAATGAATATGTATGCCTGATGAAGATCCCTGTCCGGGATCGAAACGCGTTGCAAATAAAGAAGTAACCTTTCATTCCTGGTAACCAGCGCCTTTCTTTAGAGGAACTTACTTTCCAATATTTCCTGCTAAATGGGTTATCCAGGAATTGAAAAACAGACCTAATTTATTTTAAAGAACGCTCCCTGTCTGTCTCCACTTTGGGTGGGGTATTACAACTTGGCTCCATTCACTTCAATGGAACTGGGCTGCAGAACCACACCCAACCTGGAGACGGACAGGGAGCGGTCTTTGGTCTCAGTTTTTCAATTGCTGGATAACCCCTTTAAGCTTTAATACTGATATAGGTCAAGTGGCTTCAGGAAAAATATACATATGCATTAAAGATGCACTTCCAAGAATGTGATAATGTAGTTAACTCTATTGTTTCAATGCATCACATATACAGATATAGCAATCAGGTTTGTTATTGCATTAACTACATGTAATGCAATGTCAGAATTGTATGGCGATGATAAAAGGTGAATTAGTTAATTATTCCGGAGAAGGGACAGATGTTTCTACAAGGGGACAATTCCTATGTGACCGAAGTAATGGCATACACATGTTAAAATGCCCATGTTGGTTAGCCTATGTAGGGCAAACATCTAGATAAATTAAAAATAGAAAGCATGTATAAAAAACTAGGATGAAAGCATAATAAAATATGGAGAAAGATAAGTAACCAGGATTTTTTCATGCAAATACAAAGTTTCAGATATCAAATGGAACTTTGAAGAGATAAAGAGATAAAATGATGCAGAGCTGCAGATTAACAAAATTACGTTTTTGGGGGATTTGGAAAATACAGACATTAAAAGGAAACTGACAGCTGGTTCACCTGCACTTAACCCAATACACGGGGTTATAATGCAGGTGAACCAGATTAAAATGATCTATTACTCACCTGGAACGGTTCCACCATTCCGGTAATGCAGACGGTGTTAGCTTTCATTACTTGTATGAGCCAACATATCCAACATCCCTACCTCCTTCCCTTCTGTTCCTATATGCCTTTCCACCTCACGCTCACATGGGAAAAGGGGTCCCATGAATATTTACAAGGTGGGTGGGCATACAGGAGCAGAGGAGACAGAGACAGGGATGCTGGGTATGGCAGCTCCAGCCTCCATTGTGCAAATGGGGTTAATGACCATATTAGCAATGCAGGCTAAACATTGCTGTATTTCTGAAATGGTGGCACCGATCCAGTGAGTTATTCATCATTTTAATCTGGTTCACCTGACTATTTCCCTGTTTATTGGGTTTAGTGTGGGGGAACCAGCTGTCAATTTTACCTTTTCAATGAGGAATTTAGGTACAATGTCTACTTATAAGTGTAGTAAGGGGATGCTTTTGTATGAAAAAGGATGCTGTAACATGAATCGTTGTTATTTCTGCTTGTGTACTATGACCTGTATGTCAAAAAAGAGATAGCATTGGCTCTCACCCCCTGTAAAACATAGCTTTTATTTCTTCATTAAAATCATGCCCGCCGGTTGGGAAAGAACGACTCCAGCCAGAGACAAGAAAGTGACAGCCTGTTTCATGGATTCCCCTCTTCTACTGGGAGGCCAGAAGTGCCACCCACTTATTTCTTCTGTGGCAAGTGTTGGTTTATACTGTGACCTGTATCTTTAAATAATTAGCTATGACAATGCCAGATTTAATCTAGAAAAAACTATGGATAGACACTGAGTGTATATAAGAGCAATTATAACAACTAAAGTGCATGTCAGAGATAGGAGGCACACCCTGTGAAACTTTACTGGATTGACTGCTCACTGGAGAAGGTCTTCATTGTATCACACGCTTAAATGTCATTCACTTAAAGGGGTACTCCACTGGAAAACTTTTTTTTTTTTTTTAAATAAACTGATGCCAGAAAGTTAAACAGATTTGTAAATTACTTCTATTAAAAAATCTTAATCCTTCCAGTGCTTATCAGCTGCTATTATTATCCACAGGAAGTTCTTTACTTTTTGAATTTCCTGTCTGCCTGACCCCAGTGCTCTCTGCTGATACCTCTGTCCACTTAAGGAACTGTCCAGGGTAGGAGCAAATCCCCATAGCAAACCTCTCCTGCTCTGGACAGTTCCTGACATGGACAGAGGTGTCAGCAGAGAGCACTGTGGTCCGGCAGAAAGGAAATTCAAAAAGGAAAGAACTTCCTGTGGATCATACAGCAGCAGATAATTACAGGAATGATTAAGACTTTTTAATAGAAGTAATTTACAAATCTGTTTAACTATCTGGCATCAGTTGATATAAAAAAAAAATGTGTTCCAGTGGAGTACCCTTTTAAACTCTGATCTTTTAAATCTGTATTCTGATTTACCAGTAGCCTACACTTTATTTCATAATATGTGTGGTTCTTTATATAACACATTTAGAATTAGCAAATTAACTTAAAAGAGTTGTTTAGACTAAAAAAGCAACAGCCAGTGCACACAATCCCATGTTAATGGAGCACATTAAACATTTATTTTTCTAATCAACTGGTGCCAGAAAGTTAAACAGATTTTTAAATTACTTGTATATAAAATCTTCCAGTACTGCTGTATACTACAGAGGAAGTTGTATGGGTATTTTCTGACTGACCACAGTGCTCTCTGCTGAAACCTCTGTCCATGTCAGGAACTGTCCAGAGCAGAATAGGTATGCTTAGGGGATTTCCTTGTAAACTAGATAGTTCCTGACATGGGCAGAGGTGTCAGCAGAGAGCACTGTGGTCAGACTGAAAAGAACTACACAACTTTCTCTGCAGCATACAGCAGTTGATAAGTACTGGAAGGGTTACGATTTTGAAATAGAAGTAATTTACAAATCTGTTTACCTTTTTGACACCAGTAGATGTTTGTTTTCCACCAAAGTACCCCTTAAAGTAGTAGTCGAACAGTAAATTTTCTCCAAATTGCACTTCAAAAAATACTCAAAGGGGAGAATGTACAGGGTGGGCAATTTATATGGATACACCTTAATAAAACGGGAATGGTTGGTGATATTAGCGTCCTGTTTGTGGCACATTAGTATATGTGAGGGGGGAAACTTTTCAAGATGGGTGGTGACCATGGCGGCTATTTTGAAGTCTGCCATTTTGAATCCAACTTTTGTTTTTTCAATAGGAAGAGGATCATGGGACATATCAAACTTATTGTGAATTTCACAAGAAAAACAATGATGTGCTTGGTTTCAACGTAGCTTTATTCTTTCATGAATTATTTATGTGGTTTCCCGGTGGTTTCATACTGTGCCTTAGTTATTAGTCCCCAAAGTCCCTAGGACTGTCGGGGTTCGCTTCCCTAATTAACCCCTATTCACCCCTTAGTAACTTCATAAATATTATCTATATAAATATATGTATATGGTGTTACTCACTTGTTTTAGCGTCGCAGGACCTGCGGGTCATGTGACACGGTTCACAGAACTTTATAATTTGTTAAAGGACCTTTGGTGGTTCTAGTCAGGTGATCACCCCCAATCCATTGTAATGGTGAGTGACAGCTGATATGGACCAATCCAAAATGGCCAGCCCCTGCCCATATAAGGGAGCTGCGCCATTTTGTCGCTCTCTTTTTTCTGCGCTGCGCAGCAAGCAGCATCATTGCACTTGGGTTGCTGACTCTGGATGAGGTAGGACCTCCACAGCTTACAAGACAATTACTAGGCCTGCGCTACAGACGAATAGTTCTTACAATTTCCCACTATCTCCGCAAGATCTCTGGACCTAATCTAACCCCTATATCCAGCGGATCTATGCAAGTACAATCCTCCTAATCTTCAGATAACTTTCCGGTCCTAAGCAACTGTCAGTCACTGCTGTGCTGTGTATATAGACTCTGTTATCTGGACTGTTACCAATACTGCATGTACAGAAAATCTTCAGTAAAGTTCCTGCAAGTTTTATTCATTTATTTTACACCCACCTATCGCTCTTGGGAAGGGTGGTGATAGGCCCAGCATCACAACAGAGTTTTAACCCTCACCCTGACGTCATGAGTGACAAGGGTTAACAGCACCCTTTATTATACAGAACCACAACACCCCATATACCCTACAACCCCAGGCTATCACATTTACAAGTCTCTGACCACTTATAAAATGTGTTCAATGTGCTGCCCATTGTGTTGGATTGTCAATGCAACCCTCTTCTCCCACTCTTCACACACTGATAGCAACACCGCAGGAGAAATGCTAGCACAGGCTTCCAGTATCCGTAGTTTCAGGTGCTGCACATCTCGTATCTTCACAGCATAGACAATTGCCTGCAGATGACCCCAAAGATAAAAGTCTAAGGGGGTCAGATCGGGAGACAACCAACCTGACACCCATAATGTGATGGTGCACCATCTTGCTGGAAAAACTCAGGGAACATGCCAGCTTCAGTTCACAAAGAGGGAAACACATCATCATGTAACAATTTCGCATATCCAGTGGCCTTGAGGTTTCCATTGATAAAGAATGGCCCACTATCTTTGTAGCCCATATACCACACCATACCATCAATTTTTGTGTTCCAAAAGTCTTGGAGGGATCTATCCAATGTGGGTTAGTTTCAGACCAATAGCGGTGGTTTTGTTTGTTAAATTCACCATTCACATAAAAGTTTGCCTCATCATTTGTCCATTCTGCAGTACCTGAAACTACGGATACTGGAAGCCTGTGCTAGCATTTCTCCTGTGGTGTTGCCAACAGTGTGTGAAGAGTGGGAGAAGAGGTTTGCATTGACAATCCAACACAATGGGCAGCACATTGAACACATTTTATAAGTGGTCAGAAACTTGTATATAACTCATGAAAGAATAAGGTTACGTTAAAACCAAGCACATCATTGTTTTTCTTGTGAAATTCCCAATAACTATGATGTGTCACATGACCCTCTTCCTATTGAAAAAACAAATGTTGGATTCAAATTGGCCGACTTCAAAATGGCTGCCATGGTCACCACCCATCTTGAAAAGTTTCTCCCCTCACATATACTAATGTGCCACAAACAGGAAGTTAATATCACAAACCATTCCCATTTTATTAAGGTGTGTCCATATAAATGGCCCACCCTATATAATTTGTAGTGTTTTTTTGTGTGGTCTATCTGTAGGAGTTCAATTAGATGCTTAAATTAGAAACAGAAACCGCACTAGAAAAATTGTGCAAATTTCCCTCACCCCAAAAAATGTACATATAAAAAAAAGAAGTGGGTAAAAATTTGCACTGTGATGACACGAAAGAAAGCTGCAGGACATTAATAAATTCCCCCCAAAGCATTTGCTATGAGCAGGAGAGATATATTTTGCCCTAGCTTTAAAAATTCATCTACATTTTATTTACTGGTTGTTATAAGGAAAATGTATATTGTATTTAATAATCTTGCAGTTGAAATGATCGATTGTCACTGTACTTATATCAGATGGCCATGTTATCAGCTAATGTAGGATGACGCGGTAAAAGGATCTCAGCCAATCACAGGCTGTTAATAATGAGATAACATCAAACCAAATGCACCTGCCTGACGACAACGCGTAGAAGAAAAGAGGAGATTCGTGACATCTTGCAGGTATCTGTTGAGGTTCAACGCTGCCATTTAGTCTCAGATCTCGCTCTACATCTCATTCATTTGTCAGTCACTGTAAGGAAACCTTGTAATTTTTGTATGTACTTGATGTGAGTAATTCGGAAAGTCTGTTGGCAAAGAAAATCAGGTTAGAATGACAGAGTGAGAAATGAAGCAGAGGTCTGATGTAATTAGCTACAACAATCAGCGCCCTAATTTCTGATTTATTGTTTCCTGTTTTCCTGCTGGATTCATACTTACGCATAATGTACATGCCTCGTATAGGTCAAACTATTGTCTTATCAGTTCTGGCAAACCAAGGGGTCAGAGTTAACAATATTTATTTAAACATGCAGGATGCTTCCCACTGCAATTAGGAAATAAGTATAACTAATGGGTCATTGGCTCTATTTCCTGGTTGATATATTTATAAGTGTTTTCCATTATTAAACATTATTCTGTGGATTATCAAACAAGTGAAAATGCATTACGAGTGATATGAGTGTAGTGCATGCTCCTAGATAGGGATCATACTTGAAAATATTTTAATGTTGAATGTGGAGATGGAGGGTCATGATGGAAGTGGAGTGTGGAGATGGAGGGTCATGGCACCCAGATACAGAAAATGTAAAATGCTGTGTAAATTATTGGAATTATCAAATATATGTATGTAATATACTGTGGTAATTCAAGCAGCCTTATTTAATAGTGTTCTTGAGGAATAGGAACATAAAGCTCATTTATCATAGCACTAGATGTATAATATACTATCTCTTTCAATTTAGTTCCTAAGAACAAGGAGAAGACCTTAGAGGGGTATTCCAACATTCCAGTGAGAAAGGCTTCAGGGTCAGTACATGTAGAGCAACAGTTCAACGCTAATTTAGCATCCTGATTTAACCTAATTAAAATCTGTCGTATGCAAAGTAGCTCTTCCCAAGGCGGAAATGAGATTTCCACTGCCACCTATTGGAGGTAGCATCTCTTCAAGCCAGTATTATCCCTATGGCATATATTACTGGGGATTATGTGCCAAGCCATCTGTAGATAGCTGTTTGGGCTTTTTCCCAATGTCAGTACAGAGTAAGCTACTGATTGGCTAATGAGAGGCCTTTAATGTGGAAATGAGGGCAAGTGTGCCTGCTTGAGGGGCAAGTATGACTGCCAAACTAGCATATGGAGCCTTAAAAGTCTTGCAGTGCTCCATATGAAAAAGAATGAAAATATCTCCTTCTTCAGAAGGAAAACAGTGTACTTGCCATCGCCATCTATTGAAATTGCACCTTTCAAATAATATTCAATCCTTAAAGTGCCTTGAAATATGACCAGTGATATAGCAGGCCAGAGTCTCTAGGAAAAACTAGAGTGACCCAACAGACAGCTGTTTCCTCACTAGTACAAAGCATGATGCTGGCTAGGTGATAGGCCTTTAGGACATCACCATATTTTTTTCTCATGGAGCACAGTATTGCATATAAGACTCCGTGTGCCAATTTGGTGGTCTTCTCAAGGAGACAAATTACCCACTCAGTCCCATGTTAAAGGCCAATCCCCTAGCCAGCTAGTACCCTGGTCTTTGTTCACAAGGTGCAAGTACTGATTAAATTTATTTTTTGACCATTAAGATCTACTACTTGATTCTTTTAAGAAAGAAATTCACTGTTGTCTTTAAACAACAAGAACAAAATATGATAAGAATATGAAGAATAGCTGGGCATTTGTATTAGCCAATCTGCAACAAAAGATATTAAAATATTTAGCAAAAAAAATGGTTTTCAGAACACGACTTTAATACACATAGTATCCTGTCTGCCTCGGTAATGTGGGTGCGACTATAAGGGATAAATGCTGCTCCACAAATCGCTGTTTCTTCCACCACCTATTGCATGACTGCGCTCTCACAGTCAAGCAGGTAAAATGTATTGCACAGCATCAATTTGCAAGAGGTTTAGGTTCTTTGGGTTAACAAGGCAAAACTATTATAGTTTGAGGCATAAATATGCTAAGGTACATTGCTTACTTACAAAAATGAAGAAATGAAGAATAGATATTCTAAAAAAAACAAAAGTGTAAAAAATGTAAAAAGAATTCTCCCTTTTGGGAGTTCCCACAGGTTTTGCTGGTGAAGAAATAGCTTTTGTATATAAGCCAAACATATTGGCTGACATTTATCATTGTCTTTAGACTGTTTTTTGTATCTACAAAACCCTTAATCCAAGTACCTACTGTGGACACATACCACCACATGAAAGTGGGGAAAGCTTTTTTTTTTTGCTAAGAAATGCCAAATACCGTATTTATCGGTGTATAACACGCACTTTTTAGGCAAAAAATTTTTAGCCTAAAGTCTATGTGCGTGTTATACGCCGATACACCCCCAGGAAAGGCAGGGGGAGAGAGGCCAGTGCTGCCCGCTTCTCTCCCCCTGCCTTTCCTGGGGTCTAGAGCCCTGCTGCCGGCCCTTCTCTCCCCCTGGCTATCGGCGCCGCTGCCCGTTCTCTCCCCCTGACTATCGGTGCCGGCGCCCCATTGCCGGCGCCGATAGCAAGGGGGAGAGAAGCGGCGCCTACAGCCAGGGGGAGAGAAGGGGCAGCGGCACCCATTGCCAGCGCCGCTGCCCCGTTGCCTCCCCCCGTTGCCTCCCCCCATCCCCGGTGGCATAATTACCTGTTGCCGGGGTCGGGTCCGCGCTGCTGCAGGCCTCCGGCGTGCGTCCCCTGTGTCATTGCTATGCGCTGCACGGCGCGGCTCATGACGTCAGTGCGCCGCGCCATGCATAGCAACGACGAAGGGGACGCACGCCGGAGGCCTGCAGCAGCGCGGACCCGACCCCGGCAACAGGTAATTATGCCACCGGGGATGGGGGGAGGCAACGGGGCAGCGGCGCCGGCAATGGGTCGCCGGCACCGATAGTCAGGGGGACAGAACGGGCAGCAGCGCTGATAGCCAGGGGGAGAGAAGGGCCGGCAGCAGAGCTCTAGACCCCAGGAAAGGCAGGGGGAGAGAAGCGGGCAGCGATGGCCTCTCTCCCCCTGCCTTTCCTGGGGGTGTATTGGGGTATACACGCGCACACACGCACCCTCATTTTACCATGGATATTTGGGTAAAAAACTTTTTTTACCCAAATATCCTTGGTAAAATGAGGGTGCGTGTTATAAGGCGGTGCATGGTATACCCCGATAAATACGGTAGGTATACACCACCTGGGCTGGGCACACCATTAGTTGCCTAAATGCTGTGAAGTAAGAAAAATTGTACAGTAGCGCTTTTATCACCAACAACTTGGCCAGATGCAAATTGAGGTGCACTACAACAGGATGACTGGCTGAATACTGTTGTCTGTATGAAATATACAGTGCATAGTGAAAGTATTTGGCCACTTTTCGGAAGTTCAATGAGGATCTCTGAATGATCCAATGTTGGCCTAAATGACTAATGATGATAACTAGAATTCACCAGTGTGTAATCAAGTCTCCGTATAAATGCACCTGCACTGTGATAGTCTCAGAGGTCCGTTTAAAGCGCAGAGAGCATCATGAAAAACAAGGAACACACCAGGCAGGTCCGAGATACTGTTGTGGAGAAGTTTAAAGCTGGATTTGGATACAAAATGATTTCCCAATCTTTAAATATCCTAAGGAGCACTGTGCAAGCGATAATATTGAAATGGAAGGAGCATCAGACCACTGCAAATCTACGAAGACCTGACCATACCTCTAAACTTTCAGCTCATACAAGGAGAAGACTGATCAGAGATGCAGCCAAGAGTCCCATGATCACTCTGGAAGAACTGCAGAGATCTACAGCTGAGGTGGGAGACTCTGTCCATAGGACAACAATCAGTCGTATACTGCACAAATCTGGTCTTTATGGAAGACTGGCAAGAAGAAAGCCATTTCTTAAAGATATCCATAAAAAGTGTTGTTTAAAGTTTGCCACAAGCCACCTGGGAGCCACACCAAACATGTGGAAGAAGGTGCTCTGGTCAGATGAAACCAAAATCAAACTTGTTGGCAACAATGCAAAACGTTATGTTTGGCATAAAAGCAACATAGCTCATCACCCTGAACACACCATCCCCAATATCAAACATGGTGGTGGCAGCATCATGGCTTGTTCAGAGGGACAGGGAAGATGGATGGAGCCAAATACAGGACCATTCTGGAAGAAGACCTGATGGAGTCTGCAAAAGACCTGAGACTGGAACGGAAATTTGTCTTCCAACAAGACAATGATCCAAAACATAAAGCAAAATCTACAATGGAATGATTCACAAATAAAAATATCCAGGTGTTAGAATTGCCAAGTTAAAGTCCATACCTGAATACAATCGAGAATCTGTGGAAAGAACTGAAAACTGCTGTTCACAAACGCACTCCATCCAACCTCATCCAACCATTCCAACAGCTTGAGCTGTTTTGCAAGGAGGAATGGGCAAAAATTTCAGTATCTCGATGTGCAAAACTGATAAAGACATACCGCAAGCGACTTACAGCTGTAATCGCTGTAAAAAGTGACGCTACAAAGTATTATCTTAAGGGGGCTGAATAATTTTACACGCCCAATTTTTCAGTTTTTTATTTGTTAAAAAAGTTTGAAATATCCAATAAATTTCGTTAAACTTCATGATTGTGTAAAAATTACAGTTTTATATCTTTATGTTTTAAGCCTGAAATGTGGCAAAAGGTCGAAAAGTTCAAGGGGGCCGAATACTTTCACTATGCACTGTATTCCTCAATAGATAACTGACAGGATGGAGAAGGATGACACCACATTAGTGAGGACAAGTCAGAGAATGCGCTGAGTGTAGGCAAGGCCTGGCTGCTAGACAGCTGAGAGACCTTAAGGAGCAGCAGCACCTGCTGATTTCCTCTTATTGTAAGGCGTCTCACCTTGGCTTTGTGATGCCGCTGTATGTGCTTATGTGGAGACCAATCAGATCACTTTTTTCATTTTAAAGAGACCTGTGAACAATGAAAGAAGCAATCTGATTCTAGCCCTACCTTGGCTGCACTCTTCTGAACATGTCACCTTGTCCTCGTCTGCTCCCCACATCTTGTCCAACACTACATGATCATTATCAAATTCCTCCTTATCGTCCCCTGCCACTGCTCTCTGCATAACCATCTGATGTCTAATCATGGGCTCCTTGCTCTCTCTTAGCATATCCACCATGATGCCTTACAGTATCCACATATTCCCCCCCTACCATCACAGTACCACTACTGATATGCTTGGCCACTGCTTCCACATCCCCTGCAACACACTTCAAAAGCAGACTGTCCCTACATGACTCCTCCTTGTGGCTAATGTTATCCTTCTGCTCATCACTGGGAGGAAGCAAAGACAGAGATGATGGAACAGACCGTCTAGGACGGACTTTCCACTGTGCCTTGAGAAGACATCAATCAAATGAATCAGTCGACAAGGAATGTACTATCCTCTAAACCACATAACCTCTGAAAGACAGTTAGAACTTTTGCTGGCACAGCTGCTACTACTACTGTCATGATGGGCAAGGATAGAGTGCGGCCCTGATCTTGCCCACTCCCTCTGTCCCTGCCTATTGCATACCCGCCCTAGACAATGGGCCCACAACCACGGGGATGGTCCCTTCCTAAATAAGTAAGGGACAGACAAAAGTCAAAATAATAAACTACAGAAACTGACAAGGTTGGGAAACAGCTGGAGGCACACAACAACAAAAAAAAACTAAACAAACACACAGAAGAGCAAGGTCAGACAGGCCGGGTTGGTAACAAGAAAATACAAAGTCCAAAATCACTAAGCAAGAGAGGGGTCACAAAGCAGACCTGGAATCAATAGCGAAAAATACAGAGAAAGATATTGCTGGTTACTGGAAGAAACTTCTTTCACTGGCAAAGACTAAAGGCACACTGAGGTTTAAATAACCAGCTACACAGGTGCAGGCTAAACAAGGTCAGCTTACCAGCCCAGCTAGGTAGGCATAGCCACAGCAACCAAACTAAACAAAAGCTCAGGTATGTTTAACCCGATGGGTTCTTACAACTACCACCAAGCACCTGGCTGCTGCTGCTACCTGTACTTGTGCTGGGAATGCCCACAACATTCTTATTGGGAAAAGACAAGGCAGGGGTGCATTGTCCTCTACCCTGTTCAACAATTCCTTCACAGTTATATTTTTTTATTGAAAAAGATTTGGATGTTATTTTTATGTTTTTAGGGCGATTTGTCACTTATCTACTAGTGACCTTTTATTATCAATGCTAAAAATGCATATTTATGTTAAACCCAGCTACGAATGGTCTGATTTGTTATTAAATCGAGAACATACATATAATGTGGCTATTCTGCATTTATCCTTAATGCTTTTAAATGCCTAATTACGTTAAACCCAGGTAGAAATATTATATGTTCGATTAAACACAGAAAATACACGTATCTTGTCCTTAGATGGCTATTCTGCATTCACTCTCAATTATGGACATTTATCAACGGGTTTAGTCAGGTTTTCTTTACTATAATTGTCGCAAAATTGTCGCAACTGCGACTACGTGATTTTCCGTGCGACATTTTGACTGGAAAGCGAGAAAAGCAAGTTTTCCAAAAATTAACTACGTAGTAATAATTTTTAAATGGACTACGGGTAGTCAGGTATTTATTAACTGCGACAGTCACAACTGCGCAAAAAAAAGTCGCAACAGGGTTAAAAATTGACTAAATTTACTCCAGCTCAAACATGGAGCAGAAAAAGCTACTACCAAAGTAAAAAAGGAAAAATTGCTTACTTGAAAGAAAATTAACAGGCTGAAACCAGTTGATAAATAAGTCGCACATAAGCAAAAAAAAGTAAGGAAAAAATTACTAAAAAAAAGAATACATAAGCAAACATTGAAAAATGTCCCTCAATACCTTTACATGCACAGTTATGTTAACCCAGGTAAAAAATACTGTTTCATTGAATCTAGAAAATACATGCTACTTTGCCTAAAATGCGTATTTAACATTTACAGTGCTTTTTATGCACATGTATGCTCAAAGACAGGTCAGTCAGTCCTCTGCTCAGCATTCTAGTTATTAGAACGTAATAGCTTTTATAGGATCATTCACTGCTGGCTTTTGGTTGTAGTGCACCAACTAGACACAGTACTTCAGGTAACAGGAGGTCAATGTCTGAGGCTAGCCCACTGATCAATGGTTCACTTTCTTTGTAATGTGATAGCTTTTATGGGCTTGTTCACTGCTGCCAGGGATTTGTAGTGCACCAACTAAACACATCACTGTAGTTGACAGGAAGTCACTGTCTAAGGTCAGTCCACTGCTCAATGCTTTGCTCTGATAGCTTTGAAAATGTATTGTGTTTGTGAAAGCTGCTTGGTATAAATAGTTATTGCTGTGTCTCTAAGCTTTCTCTCATCAAAATGGCAGCTGCAATGCAATGCATAGGACTTTATCAACCTCTTAAACTTACCTCCTATGATGTGTCCTCATTGGCCTAGGAGCTGGATGGCACTTAATGCAAGCAATGATTGGATAACCTGGGGTCATGTGTTAGCTGATAGCTGCAAGGTAGGGTAGACTACCCTGACATCATCTCTGTGTTCCCAGTACTTCTTCCTTTCATTCAGATGCCAAAACGCCATATGTACCTTATCCCTTCTGCTACCTTCGTTGTAAGCCACTGTCACCCAAGTTCCGAGAGAGACTGGGTTCGCCAGGCTCAGCTTGCTCATCTCTTATTATTATTTTATATCAGGTGTGCCATAAAGCAAGTTCAATATACTCAATACAGCACACTTATAAAGTGCATTGCAGATTTGAAAAAAATATATATTATTATATATCAGGTGCGCCATAAAGCAAGTTTGTTATACTCAATACAGCACACTTATAAAGTGCATTGCAAATATATATATATATATATATATATATATATATATTGAAAAAGGCTTGTCAGCCGAAACGTCGCATTGTATATCTTGATGCAATAAAGACCCTGCAGCTTGAACTTTAAACTGGACCTCGTGTTCTGTGCTGTTTCCTGGTGGAAGAAGTGCGTATATATATATATATATATATATATATATATATATATATATATATATGAAGAGAGAGAGAGAGAGACGCATCCTGTTTAAAGTAAATAGGTTGTACAAACTGTGCTGTTTATGTTTGACTTGGAATGCGGTGCGTTTCCTATTAAATCATGACAGGTAAGAAAATATTGTAAGTGACAAGTAACAAGAGTTAAGTCTGTTTTTTTTATTTTATTAATAAAGAAGGCTGCTCATAAATATTCATTTTCCACTCTTGTCCTGGCTTATAACAAGTGTTCTAAGTGGCATGTAACAAGAGTTAAGCCTGTCATCACAATTATAGTTTTTATTTTTATTACGGTATTTTTTCTGCTCAAAAGGACTGTTCATAAATATCCAGCTCTCTTCCTCTACACACTGACAGCTGAAGTCTAAAATCTCCTCCTCAAAGACTGGGTAAGAGAGAAGCAAACCTCTTCACACCTACCAAAAATATCCAGAATATAACAACACTAAGGCTATGTTCACACATTAGATAAATGTTGGTTTAATCCACTGATTTGGGTGAAACTGGATGACTGTATGGTGGTCCCCAGACTCTCTCCCTGACTTTTTAAGTACCCATTCTTTTTGTTCTCTGGAATATATGTACAAAAATTTTCCCTTTTATTCCACACCACTCCCACTGCATTAAAAGCATTGAAAGTGAACGTAGAATATGCATCTAATGCCAAGTTACACATATTTTCATTTTTTAACATATATAATTTCTACCTGTGTTTAACATAAATTAAAAGCCTTGAGAGAGAATATGCAACATGCATATTAGGCCAAGTTGCCTGTATTTTCTAGGTAGTAGTAGCATCAGCATCAGCAAAGGTATCAGAGGATAATACATACTTGTGGACTGGTTGACTCATTCTCTGTCATCTCAGGAGGAGGAGGGGTTGAGCCAGGTGTCAGTGGATTCCTCATCCTCTACATTTACATGGCGAGGTGGAAATGTCGTAGACGGTTTGTTCCATCATTTCTGCCCCCCCCCCCCAGTGCAAAGCAAAAGGATGTAATTAGCTATGTTTCAGGCCAACAGATCGAGGAAAACCTGGCCATATTCCTCAATCCCTAATTGTAGGTAATTTACATATTTGAAGAAAACTAATCATTTTAATTAGATTGGATAATAATTTCCTCTGCCTTTGTCTGTGGCTCAGTATAACATTATTACCCCTCTTAACACTGTTTGGATATTTTAGATTGGAAGGAGTTAACTAGATCAGAACTCTTCGAGTTTTGGAACATTTATAACAGTACAGATTTCCCGCAGATAGTTTGGGACACTGTCCCAAGGGGAAAACTATTTAGAAAAGTTGTAGATTTTTGTCCAAGTGGAAAGTAGAGTCAACAAAGAGGTAGCTCAAGCAGAGGAAATCTTTTCTTAAAACCCTTTGATCGATCATTTTGATTCAATGAAAATTTACAAATCAAGACCAATAGGCTAAGATGCAGGTGGATAAAGCTTAAAATAATGTAGATAAAAGGATCCAAAAAGGAGATATCTGATGGCGCTGTTCCTTGATGATGTTCCTTGAGAATGTTGTTCTATTTCGGTCATGTTAAGTTGTGTTACAATACCCTATTGCTGGGTTCATGGCTGTAAAGATTTGTAGCATGCAAGTCACATTGCACTGGCTGTGGCCAGAGACCCACTAAGGGTCCAGTAGAAACAGAAGAACGCTTGTTCAGCTTCTTTCTTTTTTGACTGAAGACATCGTCTGTGAGTGATCCAGAGCTGACTTGATTATAAGCTTCTGCACAGCAGTTTTTTTTTGACAGGGAGCATGTGAGTAGTCTTCCTCTTCTACTAGACCCCTAGTGGGCCTTTGGCCACAGCCAGTGCAACATGACTTGCATACTACAAATGTTTACAGCCATGAACCCAGCAATAGGGTATTATAACACAAATAGCAACATAGTAACATAGTTTATAAGGTTGAAAAAAGACCAGAGTCCATCAAGTTCAACCTATAACCCTAGTGAGTCCCTACTGAGTTGATCCAAATGCTAAAAATCCTCGTACTCGAGGTAAAAATTCATTCCTGACTCCAAATATGGCAATCAGAATAGATCCCTGGATCAACCTTCTGTCCATATAGATCTAGAATCCCTAACTTGTAATGTTATTATTCTCCAAAAATGCATCCAGACCCCTTTTAAAATCTTTTACAGAGTTCACCATGACAGCCACCTCTGGCAGAGAATTCCACAGTCTCACTGCTCTTACAGTAAAGAAGCACCTGTCTGTGCTGGTGAAGAAACCTTCTTTCCTCTAAACGTAGAGGATGCCCCCTTGTTATAGATACAGTCCTGGGTATAAATAGATCATGGGAGAGATCTCTGTAAGGTCCCCAGATATATTTATACATAGTTATTAGGTCTCCCCTAAGTCTTCTTTTTTCTAAACTAAATAACCCTAATTCTGATAATCTTTCTGGGTACTGTAGTCCTCCCATTCCCTGTATTACCCTGGTTGCCCGTATTTGAACCCTCTCCAGCTCCACTATATCTTTCTTGTACACTGGTGCCCAGTACTGTACACAGTATTCCATGTGTGGTCTGACTAGTGATTTGTACAGTGGTAGAATTATTTTCTTGTCGTGGGCATCTATGCCTTGGCAGCAGCTGCCCGATACTGGTCACTGCGGCTAAATTTACTATTAACTAAGACTCCCAAATAATTTTCCACGTTAGTGGTCCCAAGTGTTCTCCCATTTAATATATAATCCCAGCCCGGATTTTTGTTCCCCATGTGCATTACCTTACATTTATCAGTGTTGAACGTCATGTGCCACTTCACAGCCCAAACCTCCAACCTATCCAGATCCATTTGTAACAGTTCACTGTCCTCTAACGTGACCAAAATAGAACATTACCAATCATGGACCAGCGCCATCACAGATCCCGTTTTTGTATCCTTCTATCTGCATTGTATTGAGCCGGATGAGCAAAGTCTCTTCACCGGGAAGGATTGAGGCTGCAGGCCACTTATGTTTGTACACTTCATGGTAGTGTGCTCATACCGCAATGGTACTTGGTAAGTGCATTTTTATTTCCACATACCAATTACTTTTGGAACATACTGCATTATGGGGCACTTGTCAGTTTTTTCTATTTCATTGTAAGCTCAAAAGAAAGATTTTTTTCAGGGACTGAAACACTTCATATCGGGCAGCAGACCAGGTAGGCTACTGCTTAATGTCTTAAAGAGGTATTCCAGCATTTTTTTATTTGACTATGCTACAGGGGCTGTAAAGTTAGTGTAGTCCACAATATAGTGTCTGTTCCTGATGTCTCTCTCTGTACGGTGTCTCTCTTATGTGATTTTTCACCCAAATATTTATGTTTAACAGCATACAAAATTACTGTTGTGTCAGATTATTCCCAGCTTCCAATGCGGCCGAGACCTGACATCACTAGTCAGCTGGTGACAGGGAGCCTGTCTGCTTCAATGGGTGCAGCGATCGCTTAGTGGGCGAGAGATCAATCTGCAACTAATGCAACAGCTGTAGGCACCCTGATTGAAAACCACAGGTCTTTTGAATGGATACAGCTCATTTATGTTTCAATGGGTGGGGTGGCTGATGTGTGGGAGGGAGGAAAATGGAATTCTGGGATTTGTAGGCAAAGAGGAAAACTCAAACAGGAAATACCAGTTCACAAAATGCTAGCCACAGTGTTATGGTAATCTCACAACATAACCATTTAGCCCCAAGACAAGTGCAGATCCTTCCTTAGCATGTCCATTGCTGTCTGGCAGGTATGTACTAAAATCATCTTATGGTGGATAACCCCTTTAAAAATAGATTCTTATCTACTTTATCTGCTACAATGATGTGAACTGCAATATAGACTTCTACTGTACTTTTTATTGGCCATGATTCCAAGGAGCTTGTCAGTTAAACAATACGTTGATGCTTACATATAGATAGTTTGCAAGAAATTATGTATAATTCTGTGTATACAAATTTCAACATTTTTTTAATTATGTTAGACATAGTTTGAATTTTAATGAGATAAAAAAACAACAGAATAATCCAAAAGAAGCAAACAGACCGCACACTATATTAGAGAGCACAACAATAATTTATAAGAATTCCATAATTTTATTAAGTACAAAAAAGAAAAAAGCACATATAAATGTGATACATATACAAAATAGTGGACAAAGCTCTAAAACCAATTGAAAAGGCTCATTGGGAGCCACAGCACAGTCCTAGCAAGAGGCCATGAACCCCCTAAACTAGTAAGCCACCGTCCTGAAGTGTGGAGTGAATGTATAACATATACCATCCGTGTCACAATGAGTAAACAGCACTATATGCAGGTAGGAAGGTATGATGTAATTATACAGTCTAGCAAAATCAGTTAATAAATAACGGCTGAATATGTGCACCAATATAGAACCCTGACCATACAAACATCCTACCAGTATATACAACCTGTGTGTAGACATGTGGAAGCGACCTGCATGGAAAAGATCAGACAGATAGAACAGGACGGTGCCACGGAGCCCCACGCGTTCCGTCGCTACAAGGCGACTTCCTCAGGGGTACCCCTTTGTTAGACTGTATAATTACATCATACCTTCCTACCTGCATATAGTGCTGTTTACTCATTGTGACACGGATGGTATATGTTATACATTCACTCCACACTTCAGGACGGTGGCTTACTAGTTTGGGGGTTCATGGCCCCTTGCTAGGACTGTGTTGTGGCTCCCAATGAGCCTTTTTAATTGGTTTTAGAGCTTTGTCCACTATTTTGTATATGTATCACATTTATATGTGCTTTTTTCTTTTTTGTACTTAATAAAATAATAGAATTCTTATAAATTATTGGTGTGCTCTCTAATATAGTGTGCGGTCTGTTTGCTTCTTTTGGATTATATTGGTTTTTGCACACTTGTAGAGCACCCATGCTATGTATTGTATAGATTGAGCCCCCCCACCACCTATTTTTCTCAACAAAAAAAACAACAACAGGGCACATTTATAATGTGAATATGGTTTGTTGCTAGAGATATGTAAGTAAAATGATTTTCTTTCTAAAATGTGTAATATAGATATTATTTATGTTCCTAAGTAGATGTGAAAAAAATAATTGCATGCAAAATATTATAATGGTTCCCATCTTGTCAACAGCACCTCAAATGGTGTCTTGTAGTATCTGACATCAATCCATTTTGGCCTTTTGAGGCCTTATTTTGCTAGCATATCTTACAGTTGCTTGATTGCATTAAAGCTCAAACTGCACACACAGAACTTCAGGACTTCATTAGCATATTCTAGGCTGTTTTATAGTTACAAATACCAACTTAATAATTCCAGTCCAATAGTCGGAGAGGTGGAGCCTGGGGTCTGCTCCTTGCCGTACCTCCTGTCTCTGCTTATGTCGCAAAGTTGATTGACAGCCAGCACGTATGGAGTAGAGCTACACAGGGCCACCATAGGCAGACAAGCCCTATGTGTCTGTTACTCCGTGACATAGCCAGAGAGTGGCAGTGTGGCCCGGAGCAGAGCAGACCTTTTACAGTGGGGGAAAAAGTATTTAGTCAGCCACCAATGCAAGCTCTCCCACTTAAAGGGGTACTCCAGTGCTAAACATCTAATCCCCTATCAAAAGGATAGGGGATGAGATGTTAGATCGCAGGGATCCCTCCGCTGGGGACCCCCGCGATCTCTCCTGCAGCACTCCCCATTTTTCAGCTGCACAGAGCGAGGATCGCTCTGTGGCTGATGACGGGCAGTGCAGGGGATGGAGTATCATGACATCATGGCCCCGCCCCCTCGTAACGTCACACCCCGCCCCTCAATGCAAGTCTAAGGGATGGGGCGTGGTGGCCATCACGCCCCCTCCCATAGACATTTGCATTGAGGGGGCTGGGTTGACATCATGAGGGGGTGGAGCCTTGATGTCACAATACTCCGACTCCTGCACCTCCCGTCATCAGCCACAGAGCAATCCTCGCTCTGTGCAGCTGAAAAACGGTGGTGCTGCAGGAGAGATTGCGGGGGTCCCCAGCAGCGGGATTCCCGCAATCTAACATCTTATCCCCTATCCTTTTGACATGGGATAAAATGCTTAGTGCCGGAGTACCCCCTTAAAAAGATGAGAGAGACCTGTTATTTTCATCATCGGTTTACCTCAACTATGAGAGACATAATGAGAAAAAAAATCCATAAAATCACATTGTCTGATTTTTAAATAATTTATTTGCAATTTATGGTGAAAAACAAGTTCTTGGTGACCTACAAACAAGCAAGATTTCTGGCAGTCACAGACCTGTAATTTCTTCTTTAAGAGTCTCCTCTGTCCTCCACTCATTATCTATATTAATGGCACCTGTTTGAACTTGTTATCAGTATAAAAGACACCTGTCCACAACCTCAAACAGTCACACTCCAAACTCCACTATGGACAAGACCAAAGAGCTGTCAAAGGACAACAGAAATAAAATTGTAGACCTGCACCAGGCTGGGAAGACTGAATCTGCAATAGGCAAGAAGCTTGGTGTGAAGAAATCAACTGTGGGAGCAATTATTAGAAAATGGAAGACATACAAGACCACTGATAATCTCCCCCACTCTGGGGCTCCACGCAAGATCTTACCCCGTGGTATCCAAATGATCACAAGAACAGTGAGCACAAATCCCAGAACCACACGGACCTATTGAATGACCTGCAGAGAGCTGGGACCAAAGTAACAAAGTCTACCATCAGTAACACACTACACCGCCAGGGACTCGAATCATGCAGTGCAAGACGTGTCCCCCTGCTTAAACCAGTACATGTCTGGGCCCGTGTGAAGTTTGCTAGAGAGCATTTCGATGATCCAGAAGAGTATTGGGAGAATGTTATATGGTCAGATGAAACCAAAGTAGAACTTTTGGGTAGAAACTCAACTCGTCGTGTTTGGTGGAGAAAGAGTACTGAGTTGCATCCAAAGAACACCATACCTACTGTGATGCATGGGGGTGGGAACATCATGCTTTGGGGATGTTTTCTGCTAAGGGACCAGGAAGACTGATCCATGTAACGGTAAGAATATATGGGGCCATGTATCATGAGATCTTGAGTGAAAACCTCCTTCCATCAGCAAGGGCATTGAAGATGAAACGTGGCTGGGTCTTTCAGCATGACAATGATCCCAAACACACCGCCCGGGCAATGAAGGAGTGGCTTCATAAGAATCTCCAGATCCCAACCCCATAGAAAACCTTTGGAGGGAGTTGAAAGTCTGTGTTGCCCAGCGACAGCTGCAAAACATCACTGCTCTAGAGGAGATCTGCATGGAGGAAAGAGACAAAATACCAGCAACAGTGTGTGAAAACCTTGTGAAGACTTACAGAAAACGTTTGACCTCTGTCATTGCCAACAAAGGGTATATAACAAAGTATTCAGATGAACTTTTGTTATTGACCAAATACTAATTTTCCACAATAATTTGCAAATAAATTCTTTAAAAATCAGACAATTTGATTTTACGGATTTTATTCTCATTATGTATCTCATAGTTGAAGTATAGCTTTGATAAAAATTATAGGCCTCTCATATTTTTATGAGGAAGAACTTGCACAATTGGTGGCTGACTGAAAACTTTTTTCCCCACTGTATAGTATCACTCTTTGTAAAACTCTTTATAGGACTCAAAATATTTATTTAGGGTGTATTCACACATGCAGTATTCTGTGCAGATTTGATGCTCAGATTTGATGCGCAGGATTTCAAGCTGTGTTCATTCATTCAGTTTACACTGAAATCTGCAGCAGGAAATCCTGCGCATTAAATCTGCGCATCAAATCTACAGAATATTGTACGTGTGAATAGACCATAAAGGGGTATTCCGGCTTCATAGACATGAATGGGGGGGCGTGGCATCACTAGGGGGCACGGCCCTCGGATGCAGCATGCTGCACAGAATGCTGGGGGCTGCACCGACATCGTGGGGGTCCCCAGCGGCAGGACCCCTGCAATCATGCATCTTATCCCCTATCCTTTGGATAGGGGATGAGATGTATAAAGCCGGAATACCCCTTTAAATATTAAAATTTTACCATGATACTACCACAACATTACACATTTACCACCCTATATTTATAAAGTTCAGTAAAACAAGGAAATCAACAGATTAAACATTATCTATTTAATTCCAATATATTGAAATGTTCAGAATACTGTAAATGTATTTCTTGCAGAATAAATAAAGTATATTTGCTTGGTTGCTGCAGTTTATGTTCTCTTAGTGAGTAGGTATGTTGTCTACATGTGTTGCCTTTGTTTTCCAGTTTGTTTCAGACCAAATTGGGCAGATAATGCAATATCTTTCATTAAAGACATGCTCATAAATTGAATTGCTCTAGAGTTACATCAGCGTGTGGCATTGGTTAGCAGATCCAGCACAGAGGGGCTCAAGTGAATTACAAGTTGTTCCGGGAAGTGTGTTTTAGATAATTTTGTTGCCGGGTGATTATCTATGTATACATTTATATTTCTTATTTGAACGTAGAATTGAACAAAATGTAAATCTGTTGTCAGCTACAAAAGTTGACTAGTATCTAGACATTAAATTGCAAAAGAAAGCAATGATAGCCTTTTCTTCACACATATACATACATACAAATTTATTTATATACATGCAAACACATCTAGTCGCATGTCTGGTTCGCAGATCTATTTCTAGGCTATGACTACATAATACAATAACATATATTTTACTACAGTTACCAATGGAAGTTGTATGAATGTATCTTCAGTAAGCCCTCTCAGGTGGTGGCTGAATATAGACAATTTTTAGCTTTTCCTTATTCGACTCTATACAGTGGATTATAACATCTGGTTATAAAGAGAAAAAAAATCAGAAGCACCCCCCCCCCCCATAAACATATATTATGATGTACTTGTTATAAACCTTTACTTAAAATAACAAACTACACTGAAAAATCCTACAATGAAAAATCCTAAATAAATCCTGGGATGTATATATATATATATATATATATATATATATATATATATATATATATATATATACAGGGGTCAAGTCCTGGGGAAAAAAACGTACAGGAACTCACCCATGATTTCCACTCAAGGGCTGGTCCTGCAGAACTCCTGCTAATGGGAATGGTGTTACTGCTGTGAAAAAAGTGCAGGAACTCAGTTCCTGCACATTCCTGCAGGACTTGAGCCCTGTATATATGTATGTGTATATATATATATATATATATATATATATATGTCCCTGGTGGATTGTTATGTCATAGGAAACAGCTAGATTAGGGCTTCATACATAACCTCCTACACAAAATGTATAATCAAAAACAACTTTTGAAGTCATTTATTATAGTTAAAATAAAATGTTTATTGTATCCATTAAAAACAAGGTCATGAAAAACACACGGGGAAAAAACTCCCACAGGGGGGAACTGGAACAAAAGGGGGTCACTACCTGCTGTCACATGTAAACATAATACACCATGTGCAAATCAAGGGCAGAAATATGGATTGCATATAAGTAAACAGACACTATTCTCTAAACATGTAAAAGAGCAAGCATAAAATACAAACCCAATGAAAAAGTTTTAAAAGTGTGAAAAATACAAGGAAGTGAAGCAGGAGTGACACCACCCCAACGTACATTTTGGTACTGTCCTTTGTCTTATTTGTATAGGGGCACAGACAATCAGAAACAAACATTACAAAATTACAAATATTGCACACCTGCTTATAAAGTGCATATTTCTATCTCTGTATCGGCGCATAGCACACGAGCCACTGGATGCTGCGCGCACTTCCGGGCAGCACATCATCCGCCTGAGTCACATGACAAATCACACGATGGGCAGTGTAAGACGCGAGTCCGGAAGAGCGTGGCGCTAGGGATCGGTGCATGCACACTGGGACAAAACCAGCACTTGGTGTATATACCAGTGTTCAAATAGAAATATTTAGCTATTCATAATATTTACAACATATATAAAACAAAACTATTACAGAGCATGAATAGTCTAATGGATAGTCTGGAATATTTTGTTGGGAAAAAACCTGCCCGACCCATGCATAGAATAAAGTGCAATTGTGCATAAGATATATAGCAGCAATATGTTGTACAAAAAAGTGAATTAAATATTGTGATAATAAATTAATATATAAAGAGAAAAATGCATAGTGAACACCTCTAAATAATATATGTGTAACTTGTGATAAAATAAATATATAAATATGTGACAACATTCAGTGTACAGAGTGTATAAAAAACGTATGTGAATACCAAATAATAAAAATATATCATGTATATTATACAACAATATATACTAAAAAAAATTATATAATAAAATATAACAATTAATAAGGTAGTGAAATTATTATGTGCTATATATAAAGGCGCTAATATGTGTAAGTTGAAGTGTACCAAAATAAAAGGGCGGAGGACAAAGGAAAAGGGGGGGGGAGGAGTAGAGGGAGGGGAAAGGGAAAGAAGGGGTAGAGGGGGAGGAAAAAAAGGGGGAGGGAGGGGGGAATATAACAATTTCCTCCAATAATTTATATATTATATAGGAAATCACGAACTCTGTAGATTTTTTCTTTCTCTAATGGTAACGACATTGAGGATGATAGATGTTGAATATGGTTTCTGAAAGACAAAAAAAATTAAAAACACAATTAATGTGACACAAAAAACATTATAAAACAACACTGGCAGAGAACTAATGATCACAGAAACGGAGCAAATGGTAATGTTTCGTTCAGACCAAAGGGCTGTATTGTGTTCAACCTCCAAATCCATTCGCTTTTGCGTTGTCCCAATCTTTTATTAATGTTACCACCACGTATGCCTAGGTCAACAAGATCGATCTCCTTGACTTTCAACAAAGTCCCATCGCATTGGTGATGCGACAAAAAGTCACCAATTGGTTTAAGATCCTCCGTGCACTCGTTATCTCTTGCAAGTCTAATATCACGTATGTGTTCAGGAACATGGATTTTGAGAGGTCTGGAAGTCATGGCAACATAGATCATGCTGCACGGGCAACTAGCATAGTAAATTAAATTTTTAATTGTACAATTAATGCTGTGCCGAATATTAAAAGTTTTTGTTCCCCCAGTATTTGAGAATGTGTTGCTTCGTTCTATGTTAGGGCATGCAAAGCATTGTCCACATGGACTACAGCCTTTTTTAGGACCCAGAGAACCAAACAAATTAGGAGTATTGTCAGGAATGTACTCACTTTTAACGAGTATATCATGCAGGTTTTTGGATGTTCTGACAGTAATTTTCAATCTTGAAATTATGTAATGTCGTAGAATTGGATCCGTCCTGAGGATAGGAAGATGTTTTTCAATTCAGTTGCACGGAATCTCAGTTGCATTAATCTGGCCTGCTTCTCAAAATCTTGTTCGGAGGAACAAATTCTCTGGATATTAAGATATTGGCTTACAGGAACTGCGTTGATCACGTGTTGCAGATGAGCTGAGGAGACATGAAGGTAATAATTACTGGTAGTTTCTTTACGAAACACATTGGGTTTAATAAAACTCCTCTCATCACGGGTCAAAATGACATCCAAAAAATTCACGGTATATGGATTGGATGTATATGTGACTTTAATATTTCTGCCATTTTGATTAATGGAAGACATAAATAAATCCAGTTGATGTGTGTTTCCCTGCCATATCATGAGGACATCATTGATGTATCGCTCCTAAAAAAGGACGCGGTCTATCTCGAGGTCCCCATGATTTGACAGGAAAAGATCCCTCTCCCACAGTTCCCTGGAGCTGTAGGTAGAGGGATCCCTTGAACATGAAAAAATTGTGAGTTAAAACAAATTCCAGTATTTCCATAAAAAATTCAGACATATACGGCTTCATGTTACTTGACTCCAAAAAAAAGTGAGTGACTCTGAGGCCATCCGCATGGCGTATACTTGTGTACAGGGACTCAATGTCACAAGTTACTAAAAGTATCCCTTCTTCTAAGTGTAGGCCCTCAATTCGACTCAATAAATCGTTTGTATCTCTGACAAATAAAGCCAAGCATTCCCCAACAGGTTTTAATTTGTGATCAATGAATCTGCAAACATTTTCAGTAAAATTACCATTATCTGAAATGATAGGTCTTCCCGGTGGTCTTGAGAAATTTTTGTGAATTTTGGGGAGGAGGTACAAAGTCAGAATTATTGGATAGGTAGCTGTCAAAGATTTATTTAAATCAGGTGAAATTATGCCATTACATTCTACCCACATCAGGATCTCTTCAAAGCTGTTTTGAAACTATGACAATGGATTAAAAGTTAACTTTCTGTAAAAAGTACTATCTCTTAGTTTTTTCTGTGCCTCAGCCTCATACATCTGGGTTGGCCAGATGACTATGCCCCCCCCCCTCCCCTCTTGTCACCTTGTTTAAATACAACATCTTTGAGATTTTGTAATTTTGTCAAGCTGAGCCTCTACTCATATGTGAGATTATCATTAACGATACTGCCACTGATTTTTCGAAATTCCTCACTTACTACTTTCACAAAAGTGTCCACTGCCTGACATTCTAGGTGGAAAGTGTACTGGTGTGTACAACAACTGAAAAGCTAATAGTAGCCAGCCAGTTAGGGTGAACAAAGCACTAAAAGCGTATTGTCCTCTATTAGGTGTAGTGCTGCTTGCGAATATTCGCAATGCTAATTTTATTCGCGCATATCGCATATTCGCGAATATTTGCGAATATAGCACTATATATTCACAATTACGAATATTCGTATTTTTTTTCACAGTACACATCACAGGGATCATCCCATTCTGCTTCCAGCTTGTGTGGTGTAAAGAAGGCTCTAATACTACTGTGTGAGACTGGCGTACGAATTTTCGCATATGCAAATGTTCGCATATGTGAAAATATAACACAAATATTACGAATATACGAATTTAGCGAATATATGACGAATATTTGTCCATATATTCGCAAAATATCGCGAATTAGAATATGGCCTATGCCGCTCAACACTAATTAGGTGTAACCTGTGCGTACATCTAAGTGTACAAATGCTGTACCATTTTGTTCCTGTTAATGTATTTAAGCGTATTGGAGCGCATTGTCCTCCCCTCATAAGTGCATACCACATACCTACATTTAAGTGGTGTACCATTTTGTTCCTGTTAAAGTCTTAAGGGCCTAGATACTGTGAAAGGCCAGCCAAAAGTACACACCTGCTGGTGTTGTAGACAAATACTGTTTTAAGCGTAGTGCGGCATATTGTACTCCCCTCATAAACGCACTAAGTATGTCAGGCAGAGAAGTGCCAGGACATGCACAGAGGAGTGACAGAGGCCTAAATTCATCAGGCAGAGGTCACTATAGACTAAGGGTGAGGGGCCGCAGGGGTCACAGTGAGAGGCCTGAGCTCCCGATATCAGCTAGCGGTCATATCTCGACCAGCAACCCATCTGTCGTCATTGATTGGTTAACACAGTCCTCCACTTCATCACTAGTGTTGCTCGCGAATATTCGCAATGCAAATTTTATTTGCGAATATCGCATATTCGCGAATTCGCGAATATAGCACTATATATTCGTAATTACAAATATTCTTTTTTTTTTTTTTTTTTCACAGTACACATCACAGTGATCATCCCTCTCTGCTTCCAGCTTGTGTGGTGTAAAGAAGGATCTAATGCTACTGTGTGAAACTGGCGTGCAAATGTTCGCATAAGCGAAAAGTTGCCTATGCTAATTTTCGCAGATGCGAATTTTCGCTTACACTAATTTTCGCATATGCTAAATTTCGTATATGCATATTTTCGCATACGCGAAGTTTCGCATATGTGAAAATAAAACGCGAATATTACGAATATGCGAATTTAGTGAATATATGACAAATATTCGTCCATATATTTGCGAAATATCGCGTATTCAAATATGGCCTATGCCGCTCAACACTATTCATCACAAGTGACATTTGACACCCCCAGTCAGCAGTCGGTGGGTTCCTCAGACACAACCCTCAGTTGGCATGGCCCGGGAGCAATCCTTGTCCTCCCATTGCCTCTGTCCTATGCTGTTCCCTCCCCCACAGAAGTATCTTAGGCTGTGGGTTCAGCTCCACTATTTAGTGAGGACGATCTAGAGGACAGTCAGCAGCTACTGCCCAGCCAAGAAGTGAAGGAGACATCCGCCTCTTCCTCTGCTAGGTGGGCAAGTAGTGATGAGGAGAGGGTCATGGGAGGTGGTGTTGCGAGTGTTCAGGCTCCTGAAGCAGACACTGTTGAGGAACCTGAGGAGGACATCAGTAACGTGCAGACACAACTCAATGATGATGAAGCTGATCGCACTTGGGAGCCGGGTGCAGGAGGGGCTTCATCATCATCGGGAGAAGAGCCAGCAGCTGAGCCAGCAAGGTGGTAGCATATTTGGCAGTCAGAATGGTTGCAGAAGAGGTCGAAAGGCTGAAGCCAAACGTGCCCAGGGTAGATCACCTGCTTTGCAGCAGCCTACCTTCCCGGGAGGTAGTGGAACAGGGGTTCCTGGAGTCGACGACAGTAGCAGTCAATCAGTGCGGACTGTTGGTGGGAAAATCAGCTACTCAGCGGTATGGCAGATTTTCATCAAGCATCAGGAGGATGTTAACCTGGCCACATGCAAGATGTGTCGGCAGAAGGTGAAGCATGGCCCGGGTCCCAAGGTTGGCACCACGGCCCTGCGTCAATATATGCAGCATCACCATAAAGCGGCTTGGCAGTCCCAGTCCTGGACAAATTTGTGGAACAGAAGGTGGGCCCGTCCTTGAGCCTCTCGGTGTGTACCAAAGTGCACGGCAGCACCTACATGTGGAGCTGTAACTATGGTCAGGGACAATACATGTCCTTTATGGCCCATTGAGTAAATGTGGTTCCTACACAGCCACAACAGCAACTTGGACAATTCATGCTGCTTCCACTTCCACGCTCTCAGGCCGTTGGTCCTGTGACAGTGTGCGACTCTGCCTCCTCATCCTCCCCTGTGTCTCAGTGCCCCTCCAGCATATCATGTGTGCAGGGCACGGCGGTGTCAAACTGTTCTTCACATGGTTTGCCTTGGCGAACAGAGTCAAACAGGGGAGGAACTGCTAAAAGTCATTCATAAAGAAATTGTAGCATGGCTTGCTCCACGAAAACATGAAATTGGAACCATGGTGACTGACAATGGGAAGAACCTCTTGTCTGCACTACGACAAGGAAGCCTGAGAACTGCGCCCTGCATGGTACATGTGTTCAATCTGGTTGTCAAGCGGTTCCTAAAGTGTTCCCCCCATCTGCAAGACATCCTAACAATGGGAAGGAAAATGTACATGCACTTCAGCTACTCGCACACCACAAAGCACACCCTACTTGAGCTGCAGCGTCAGAATGGTATCCCCCAACATAGTCTGATTTGCGACATTTTCAAATGTTTGAATTCCCCCCTCCATATGTTGGACTGACTATACAGCCAAGAAGGGAATTAATAGGGAGAGAGCAGGGCCTTACAGGGGAATTTTCTACCCCCACCTGTTACAATGGACAATATGTTGTTCCCTTCAACCTTTTTGAGGAAAGTGTTACTCGTCTTAAAATGGGTGCCCCCACACAGGAACCTCTCCCTCTTTCCACCTAAAAACCCTGGGAAATGGCAGTGTTTGCAGGTGAAAATAGGGAGAGGTTCCTGTGTGGGGCTGCTCTTTTTAGGGCAAGTAACACTTGCCAAGAATGGAATTAAAAATCTGAGAGTAGGGCCTTACAGGGGAAGTTTTTACCCCCACGGGTTGCAATGAACCATACGTTGTTCCCTTCCACCTTTTAGAGGTCTTTGCATCACATCAATACTTTGTGGTGCAGGTGGCACATGGTGTTTTTTTTTTTTTTTGCACACTTTTCCTTTTGTTTGATTTCAAAAAAAATTTGGGTACATACAGTACAGACCAAAAGTTTGGACATACCTTCTCATTCAAAGAGTTTTCTTTATTTTTATGACTATGAAAATTGTAGATTCACACTGAAGGCATCAATACTATGAATTAACACATTTGGCATTATAGGCATAACAAAAAAAGGGTTAAACAACTGAAAATATGTCATATTCTAGGTGGAAAGTGTCCTCAAGTGCAGTCACAAAAACCATCAAGAGCTACAAAGAAACTGGCTCACATGCGGACCGCCCCATGAAAGGAAGACCAAGAGTCACCTCTGCTGCGGAGGATAAGTTCATCCGAGTCACCAGCCTCAGAAATCGCAGGTTAGCAGCAGCTCAGATTAGAGACCAGGTCAATGCCACATAGAGTTCTAGCAGCAGACACATCTCTAGAACAACTGTGACTGTGTGACTCAGGCCTTCATGGTAGAATATCTGCTAGGAAACCACTAGATAGGCAGAAGAGACTTGTTTGGACTAAAGAACACAAGGAATGGACATTAGACCAATGGAAATCTGTGCTTTGGTCTGATGAGTCCAAATTTGAGATCTTTGGTTCCAACCACCGTGTCTTTGTGCGACGCAGAAAAGGTGAACGGATGGACTCTACATGCCTGGTTCCCACCGTGAAGCATGGAGGAGGAGGTGTGATGGTGTGGGGGTGCTTTGCTGGTGACACTGTTGGGGATTTATTCAAAATTGAAGGCATACTGAACCAGCATGGCTACCACAGAATCTTGCAGCGGCATGCTATTCCATCCGGTTTGCGTTTAGTTAGACCATCATTTATTTTTCAACAGGACAATGACCCCAAACACACTTCCAGGCTGAGTAAGGGCTATTTGACCAAGAAGGACAGTGATGGGGTGCTGTGCCAGATGACCTGGCCTCCACAGTCACCAGACCTGAACCCAATGATGGCAAAGGGGCCAACAAGTGCTAAGCATCTCTGGCAACTCCTTCAAGACTGTTGGAAGACCATTACAGGTGACTACCTCTTGAAGCTCATCAAGAGAATGCTCAGAGTGTGTAAAGCAGTAATCAACGCAAAAGGTGGCTACTTTGAAGAACCTAGAATATGACATATTTAGTTGTTTCACACTTTTTTGTAATGTCTATAATTCCACATGTGTTAATTCATAGTTTTGCTGCCTTCAGTGTGAATCTACAATAGTCATGAAAATAAAGAAAACTCTTCGAATGAGAAGGTGTGTCCAAACTTTTGGTCTGTACTGTATATTTTATCCTAAGAATATTATTAAAAGTTAAGTTTTACAAAATGCGTATCCTCAATACTTACTTGTGCACACTAACACTTTTAGAAAAGAGACCATTTTCTTCTGCCTACCTGTCTCAGCTACTATTCTAATCTTGCCACCCGCCTGATGCCACACATCTGATACAAAGTTCTCCTTTTTTCACCCACCTTCATCACCGGGTACTGGTATTGCCACTCATCGCCCCACTATGTCAACGGGTCACTTTCAGGACTCCTGATGCTGCTGATGCCACCTCCAGACTGTCTCATACTGCCACCATGTGTTCTCCTCATGCTAATGTCAGCTCCAGGCTGTCTCATTCTGCCACCATATGTTGTCCTCATGCTGCTGCCTACTCCAGGTTGTCTCATTCTGCAACAATTTGGTCTCCTCAAACTTCTGCCACCTCCAGGCTGTGTCATTCAGCCACTTTATGGTCTGCTCTTGCTGCCGCCAACTGCAGGCTGCATCATTCAGCCACTTTATGGTCTCCTCATGCTTCCGCCACCTCGAAGCTCCTCATGCTGCTGGCACATTAAATATAGCTTTTTAGGTTCATCTATTTGAAATCTTCAATTTAAATGTTACAAAATATCTTTAATATTTTCATTTGTGAGGCCCTATGGTCTCGTTAGGCTGTTGCCACCTCCAGGCTTGGTCATTCAGCCACTATATGGTCTCCTCATGCTGCCAGCACCTCCAGGCTCTGTCATTGTGCCGCTCTGCCACAGTGATTCTAATGGCGACACCTCTAATCTGCATGTCCTACTGAATAACAGTATTATTTCACAAACCAAGCACACCCTATTCGTGTTACAGCAAGGCAAAGTGTTCTACACGTCTATTGAGACTCTCTGTGGGCCAGAAATAGCCGTTTTTAATACAGATTTGCCGTAAATAAATTCAAACCAAACTAAATGTTTTCGGAAAATTCTGCGAATCGTCCGAATCAAATTTTTCATGAATTCGGTCATCTCTAAAGCTGACCAGAGTCACTATCTGACTTCAGTATAAATATATTTTAATAAAACAAATACATAAACTTTAGTATGCAACCTCTTTAACAAATGATCATCCAGTCTGTTAAACCAATTAACATTAAGGCTTATATTCTGATTGTGGCTCATTCCAAAATGGGAAAGTAATGTGACTACAATCTTTATTAGTTATACTGTTAAATCAGGAGCAAGTTGCTGTAGTCCAGCTGTGACCTGGGGGCAAGAAGTCTCTGTTTGCTGTCACCTTTTGACAGCTTCAACTGTTAATTACCTCAATCACATGGAGCACAAGCACCTCTGTGTCTGCCAGCTGGCAGCTAAACTTCAGAAGCTGGCAGCCGCAGAAGATTTAAAACCGCAAACAAAGAATTTCTATGTAAACAGTTTATTGTACCATAGACAAGCAAAACAGCAGACCCACATCAGTAATCATCCATGGACAATGCTTTGACTCTAGACTCGTATGTTATCTGATGCCATTTTTCTTCTAGCTGCAGTATTTGAAGCCGCTGCAGTATACGTAATGACTCGTAATGATGGCGGGAATGTTCATCAAAACCTTCTCCATACAACCATAAGAATTAAACATAATGTTCAGCTACATACTGAGTTATTGTAAAACACATGTCAAATGTTGAATAGTCCAGAAACATGAAGATACAACAGATAAGCACAGGTCAGTTTTTGTATACGTCAGGAAGATATGGTACCAATATGTCTGAAATATTTTACCAATAAGACATTTGGTAAAGTAAATAGGGAGTGTTTACATAGCTTCTCTGAACTTATTGGGCATTATAAAGGCTTACATTCTTTTTCGAGTAAAAAATTGCTTCCTAACTATCCAGAGCCTGATCTTTTTTTCAGTCTATGTCAATATTATTAAGAAGAGACTTTAAGATGGGATATTGAAAACTGTCTAAACAGGATAGCAAGAACATGGTAATGACTGTGTGTGACAACCCAGAAGGAACACAGGCTGGCTCATCAACGGGAAATACCCACAGTCACCTACAGTCACGGTAATCCGTACATGTATACAAACAATAGGGCCACACGTCAGCCAAGATAATGCCACCTCGCGGATACAAAACAGAAATATTTCTACATTGTCACTAAGACTGACGTGCAATAAAACATAACTTTTAATAATGCCAATAAAAACCATCAAATATAAAGAGAACAGTGTGAATTTCCCAACAGGTGAATATAAACACAAAGCAAAAGAGGTATAATAAAGCAGTAGCCCAAACTGGGCCTTTCTTAAACCATGGGTCTTAATATGCGATCTCCAAATGTCATATATATAGCAATGCGTGGACTTCATCAGCTGAAATAAAGTGCTAAACTCAATGAGTCATTTGGTCAAACAGCAGGTGCCACAACACCAGTAAATATACATCCAATGGGATACAAGCCAGTATAGAGAACAGCCATTGTTAACATATAGCTTGAGTTTAAGCTGTTCTGTATACTAGCTCATGTCCCACTGTAAATGCATGTATATTTACTAGTGTTGTGACACAGTGTTCCAAAAAATCGCCAGAGAAAGAGGAACACCCTTGAGAGAGAGAAGTAGGAATTAGAGGTCCCAATTACTCTCCATGCTCTGCTCTAACCCTTGACAAAGAATTAGTCCACTGACTTCTCCTCTGAGGGGTGCACACTAACTGGGTGGTCAGCAGCTTCCCAATAATAAAGTACTACTGACTCACTTTAGCTTTAATGCACACTGCTGGATGCAGGTTCTTTGGATAAACTGTAGCTTGGCTGCCACAACGAGTTTAGGCTTGGCCTAAAGCCCTGAAACATCATAGAATATATATGGGGCTCCTGTACAACTTCTTCCCACTGTTTCTGTCTGTAGACATGTCTATCTTCTCCTTTCTTATTCCCTTAGGAATATAGGCTAGATTGATGCTCCTGGATATAATCCTGGCTCCAAAAAAATTTGATAAGCCCCAAGTGATCCTGGGCAAAACTGAAAATGATGACGCTCTGCAGGGAAAAAGGACAGGCTAAACTCTCATCCTTTCAACCTCTACCTTCTTCTTTCTTATTCTATATACACTAGATTAAAGGGGTATTCCAGGAAAAAAACTTTTTCTTTTATATCAACTGGCTCCTGAAAGTTAAACACATTTGTAAATTGCTTCTATTAAAAAATCTTAATTCTTCCAATAATTTACAGATGCTGAAGTTGAGTTGTTCTTTTCTGTCTGGCAACAGTGCTCTCTGCTGACATCTCTGCTTGTCTCGGGAACTGCACAGAGTAGAAGAGGAGAGGTTTGCTATGTATATTTGCTTCTACTCTGGACAGTTCCCAAGACAGGCGTCATCAAAGAGAAATTAGACAGAAAAGAATAACTCAACTTCAGCAGCTCATTAGTTCTGAAAGGATTACGATTTTTTAATAGAAGTAATTTACAAATCTGTTTAAAGAAAAACTGTCAGTTTTCTCCCCCTGCACTAACCAGCGGTACTGGCTGGTAGCGCGGGGGACGCTGATCAGTTTGATGCTTACCGTGCCCGGATCTGCCCCGCGGTTCGGCCCTAATCTTCTATTTTCAGGATATGCTAATGAGGTGCTAACTGGCACCAGCCGGGCTAACTGGCACTCTGACGTCAGCGCCGCCGGCCGCAGCGCCGCCCGGCTTATCAATATTCCTCCCCTATCTCTTCATTACAGAGCGGGGAGAAGAGGGAGAGGTGGAAGGAGTGGAGGAATATTGATGAGCTGGGTGGTGCTGCGGCCGGCAGCACTGACACCAGAGTGCCAGTTAGCCCGGCCTGTGCCAGTTAGCACCTCACGCATTCGGCAGAAAAAAAATAACATTGCGGTCTATGGGGATTTACACGCGTGTTCCGCATGCAGAAAGAACATGTTCCTTCTTCATGCGGAATGGAATTCTCATGCGGAAGTTCCTCAGTGGGAAATGAGGAGCAGAAATCAATTGAAATCAATGGGGTTTGGTACTGCTGAATTAATTGGAGAGGAATAAGCGAGCGGAATTACTCGTTGAAATTCCTCTCCAATTCATCAGTGTGAACATACCCTACATAGCACTGGGATATAATCCTGGCTCCACAGAAGTTGATAAGCCCCAAGTGTTTCTGGGCAATACTTAACCCCTTAAGGACCAGGGTTTTTCCGTTTTTGCATTTTCGTTTTTTGCTCCTTGCCTTTAAAAAAATAATCTCTTTCAATTTTGCATCTAAAAATCCATATGATGGCTTATTTTTTGCACCGTCATTGTGCCCAAAAATCTACGGTGAAACGGAAAAAAAAATCATTGTGAGACAAAATTGAAACAAAAACGCCATTTTGTAACTTTTTGGTGCTTCCGTTTCTACGTAGTACATTTTTCGGTAAAAATGACACCTGATATTTATTTTGTAGGTCCATACAATTAAAATGATACTCTACTTATATAGGTTTGATTTTGTTGTACTTCTGGAAAAAATCATAACTTCATGCAGGAAAATTTATACGTTTAAAATTGTCATTTCTGACCCCTATAACCTTTTTATTTTTCCGTGTATGGGGCGGTATGAGGGCTCATTTTTTGCGCCATGATCTGAAGTTTTTAACAGTACCATTATTGCATTGATAGGACTTATTTATCGCTTTTTATTCATTTTTCATTATATAAAAAGTGACCAAAAATGCACTATTTTGGACTTTTGAATTTTTTTGCGCGCACGCCATTGACCGTGCGGTTTAATTAATGATATATTTTAATAATTCGGACATTTCCACACATGGAGATACCATATATGTTTATTTTTATTTTTATTTACACCGTGTTTTTTTTATGGGAAAAGGGGGGTGATTCAAACTTTTAATAGGGAAGGGGTTAAATGATATTTATTCACTTTTTTTCACTTTTTTTTTGCAGTGTTATAGCTCCCATAGGGACCTATAACACTGCACACACTGATCTTTCACATTGATCACTGGTTTCTCATAAGAAACCAGTGATCGATGATTCTGCCACTTGACTGCTCATGCCTGGATCTCAGGCATTGAGCAGTCATTCGGCGATCGGACAGCGAGGAGGCAGGTAGGGACCCTCCTGCTGTCCTGTAAGCTGTTCGGGATGCCGCGATTTCGCCGCGGCTATCCCGAACAGCCCACTGAGCTAACCGGCATGGTTTCAGTTTCACTTTAGAGGGTTAATAGCACGCGGCACCGCGATCAATGCCGCACGCTATTAGTCACGGGTCCCGGCCATTGTTAGAGGCCGGGCCCGACCCACTATGACGCGGGGCCATGCCGTGGCCCCGCGTTATAGATCGGGAGCGGACACATGACGTTCCAGTACGTCATGTGTCCTTAAGGGGTTAAAGGGGTACTCCGCTGTTAGACTTCTTATCGCCTATCCAAAGGATAGGGGATAAGATGTCTGATCACGGGGGACCCTCCACTGGGGACAGCTCGGTACCTCAGCACTCTATGACAGGCGGTGCAGACGACGAGGCATCGTGACATCACATCTGCCCCCTCAATGTAAGTCTATGGAAGGAGTGTCATGAGGGGCGTCACGAGGGGACGGGCCGTGACATCACGATTCCCCGTCCCCTGCACCGCCTGTTATCAGCCTCGGAGAAAACTTAGCTCTGGGCTGCTGAGGTACCGGGCTGCTGCAGGGGGGATCACGGGGGGCTTTGGATAGGGGATAAGATGTCTAACAGCAGAGTACCCCTTTAAGATGATGGCGCTCTCTAGGGAAGAAGGATAAGCTAAACTATCAGACATCCTTTCAGCCTCTAATGGGAAATATGAGCTTGCTCAAATATGATATAATACATAGATTATTATGCATATAACCAACTAGACTAAAATAGTTTCCTCTTTCTCTGGGGAAAGGGAGGCAGGGATAGAACAGGCCCTTTACATAAACATATGTTACTGGCCTGCTATAGCCCAGCCTTTCTCTTCCCAGAGAAAGAGAAAACTACTTTAGTTGGTTGTAAGTGTAACAATGTATGTATAATAATAATATATTTGTGCAAACTAATTTTCCCATGATAGTTTTATCATTAAAAAATGTGTTAAGACCTGTTCATACATAGCAATTTTCTGAAACACAGACAACAGAGGGACTGATTTTATACAAAGGCACATATGGGTTCCTTTTTATTAAAGGGGTTCTCCGGTGCTTAGACATCTTATCCCCTATCCAAAGGATAGGGGATAAGATGCCTGATCGCTGGAGTCCCGCCGCTGGGGACCCCCGTGATCTTGCACGCGGCACCCCGTTTGTAATCAGTCCCCAGAGCGTGTTCGCTCCGGGTCATATTACAGGCGATCACAGGGCGGGCAGCGTGTGATGTCACGCCTGCGCCCCCGTGTGACGTCACGCTCCGCCCCTCAATGCAAGCCTACGGGAGGGGGCCTGATAGCTATCGGAGTACCCCTTTAAGTACTCTATGAAAATTAGAAAAACTCCTGCCTAAGTTCAGAGCTTCAAGTTGTAACGCAATATAACATTTCCTATATCATTAGTTTGGATCAGTATATTTTCTTAAGGTACCTGTTGTATGTGGACCCCAGGTTTCAAGAAGTGCATTTCTCATCCCGGAAAAGCTTTGTGACATATAGGTAATCCTGACATAGTAAAAATCCCTGGCAAAAAATAGCTTGCTGAGAAAATCCATTTCTTTGGCATGGATTTTTACAGAATGAAAAGCAGGTTTGTAGTGGGGTCTTTCATTCCCTTCCCGGGCCACTCCAGGTTTTCAGTGTGGCCCAGATCCACACAGGTGCTAAAGACAGCTGGTTGATGGGTTTTAAAACTTGAAGTAACTTGGTCTGAAAGCTGAGTTTGTGAGGAATCTGAACTTTGTTGGGTGGCTGGTAGTAAGTCACCTGTATAGACATGGAAGTTTTCTGTATAGGTAGCACTGGACAAGAAGGATTTATTTTCTTTTTATACGTGAGAGCCAAGACTGTATTTTTTGTTTGTTGATAAAGTATTATACTAAGGTTGTACAGGAGCTATACTGCAGGTCAAGATGTAAGACTTGAAGGTATCAGATGTTAGTTTGAGTACATGTGACATCAGTAAGTAAATACTGCATTCAGCCTCTAAGAGACCATGGTGTTGTTACTAAGAGCAAAGTTTTACACTCTAGTCTTTAGAAAAACCCTTTGGATTTGGCAGAATTATTAAAGGGGTACTCTGGTGGAAAACTTTTTTTATTAAATCAACTGGTGCCAGAAAGTTAAACAGATTTGTAAATTACTTCTATTTAAAAAATTGTAATCCTTCTAGTACTTATTAGCTGCTGAACACTACAGAGGAAATTATTTTCTTTTTGGAACACAGAGCTCTCTGCTGACATCATGACCACAGTGCTCTCTGCTGACATCTCTGTCCATTTTAGGAACTGTCCAGAGCAGCATATGTTTTCTATGGGGATTTTCTCCTACTCTGGACAGTTCTTTCTGGCACCAGTTGATTAAAAAAAAAAAAAAGTTTTCTACCGGAGTACCCCTTTAAGAGGTGTGTGTCTCTTAATGAATCTGCTTCATTACAGGGAACCAATCATCAGATTTTACCCTACATAACGCTTGGCAAAGCGTTATATAGGGTAAAATCTTTATTTTCACCATTCCCGGGGGACGCTCCTGCCCCCAGGGATGGTGAAGATATGAAGTTATAAACTAGTCACCGCCGCCGCCGTAAGTAGTCACCTGGGCGGGGAGCTCTTCTCATCTACTCCCGTTCTTCGGCCGGCAGCGACGCCCCCTCCGCTTGATTGATGGGCCGTGTCATCACTCTGCTCCGTCTGTTCAGTGAGCGGAACAATGACCCATCAATCAAGCGGACAGGGCGTCGCTGCCGGCCTTTAAGCTACTGCTCCCTATACACTTGACATAGAAACCTAGCTCTGAGCTACTGGCATAAACTAGTAAATCTGATGGGCCATGGAGGCCATGTGTCCTTTCACTCAAAGACCTGCAAACTTTTTTCAAAAGGACACTGGTGACATAAACCCAGCAGAAAAGCTAATTGTTGCATAAATCAAGTTTACACAAAAATTTGCATATGCCATATGATTAACCCCTTAACGACAATGAATGTAAATTCAGTGCTATCAGCAGGTCCTGGCTGCTATCAGCCCCCAGGGGCCCGACAGTAATGGCGGACATCTGCGATCGTTCCACCATTAACCCCTCAGATGCTGTGATCAATACAGATCACAGCACCTGCGGCAGTGCAGTACTTTAAATGGATGATCGGATTGCCCGCAGAACTGCAGCGGGGATCCGATCATCCATAATAGCAGAAAGAGGTCCCCTCACCTGCCTCCGTCCGTCTCCAGGGGTCTTCTGCTCTGAGATTGAGCAGGCCAGAGCAGTAGATAGCTGATAACACTGATCAGTGCTATGCCCTATGCATAGCACTAAACAGTATTAGCAATCAAATAATTGCTATAACTAGTCCCCTTTGGGGACTATTAAAGTGTAAAAAAAAGGTAAAAAATTGGAAAAATCTCCTCCCCCAATAAAAATGTAACTCATCAGTTTTTCCCATTTTACCCCCCAAAAAGCGTAAAAAGAATCATTAAACATATTTGGTATTTCCGCGTGCGTAAAAGTCTAAACTATTAAAATTTATTGTTAACTATCCCGTACGGTGCACGACGTAAAAAAAAATTCTAAAATTCCAAAATTGCTGCTTTTTTGTCACATTGAATTAAAAAAAAATAATTAAAAATTCATAAAAAGTAAAACCTAAGTAAAACTGGTACTGATAAAAACTACAGATCACGGCGCAAAAAATAAATCCTCATACTGTCCCGTATACAGAAAAATGAGAAAGTTATAGGTGGTCAAAGTAGGGCAATTTCAAACATACTAATTTTGTTAAAATAGTTTGAGATTTTTTTAAGCTGCAAAATGATAGAAAAGCATATATCGTGGGTATCATTTTAATCGTATTAACCCACAGAATAAAGAAAACATGTCATTTTTACCATAAAGATTACACCGTGAAAACAAAACCTTCCAAAATTTGCTAAATTGCAGTTTTCTTTTACATTTTCCCACATAAATAATATTTTTTGGGTTGCACCGTACATTTTATGGTAAAATAAGTGATGTCATTACAAAGTAAAATTGGTGACACAAAAAACATGCCCTCATATGGGTCTGTGGATGGAAATATAAAAGAAATGATTTTTAGAAGGCGAAGAGGAAAAGACGAAAATGCAAAAATAAAATTGGCCTGGTCCTTAAGGCCAAAATGGGCCTGGTCCTTAAGGGGTTAACCTCCCATAAGTTCTATTTCCTAGCACACTATATTTCTAATTCTGTATATAAGCAGTTTAAAATGTGCCTTCAACTGTGTAAATATTTTTTTAATCAATTTTTTTTCTCTAGAGCATCTAAGGTAAAAAGATATCATGCAACATTGAGTATACCCTTGATTAATATATCCAACCGTTGTGAATATACAGCTCAAATGTAGAATACTGTGTCTTCTTGGTTGCAGACAACTAAGAAACCCTGAGTTTAGTCTGAACTCACATTCATATTAACCCTCCTCCACCTGCTCTATCTTTTTGCTAATCTACCCACTAGGAAATTGTGGAGGTGAAACAAAGAGACAAATGAATGCAGTTTCAATGCAATATTTCTTTGATGTATGTAACCATGAAAACACATAAATCTATATAAAAGCTGTATACAAGAACGATTGTTTACTTTTTATATTATAGATACACTACAGCAATAAAAAAATTATAACAACACTTGATTTGCTCTAAAAAGTTATAAAAATGTATAATATTTTATTACATAATATACATTGTACAAATTATAGATGTAACCATGTAAGATGTGACATTATTGACACATTAAAACATTAAACAAGTACTAAGATTTTCATGCTTAGAAGAAAAACAACATTAGGTTTTTTGGCAGAACATGTGAAGACAACTTTCCAATTTCCTGCCTAGTTAACTAGAATGTGATAAAGAGATATAAGCGGACCATGGATAACAACTATAAACCAAGAGAGGAAAAGTGGGATGACCTCAGACAGTCACTGATGTGATTTGTTTCACTGGAGAAATTACATTAAAAGTCTAACTTTCACTTCTAGAATCCTAATTCTGGGTAATTTATAAGACTGTATTTTCAGAGCAGCAAACACACATTTCTGACCTTTACGCAGCTGATTTAATCTACCACAAACCCTCCCTTGAAATCCTCTACACACAATGAAGCTGCCAAATGAAGCACAGGGGATATAGACACTCACCCCCTCCCCAAAAAAGACTTTGCACAGGTCTCCATTATTGCAGTTCCCATCTTACTCCATGTCTGTTCTGAAGCTTGTTTTCCTGAGACTGAAATCCTACGACTGCACTTAAATTTCCACTAATGGTGTCATCTTTGTCCATTACTTAGAGACTGATTTATGATCTATCTTAAAAATAGACAAGATGTTTTGTCACAGTTCGTGAATCTGGTGAAATCTGTTCCCTATCAATCTGGTTTAAATACAATTGTTACTTTCTCCTTCAGTGAAGTCGTCCTCCTCCCCCTCCCAAGTGCAGGTGCAGCTGGAATGAGAACATGCAGAACACCGAAAATTCCAGGCAGGTGCTTCACCGATTTCCTGTGTCAGTGGTGATTCGGTCATTTTAATACAGCTAAGAAGCTTATTATCTACAATCGATTATCTATCTAACAGGTGTATGGAGTAAACAAGTAAAATGAAAGTGTCTCTGGAAAAAGGAACTCCTCCCTCCAAAGTTCAACTGAACTTTGATGCCGCTCCCATCCCTCATATAGAACAGGCAAAAGTATTTTTTACTTTATTATGCCCTCTCAATATTGAGCATTAACTGAATACATTACCAAACATGATCTTCTCTAAGGATGCAACTTAGAAAGGAATTTCCTTCTCCGTATGAATAAAAGTGTTTGATCACCAATGGCACCATCACACTGTACATGGTCCCTTTCCATGGTCAAATAAAATGCAATTTAAAGATGAGACACTACCCCTAAAAAGTTATGACATGTTTACAAGGTAATACACTTAAACCCCTAAAGGCATCATCGCTTTGAGAAATCAGTGACGCCCTTAGTAGTGAAAAATGTATTATCTTATAAACATGTCATAACTTTTTAGGGGTAGTGTGTCTCATCATGGAGACCACAAAACAAACACGTCAGGTGAGTCCATGGGAAAAATATACAAATTAGCTTTCCTGCAAAAGTAGTGCTCCTTTCTGCCACCAAACTCTGTCCCAGAAGGGAAGGTTACTCGTCTGAGAGATGATTCTATCTTGGCATATACTCCCTAGTCTTTTTCAAGAATCTCTATGGGTTGAACTTTGCTCTAAAGGGATGCTACCTCCAATAGGTAGCAGTGAGTATTTTTCTTTTTGAAGGAGAGGTACAGTACTTTGCATGTATATATTTTTTTAATATTGTTGGTGGGGGGGGGGGGGGGGGTTCAACTATTGGGACCCTGACCAATGACTAAAACAAACAAGCTTGTGTGTTTTAGCGCCATATCTTTTTGGTATAATACCTTAAGAGAAGGTGAATATGTGCCTTACTGATCACATGTTAATGACATAACTTAGAAACGTTCTTTGGTTTGGCAATCAACCAGTTCATGATAACCATCACTTAATTGTTCAGGATATAATGTCTAAGTAGTGTCAATATATTGGCCGCACAGTACAGACTGTGCGGCAAAGAATAAACAAACACAGGGCAAATGTCAAGAATTCTTTTATGCAACACAGCGCATTTACAATACTACATTTATCCATAATTGAGTCCATATCACAAGAAGTAAGCAATAGGTTGAATTATGCCATACTTTGTATTTCGCATTTGTAATGCATATATGCAAATGATGTACAAACATTAGTTTTGCTAGGTCATTCAGGTCTCTTCTGTGCTGTTTTATTATATATTTTTTATTATACAACTGTATATTTTCTATGAATTATGCAGTACTTAATATCTTCTATGAATTATGCAGTACTTTGTATTTTCGGTTATGTGACTCCCTAATGGGGGTGGTTCTCTGTATATCTGGGATTGGAATTTTTTTTTGTCTTCTAGTTTTATCGTACTTGAGAAAGAAGCCGGTCCGGCTTTAAAATGCATCGTATGTTTTTATAATCCTTTTTTTTTAATCCTTTTGGATAATTCTAATCCAAACTCTGTTGTTTATCTCACCCATTTTTTTTATTGTGGATTTCTTTGTCATTAGTAATTGTACAATAATGGAACTTTTTTGACTTATGGCTATATGGCACCATCATAGTTGGTCCAACTCCTGGCCTTGCAATTCAATGGCTTGGTGCCTTAATCTCTGGACACCCCAGGGAGTAGTTTCTTGTATACGTAATATCCTTTCCTGTAATGATCTCTGAAAACCCTAAAGGGGTACTCCACCGTAAATGCAAAGGATAGGGGATAAGATTAACCATATGGCCCCCCACGTGGCGATCAGCACGCCCCCTCCTATAGACTAGTATTAAGGGGGTGGGGCGTGACATCACGATGCTTTGTCCCCTGCATCGCCCTCTCATCACACACAGAGCCAGTGTGCTCTGTAGTGATGATGGCGGGGTGGTGCTGCAGAGATCACGGCGGTCCCCAGTGGCGGGACCCCCGCAATCAGACATCTTATCCCCTAACCTTTGGATAGGGGATAAGATGTCTGGGGTGGAGTACTACTTTAAAAACATCATCAATCTGGATGCCTTATTGTCTTTTAGATCACTAAATAAAGCAATTGTCAGAAAAAGTGAAAACCCCCTTGGGTTAATATATAAAGCAGACGTGGCCAAAAGAAACTGCAAGGACATGTGCCTATATTGTATTTGTACAATACAAAAAGTGTGCCCAAAAAACACTAAAACCCTTATTATTCCCTCACCTCATAAAATGTAACTTTTATTGAAAAAACTATGAAGTATAGATATTAAAGGGGACAAAGGATTAAAATCACAGCTATTGTGGGTGGTGCTCACAACTTACTGGCTGCTAAGCCAAATACTAACACTAGATGGATACACAAAGGTGGATACTATATGTGTATTCAAAAGAAAACTCTGAAAGTACTAGGTGGGTATATTATGACCATACACAATATCATAAAGGTACAAATGACCATCACACATGGAGTCTCTTAGTGTATACAGAAATGTGTGTTTCCTAGTCCCGCTATATATCACTCCAGTCACAACATATGGCTCACAATGTCATCCAACCTAATTCCATTAAGGATGCACCATACTGAATTATACTGTAATTATATCTTCCAAGTTCTTCATATGTTGTGGAATATAATGCACTATACTGAACTACAGAAGATGTTTTATTTATAAAAAAAAAAAAAAATTATGAAAAGTTTTTATAAATCAGTCACAAAAATATTAGGGCTGTAGTAAATATGAACTATAATCTGTTTAATGCATCTATGAACCAAGCTTAATCTCTGCACTTTAAAGAGCTGTGAAAGATATACAAAGCAACATATTTAAAGGAATGCACAACTTTCAATGTAGACTGTATTTATATGTAAACTACAAATTAATGTTTATAGGAAGATATACCATACACTTTAAAGAGGGATTCCCTGGCATTTTCAATTGACAAACAGCAGTTTACAAATGGCAGTGGACTGAATTCTCATATGACCTCTTGTCTAGCTGGAAACAATCCTGCCACATCAGCTACTGGAAGGAGGCTACAGAACATCTATGTTCAGCATATCTGCTTAATGTCTGAAGTTTTAACCTTTATTTTATTAGGGTATACCAGACAATTCAAAAATGTAAGTCTTATCCACAGGGAATTTTCCTGCTCCTTACATTATTTAAGCAACGTGCATAGCAGGATAAATAAAACATATTTGAGCTTATAAATTTTGTATGGCCGCTAATTTGATTTATTAAATTTTGAGATTAATAACTTACATTTGTTCCTATGTAGCAAGTGTCAACTTTATATACACTGCTCAAAAAAATAAAGTGAACACTTAAACAACACAATGTAACTCCAAGTCAATCACACTTCTGTGAAATCACGCTGTCCACTCAGGGAGCAACACTGATTGACAATCAATTTCACATGCTGTGTTGCAAATGGAACAGACAACAGGTGGAAATTATAGGTAATTAGCAAGACACCCCCAATAAAGGAGTGGTTCTGCAGGCCGTTACCACAGACCACTTCTCAGGCCCTATGCTTCCTGGCTGATATTTTGGTCACTTTTGAATGCTGACGGTGCTTTCACTCTAGTGGTAGCATGAGACGGAGTCTACAACCTACACAAGTGGCTCAGGAAGTGCAGCTCATCCAGGATGGCAAATCAATGCGAGCTGTGGCAAGAAGGTTTGCTGTGTCTGTCAACATAGTGTCCAAAGCATGGAGGTGCTACCAGGAGACAGGCCAGTACATCAGGAGATGTGGAGGAGGCCGTAGGTGGGTAACAACCCAGCAGCAGGACTGCTACCTCCTCCTTTGCAAGGAGGAGCAGGGGGAGCACTGCCAGAGCCCTGCAAAATGACCTCCAGCAGGCCAAAAATGTGCATGTGTCCACTCAAACGGTCAGAAACTTACTCCATGAGGGTGGTTTGAGGGCTCGACGTCCACAGGTAGGGGTTGTGCTTACAGCCCAACACCGTGCAGGACATTTGGCATTTACCAGAGAACACCAAGATTGGCAAATTCGCCACTGGCGCCCTTTGCTCTTCATGGATGAAAGCAGGTTCACACTGAGCACATATGACAGACGTGACAGAGTGTGAAACGCAGTGGAGAACATTCTGTACTGCAACATCCTCCAGCATGTTTGGTGGTGGGTCAGTAATGGTGTGAGGTAGCATCTCTTTGGGGGGCTGCACAGCCCTCCATGTGCTTGCCAGAGGTAGCCTGACTGCCATTAGGTACCGAGATGAGATCCTCAGACCCCTTGTCAGACCATATGCTGGTGCTGTTGGCTCTGGGTTCCTCCAAAGGCAAGGCAATGCTAGACCTCATATGGCTGGAGTGTGTCAACAGTTCCTGCAAGAGAAAGGCATTGATGCTATGGACTGGCCCGCCCATTCCCCAGACCTTAATCCAATTGAGCACATCTGGGACATCATGTCTCGCTCCACCCACCAACGCCACGTTGCACTACAGACTGTCCAGGAGTTTCCAGATGCTTTAGTCCAGGTCTGGGAGGACATCTCTCAGGAGACCATCCACCACCTCATGAGGAGCATGCCCAGGCATTGTAGGGAGATCATACGGGCACGTGGAGGCCACACACACTACTGAGCCTCATTTTGAATTGTTTTAAGGAAATTACATTAAAGTTGGATCAGCCTGTAGTGTGGTTTTCCACTTTGATTTTGAGTGTGACTCCATATCCAGACCTCCATGGGTTGATAAATTTGATTTCCATTGATAATTTGTTTGTGACTTTGTTGTCAGCATATTCAACTATGTAAAGACGAAAAAGAAGAATAATTCACTCATTCAGATCTAGGATGTGTTATCTTAGTGTTCCCTTAATTTTTTTGAGCACTGTAGAAAATGGTCACCTAATCTTCTGATCTTCTGCTTAACCCCTTAAGGACGCAGGGTTTTTCAGTTTTTGCACTTTCGTTTTTTCCTCCTTACCTTTTAAAAATCACAACCCTTTCAATTTTCCACCTAAAAATCCATTATGGCTTATTTTTTGCGTCAGCAATTCTACTTTGCAGGGAAATTAGTCATTTTACCCAAAAATTCACGGTGAAACGGAAAAAAAATCATTGTGCGACAAAATCGAAGAAAAAACGCCATTTTGTAACTTTTGGGGGCTTCCGTTTCTACGCAGTGCATATTTCGGTAAAAATTACACCTTACCTTTATTCTGTAGGTCCATACGGTTAAAAGAATACCCTACTTATATAGGTTTCATTTTGTCGTACTTCTGGAAAAAATCATAACTACATGCAGGAAAATGTGTACGTTTAAAAATGTCCTCTTCTGACCCCTATAACTTTTTTATTTTTCCATGTACAGGGCAATATGAGAGCAAATTTTTTGCGACGTGATCTGAAGTTTTTATCAGTACCATTTTTGTTTTGATCGGACTTTTTGATCAGTTTTTATTCATTTTTTAATGTTATAAAAAGTGGGATTTTTTTGCGCATACGCCATTGACCGTGCGGTTTAATTAATGATATATTTTTATAGTTCGGACATTTACGCACGCGGCGATACCACATATGTTTATTTTTATTTTTATTTACACTGTTTTATTTTTTTTATAGGAAAAGGGGGGTGATTCAAACTTTAATTAGGGAAGGGGTTAAATGACCTTTATTAACACTTTTTTTTTACTTTTTTTTTTGCAGTGTTATAGGTCCCATAGGGACCTATAACACTGCACACACTGATCTCTTACACAGATCACTGGCGTGTATTAACACGCCTGTGATCAGTGTTATCGGCGCTTGACTGCTGCTGCCTGGATCTCAGGCACGGAGCAGTCATTTGTCGATCAGACACCGAGGAGGCAGGTAAGGGCCCTCCCGGTGTCCTGTAAGCTGTTCGGGATGCCGGGTCACTTTCACTTCAGACGCGGCGGTCAGCTTTGATCGCCACATCTGAAGGGTTAATACAGGGCATCACCACGATCGGTGATGTCCTGTATTAGCCGCGGGTCCCGGCCATTAATAGTAAAAAAAATAATAGTATACAATAACCGAAAATGACTTTCTTGATCAATATGTTTACATTATTCTTATCTCTTTAAAGCGTACCCTTCAGATCCACCAAAAAAATATTTTTTTAAATATATCACTCAGTACATAATCCTGACCATGTACATATAATTTTTATATGTCTAGCACCTTTATTTATTTTTTATTACACTTTTAATTTAGCTCACTAGTCTGAATTCCTCTCAAAGGGAGGGGACATGGCCTCACTGTGCAGGTCTCCGCCCCCTCCCTCAGTATGCTGTCTGCTCACATCTCCCCTAGCATTAGCAAAACTACTACTCCCAGCTTGTCCTCACTGACAGTAGCGGGACACAAGCTGACAGCGGGAGGATTTTTCCTCCAGCTGTGAGCCCTGTGCTCACAGCTGTCAATCAAGGGAGTATGTCCATGACATAGGTGATGACACATGGACACAGCAGGACTGGTATGTGTCCAAGCAGGCAGAGGGGGCAGTTGATTGACTGACTTTTTAAGTTTGAAATACTGAAAATTTTCTAATGAAAGCAATTGCAAAACCTATTGGTTATACATGCTTTACAACATATCAAAAGTTTTGGCATCTGACAGTGCCCATTTAAATGAATATCCCTTGATTACCATCAGATGTGAGCTTCCCACATTATGCCCTGGAAATCCAGGATCTAGTAAGCATGAGTAAGGGTCGGTCCCCTGAAACGTCGCGTCAGACCCTGCTTGCTCCCAACTAGTAGTGTTGCTCATGAATATTCGCAATTCAAATATTATTCGCGAATATCGCATGTTCGCGAATTCGCGAATTTCACGAATATAGCGCTATATATTCGTAATTACGAATATTCGTATTTTTTTTATTTTTTCTTCACAGTACACATCACAGTGATCATCCCTCTCTGCTTCCAGCTTGTGTGGTGTAAAGAAGGCTGTAATACTACAGTGTGAGACTGGCGTGCGAAAATTCGCATATGTGAAAATTAGCATATGCTAATTTTCGCATATGCGAATTGTCGCATATGCTAATTTTGTATATGCTAATATTCACATATGTTCATTTTCGCATACGCGAATTTCCGCATATGCGAAAATAAAACTAGAATATAACGAATATGCGAATATTCGCGAATATATGACGAATATTCGTCCATATATTCGCGAATATTCGCGAATTCGAATATGGCCTATGCCGCTCAACACTACCAACTAGTATGTCAAGATCTCTGCTAGCATGGATGTTTGCCTATATACCATCTACAACCTGTATGAAAAAATCTACAGAATGTCTTGAATAAACGAATAAAGAATGATTCATCTAATCATGAGTGCCTGAATTTTATCAAGTACTAGTATGTAGCCCACTCTTTCTCATATTAATACCATATCATTATTCTGTAGGTCCATATGGTTAAAATTATACCCTACTTATATAGGTTTGATTTCGCCGTACTATAACTTTTTAATTTTTCCGCAAATGTAGATGTATGAGGGCTCATTTTTTGCACTGTGATCTGAAGTTTTTATCGGTACCACTTTTGTTTTGATCTGACTTTTTGATCGTTTCTTATTCATTTTTTTATGATATAAAAACTGATCAAAAATATGCTATTTTGGACTTTGTATTTTTTTTTACGTGTATGCTATTGACCGTGCGGTTTAATTAATGATAACTTTTTTATAGTTTGGACATTTATGCATGCGGCGATACCACATATGTTTCTATTTTTATTTAATATTTATTTTTATTTACATAGTTTTTCTATGGGAAAAGGGGGGTGATTCTGACATTTTTTAAGGAAGGGGTTAAATCACATTTATTAACACTTTATTTTCAAAAAAATTTTGCAATGTTATAGCTCCCATAGGGGTCTATAACATTGCACATACTGATTTCCTACACTGTTTACTGTCATGCATTAAAGGGGTACTCCGGTGCTTAGACATCTCCCGCCGCTGGGGACCCCCGGGTTCTTGCACGCGTGTTCGCTCCGGGAATTTTCCAATTTGCTATCTTCAGAAAATGACATATTAATTTAAATATTCATAAGATAAACTTAGGTGATCATAAAAGAGCAAAAAAGACCTCGCAAATGGCGCTGCTGGTTCCGTGGAGATGTAGGAATAAACCAAAATCCAAGTTGGAATATTGTAAAAGCTTGTGGATTTTATTGCAAATGAATAAAACCAATAAAAGCAATAGCAATAAAAGAGTGATACAAGTTAAGATTACGCGTTTCGGGGGAGCCACCCCCTTTTCAGATCCCCCGAAACGCGTAATCTTAACTTGTATCACTCTTTTATTGCTATTGCTTTTATTGGTTTTATTCATTTGCAATAAAATCCACAAGCTTTTACAATATTCCAACTTGGATTTTGGTTTATTCCTACATCTCCACGGAACCAGCAGCGCCATTTGCGAGGTCTTTTTTGCTCTTTTATGATCACCTACTCTCTCCAGGAGACGGTTTTTACCTCACCTGTAACCTCAGGCTCAGCAGCGGCTCCGGCTATTTTGTAACCCGTGCATTGGGTTGATATGCAAGTTTAATACTTGCTCTAAGGTGAGCAGTTACTACCTAAGGGGCCTGCAAGCCCCGCACCTACTTCCCTTCCTTTTCCCTCAACCACCCAACGGTATCACACGAGGCGCCCTCTCTGGTCTCTCTTTTTTTCTCCCCATAAGATAAACTTGGCACTCAAGATTTGATGCAAAGGGTTTTTATTATCACAGTCCATGCATAGTATTCAATAAATTGATGTTTCGGTCCCACCAGGACCTTCCTCAGAATAATACAGGACTGGTGCGGAGGAGAGTATAGTGAAATACGGCCAAGTGCCATGCAATGGAGGTACTTTGTAGCGTGACCGAAAATCCTTTGGATTTTTTTTACGTGTATGCTATTGACTGTGCGGTTTAATTAATGATACATTTTTATAGTTTGGACATTTATGCACGCGGCGATACCACATATGTTTATATTTCTTTTTATTTCCATATTTTTTTTTTATGGGAAATGGAGGGGTAATTCTGACTTTTTTTTAAGGAAGGGGTTAAAATCACATTTATTAACACTTTATAAATGGAGGTACTTTGTAGCGTGACCGAAGCCATGGAAGCGCTTCCGTGGCTTCGGTCATGCTACACAGTACCTCCATTGCACGGCACTTGGCCATCTTTCACTATACTCTCCTCCGCACCAGTCCTGTATTATTCTGAGGAAGGTCTTGGTGGGACCGAAACATCAATTTATTGAATACTATGCATGGACTGTGATAATAAAAACCCTTTGCATCAAATCTTGAGTGGCAAGTTTATCTTATAAGTTTAAGAGGATTGGGATTCCTACTTGGGCACCTATTAAGAGGGAGTGGCATATTTTGTGCACATATTAATTTAAACATGCATCAATATCATTAGGGGTTGAAAGATAAGTTCTATGTGCAGTTCCATTGTCTCTGGAAGCTGGCTATATCCACTTTACTGTATTCCCTTCCTGGACTTTGTAATAATCTTTGGCATTTTTCTGCTGCAACATTTAAACAAAATAGAACAAGCTAAAATGAAATACATTACTTAAGCAGTTGCTGTTATATGGTGAAATTTTCACTACAGGACAACTCTACGACCTTCCTAATGTTGCCATTTTTTAGGCCAAATTCATGAATACATTTATAGCCCTTCTGGTAATTGATGTTGGATTTTATATGATATTTCCAGATTACGCAGCTTCATAAATAATTTGTAGTACATAATAACAAATTCAGAGATAACTAAGCCATTACATTTATGTAAAGATATAAAGTTACAGTGTTTATAAGAGTATGCAATATCATAAAGTTCTGGCTCGTATGGAAATAGCCCAAATGGTAATAATGTATGATTTTGAGGTTTTGGGCTCCGTTTCACCATCACATTCATTTATCTTTATTTAAAACATGTCTTTTTCCCTGCTAAATGAAAGCTGCGTTTCAGACATTTAACCATCACAATCAAACTACTGACGCTAGGCACCAGCCACACGGAATTAAATGAAAAGAGAGAAACATGAACATTTGTCAGACGTGAGATTATGCAGATAAGTGTTTGAGTTCTTTTATCTGCTAAACATGCTAATGATCGACTTCAAAGGATGCGGAGAGAAGAGCTCTTTCTTATGTGCTATATGGAGAGGGAATGGTCTCTTTTACATCTCATATGGCCTTTGAATGGATCATTGCTTTTTATGAGTAGTAATGAGGTGAAAAGTATTCTAGTGTGTGGCATTGGCCTTCATTAAAAGCGTGAAAAAGAATGGCTCCTAGTTAAAACAGGCTAATTTGTCCTAACATACTTGCCAACATTGCCAATAGCCTCACTCAACAACTTAGAGAAGTTTAATCAGTTACACAGCCTGATAATTAAAGAAAGGAGGTATAAATTAATGGTTTGTGTATTAGATTGATGAATATTTTCTATTATGTGATTTTACTGTACAAACTTTAAATATATAGTAAATAAAATGCCTTTATTAAATTTGCAATGATTGATATTTTCGACTGTGTTTTTAACATTAAAAATCTACACAATATGGAGTATATAGCGTTCTTTTATCACATTTGCATGAAGTAATGTGGAAAACTGAATTTGTGTCCTTATACAGGCGATAAATATGTTTACAGCACATATAAAACATTTTCTTGATTTTAGTTTTGAAAGTAAATGGAACACTAAAAGCCCACATTTTGTGTGCACTATAATAAATAAGATTCTTCAGAAATATTGTCAGATATTTCTTTAAATCTTTGTAATATGTTTTGAAATGGTTAAGACTGGCTAACAAAAAATATGTTTTTTTTTATTTAGTTCCAGCAATGCAATAAAATATAAAAGCTATTGCACATAAAACACAAATCTATTAAGATACCTTAGCTAAATTATTAAGACTCATTCATAAGTTGTGTGTTTGAAGCATTTTGTTAACAGGAATGTAAAACAATGCAAATAATACAAATTAATGTTAACAATGATTGATTGATTGATTGATTGATTGATTGATTGACTGATAGATAGATAGATAGATAGGAGGTAGATAGCTAGATAAACAGATAGAAGGTAGGTAGATAGATGGACAGAAAGCAAATAAGCACACAGATGCAGCAGCACCCAATGGGCACCGAGATTTATACAAACATGATATATATATATATATTTCTATTGTATTTTCAAAAGAATACGAAAAACAATAAATCATATTAAAATTGTAAATGGACACTGAAATGACATGCATATATTATAAAGAGAGAACAAATAAAAAAGGAAGGAGGAGCAACTATAGTCCTCCCAAGGGTTGGTATATCATCATTTCAGCTTTGTATGGATTACAGTAGAACCATAAATAAAACAAACCTAACATCACCTTATTAAAACAACCCAAGCCAGCCACTGCATATTAGAGACATAAATATAGACAGTTCAATAAAAAACTAAAATAATATTATGAATCAGTTATCAAGTGGAGAATCTAAGAATAAAACAAGTAATGGGTTTCAGTATAACATAGTAATTACAAGTATTACCCATAACTGGAATAGTAGCCATACAATATTTAGTGCCATCACTGTACCTTCAGAGCGCCCAAAGAGATCTTTAGTAGCATACCACTCTGTAACTGTGAAAGGGTGCATTATTGGAACCAATTCACTAGGGTCATAATAGTGAGTGAGAAACAATTTCCACTGGAAGAATTTGTTTGACATATGTTCTTTGTTGAAAAGAAACTTTCTCCTATCAAGAATAAATAAATGTTTTATGGCCTAAATTAGATGTGATATGTTGGGAGGTAGCAGGCAACAACTCTCATAATAAACATGCTTTAGCTAGCATAAGTATGAAGTGAGCTACAGGATACATGGAATAGTGCCTCGTAATGACCTAATTCTCCATTAAAGGAACTACCTTTCTTCAATAGTACAGAGACCTGTTTCCAAAAGTTATGGTTCATAGGGCATATCCATATGCAGTGAAAAAGATCCACCTTAGGGGTGTTGAATTTGGGACATAATTCATGTTCATGTGGGTAATCATAAAAAGAAGGCAATGTAAAGGCAGGAATGGTTGAGTGGATAAATTTAAGGTGCATTCTCCATTTTTCATTGTGAACATACATATGAAAATCAAGAAAACTCATAAGAATATGATTACATGCCTCAGTGTCTTGCAATAGCTTGGCTCGATTCTGAAGCACGCATTTGGATACCGAGTAAGGAACCATTTCAAATGTATTAGTATCTAGGCTGCAAACAAAGGTATTGTTAAATTTTCTGTGATTTTGTTTTGCATAAACTTATCTGTTATTCCCTATTGTATGTTATGAATAATTAATAAAATATTATAATAAAAAAAATTATCAGGAATTTGTACTTTAGTTATAGCAATCAGTTTGGAGATGCAATAGGATTGTATTTGGCTGTATAAATTGCTACCATATTTAATTTGCTTATAAATTTCAGGTTCTTACAAATGTGAGCTGGGCATATAGGAAACAGCTTTAATCTAAACTATTTTAAATCAGCCTCGTGGTAGGAGCACAGGACCAACATGGGGGCAGTCACCACCCCTACAATGTACAATGCAAAAGGCAAAGGTAATCAGCACCTCCTAGATAGATAGATAGATAGATAGATAGATAGACAGAAAGACAGACAAACAGACAGACAGATAGATAAATAGATATGATAAACAATGTATAGTATATTACTTTGTGTTTATGCTAAGAATGTGTGCAAAAATATCAATTTTATTCAACCTACAATTTTGAAAAGTATTTCTAAATGGTATAGTTTGGAAGGTTAAAAGAATTGACTAAAGAGTAAAAATTTTTACCTAAAACCCTACTGTGTTGATCCAGAGTAAGACAAAAAGAACCTATGAGGCTGATGCCAATTGCCCCATTACAGAGGAAAAATTCTTTCCAGACTCCAATACAGCATCACAATAAATCCCTGGATCACCATTCTATACACATAAATTTAATATCTATAACTTGTAATACATTTTCCAGAATATTATATTTACCAGTCACTTTTATGTATAAAATTATCCAGACATTCCACTATAGGAGGGGTCCACATCCTTTGTTGATAAAATGAATTGATAGAATCATGGTAAAATTCATTGCGTACCCTCATTGTTTCTTTAAAGTGAGCTGCAGGGGAATTGTAGAAAATTTCACAAGAATTCCATCCTACCTTTACTTAGAGTAAGACTGGAAAAAATGTAGTGGAGGAGCAGTACATTAATATATAGACAAATACACAGAGAGTTTGGATAGTTTTCAGAGCCTTCCACGTTTTTGACATTTTGTTATGTTGTGGACTTGTGCTAAAATAAAGCATAAATCAATCTGCCCTCATTACCCATAATGACACAGTGATAACAGAATGTTATAATTTTTTGCTAATACTTTACAAAGGAAAAACAAAAATTTTGCATGGACATAAGTATTCAGACTCTTTACACAGTACTTAGTTGAAACACCTTTGCCAGTAATTACAGCTTCCAGTCATGTTGGGGATGATGCCACAAGGTTTATATACCTGGTTTTGGGGATTTTCTGCCATTCATCTCTGCAGATCTTCTTAAGCTCTATCAGGCTGGATGGAGACCCTCAGTGGAAGCCAAATGTGTTTGATTGGGTTCAAGTTAGGACACTGGTTGTGCCACTCCTGTATTGTATTGGCTGTGTACTTAGGGCAGTCTTTTCTAACCAGAGTGCCTCCAGCTGTCGCCAAACTACAACTTCAAGCATGTCCAGGCTGGTTGGGAACACAGGCTGGCTGGCATTGTCTTTTTGAAAGGGGAACCTTTTGCCAAATCTAAGGTCCAGACCCCTAAAGGTGGAGTTTACATTAAGAAATCTCTATACTTTGCTTCTTTCAGCTTCGCTCAACTCTCAGACTAGTCACTAAAAAAACGCGACTGCAGAATGATGCTGCCACCACGCTGCTTCACTGTAGGGATGGTATTGGGCAGGTGATGATCAGTGCCTGATTTCCTTCAGACATGAGATTTAGAATTGAAGCCAAAATGTTCAATCTCGGTTTCATCAGACCAGAGAATCTTGTTTCTCCCAGTCTGAGAGTCCTTTAGGTACTTTTTTTTTGCAAACACCATGTGGGCTTTTATGCATATTTTACTGAGGAGAGGCCCAGATTGGTGGAGTGCTGCAGTGATGTTTAACTTGGATGTTTCTCCCATCTGCACACAGGATCTTTGGAAGCTAGAGTGACCATTTGGTCCTTGGTCAATCCTTTTACCAATGTCCTTCTCCCTCGATTACTTAGTTTTGTGGGGTGGCCAGCCCTAGAGAAAATAGTTTCAAACGTATTCCATCTAATAAATATGAAGGCCGCTGTGCTTTTAGGAACTCTCAGTGCAGCAGAAATTTTTTGTACTGTTCCCATTGTCCACACAATCCTTTGTCTAAGCTCCACAGGCAGTTCTTTCTGTCATCTGTGAGACCTTATATAGACAGGGCTGTGTTTCCAAATCCTGTCCAGTCTACTGACTCCAGTCAAGATGATCAAGAGAAATGGGAGGCTCCAGAGATGCATTTCAGGAGTGATAGCAAAGGGCCTGTATACTTGCAAAACTTTTGGTTTTCTTTTTAGTGTATATATATATATATGTGTGTGTATGTGTGTGTGTGTGTGTGTGTGTGTGTGTGTGTGTATACATTTAGCTCAAGGCTACAACATAAGGCAATGTGAAAAAGGTAAAAGGTCTGAAAATATTCTGTAGGAATTATATAAACAGGTTATTTTCAGCCACTTATCTGGCAGTTAGTTCTTTATTACGGCAATTTCAAATAAAATTTTATATTTTATGTTATTTATGTGCTCTAAAATGTTATTTTATGTCTTGCCAAATATCACAGTTCTGCAGAGGAACATGATAAGTTAAACATTGTTGTTCTAGGAAAAGAAGTTCATGTAGAAACTCTGAAACATAAGGTAAACTAAATAATTCACAGAAAGAAGAATATAGGTAAGGAAAAAAAGAATCTGTCATAGTCTAAACTTTCTTGTGCTGACTTTCAATAGTAGAGTGTAAACTGGTTGTTTGATCTGGTTTTAAATAGTATTGATGCCACGTAATGCTAAAAACATGTCAATTGATGTCGCGTTCTCTCTCTCCAGAGCTAGCAGGGAAGTTTAATATGAAAGTATTATTTTTACACATGTTCTCAGGTTCTCTCTAAAAAGAATAAGAGTGTGAGAAAATGTGGCCTGGTTGGTACCTGTTTCCAAATAACTTGTATGTTAATAGAGTGCTATTTTAATGCATCATCTGTAAATTCATAGCACTTGACACACACAATAGAAAAGCTTTATGCATTTTATTTTAGTCAAGAAATACCAGATTATCAATGTGATGCTGATGAGGATAATGATGGTGACAGCAAATAGGCAACAGGAAATGGATGATATGAATGACATTTCTAAATGAGAGGTGAGACTTGTAAGTATTGTCTGGACTATTCCGGGAAAGATTTGTGGCTTGCAGAACACCTAATGGATGAAAGGACAACATATCACAAATGGATTTAATCAAGGAACCTGTAAACTGGATACAGCAGGAAAAGACCTATAAAAAAGGAAATCTTTTATGAAGTGTAACTCCTCTAGTTTCATTATTCAAAACTTCAGATGTTAACAAATTGCAGCCAGGGATGAAAGCATGATAGAAAAGGTATGGATGCAATGCTCTTGTCTGTGTATGTGTTGTCTGGTACTAAACACAGAATCCAGAGTGGGTTAGCAGTACCTTATAATACATAGTGCCAAAGTTTATTATATGTGAAGTATAAGATTTAGCATCACACATATACTTCATGTGTTACCATGGCAGAAATGTTTAAATAGTTGTTGAGACAACAAAAGTAAAACCGAGTGTGGCCACAAAATGGGAATTGCAAGGGTTATTAGCATATAATAAATATGATGTTAACTATACAACAGTAATGTTTATTTTGAAGCATACCCAAAAACATGCACAGTGGAACTGGAACAAACATCAAAACCAAGTCTGAAAACACCCTAATAAAAAGTGTATCAATGCAATTTACTTTTCTGCTAGATAATTCCAAACTATAACTACAATGCAATTACAAAGATAATGTTGTGACTTTGCATAAAGGGAATCTGTCACCTCAATATCTTGCTTAGAGCTGTAAACATGGGCAGATAGCTCATAGGGAGGGAAAAGAAATGATACCTGTCTCTTAGCTAATAGCTGTTGCAAAGTTATAAAATTGTATTTTTCTTCTAAGCTCAAGAATCGTAGAGTCTGTGCTGAGCTGCAATATGTACATCCCCTCCCTGCCCTGCATAATTGATGTAGAAGGTCCTCCTCCCTCCCCCACTCCTTTGTGTCCTGTATCAATTAAAGGACTGTAACAACGAATCGATTAATCGGCAACTAATCAATTACGAAAATAGTTGTCAACTATTTTCATAATCGACTGGACGATTAGTTGGTCAATCAATTGCCAAAGTTCATATATACATTGTAGTTGTCATGGTGTATATATACATCTGCGGTCGCCTGCAGCCAGTGAAGAGAAGGCCCAGCACACACAATCTTGTGCTTCCTTCAGCTCCTCTCTGCAACAATCATGCATCCTCAGCTTTAAGGCTCCATGCAACATGTCAGACTCGCAATAGTTGCAGAGAGGAAGAGAAAGTTCATGTGTGCCGGGCACCATCTTCACTAAACAGGCTGCATTTAGGATGTCACTAAACAGCTGAATACTGTTGCCCCTTTCTGGTCACAAGTAAGAAACAGGGAAGGTCGGTGGACCATTAAAACAAATTATATTACTCTTGTCTTGCTTATTGAAATGGTTATCCAGGAATAGAAAAATTAAGCTAATTTGTTCCAAAACAGCACCACAGCTGTCCCCAGATTGTTACTACTTTCCTCCATTTACTTCAATGAAACAGAGCATTAATAACACATACAATCTGGATTCCGGGATAACCCCTTTAACTACCTCCCTCCCTAATCTGACTTAAAAATTATCTTTTTTTTCCACTATTGGTTTTTACCCGATTAGTCGATCACACCACATCACATCACATCAGTGTAGCTCTGAGTATGATATATCCCTATAATTAATATCTCCCTAAAGGTGTATTCCAATTTCTTACTCAGCTTTCTATTAAGCCATCTGACCTCTAGAATGATGTAGAACATTGCAGATCCTAATATACTTTACCCATTTTCTCCCAAGTGCTCCAGCTGCAGGAATGTCATCATACTATTTAAAATGTACTATCAGGGCTTTTTACCAGACATGAAGCGCAGCGCAGTAATATATATATATATATATATATATATATATATATATATATATTTTATTTTTTATTTTTTTACCTAGTTGTACAACAGCTCCCCCTAGTGTCCTAAACCTACTACTGCATCTTTTGTGCTTGGCAGGGCAGACACTAGGGGGAGCTGATGTACAGAAGTAAAAATTTATATATATATATATATATATATATATATACACCAAAACTTTGAATTAACACACGTGGAATTATATACATAACAAAAAAAAACAACTTAAAATATGTCATATTCTAAGTTCTAGCCACCTTTTGCTTTGATTAATGCTCTGCACACTCTTGGCATTCTCTTGACGAGCTTCAAGAGGTAGTCACCTGAAATGGTCTTCCAGCAGTCTTGAAGGAGTTCCCAGAGATGCTTTAGCACTTGTTGGCCCTTTTGCCTTCACTCTGCGGTCCAGCTCACCCCAAACCATCTCAATTGGGTTCAGGTACGGTGACTGTGGAGGCCAGGTCATCTGGTGCAGCACCCCATCACTCTCCTTCTTGGTCAAATAGCCATTACACAGCCTGGAGGTGTGTTTGGGTTCATTGTCCTGTTGAAAAATAAATGATTGTCCAACTAAACGCAAACCGGATGGAATAGCATGCCGCTGCAAGATGCTGTGGTTGACATGCTGGTTCAGTATGCCTTCAATTTTGAATAAATCCCCAACAGTGTCACCAGCAAAGCACCCCCACACCATCACACCTCCTCCTCCATACCAGCTTACCTGTGAAGTGAAAACCATTTCAGGTGACTACCTCTTGAATCTCAATAAGAGAATACCAAGAGTGTGCAAAGCAGTAATCAAAGCAAAAGGTGGCTACTTTGAAGAACCTAGAATATGACATATTTTCAGTTGTTTCACACTTTTTTGTTATGTCTATAATTCCATATGTGTTAATTCATAGTCTTGATCCCTTCAGTGTGAATCTACAGTTTTCATAGTCATGAAAATAAAGAAAACTCTGAATGAGTAGGTGTGTTCAAACTTTTGGTCTGTAATATATATATATATATATATATATATATATATATATATATATATATATATATACACACACACATATATATGTGTGTGTGTGTGTGTGTATATATATATATATATATATATATATATTATATATATGTGTGTATATATATATATATATATATATATATATACACATATATTCAGAATTCAAGTGGTCCCTAAAAAAAATTAATTTTGACCTTTCGTAGAAAATGTAAAAAAAAATGCTAATGATTTTATAAGCCTTATAATGTCCTAAAAAAAGAAAAAAAAATGCTTAAGAAATTATGCCAGTATAAAGTAGACATGTTGTGGGTGTGAATTAATAACTAATTAATAATTAATAATTTATTTGGCATGACTATTTCTCTTACAAGTAGAGAATTTAAAATATAGAAAAATGCTAATTTTGTCATTTTTTTTACAAAATCGCTTCATGTATCAACAAAAATGTACCACTAATATAAAGTACAAAATGTCTTGATAAAACTATCTCTGAATCACTTTGCCAGGTAAAAGCAGTCCAAAGTTACTACCACTTAAAGAGATACATGTCAGATTTGAAAAAAAGGAGTCATAAAGGACAAAACTAGCTGGGTCATGAAGGGGTTAAACAAATTTGTAAATGACTTCTATTACAAAAATCTTAATCCTTCCAGTACTTATCGGCTGCTGTATGCTCCACAGGAAGTTTTTTTCCTTTTGAATTTATTTTCTGTCTGACCACAGTGCTCTCTGCTGACACCTCTGTCCATGTCAGGAACTGTCCAGAGTAGAAACAAATCCCCAGAGCAACCCTCTCCTGCTCTGTAGCTGAACACATAAATTGATTCAAAAGAGAGGAGATGTAGAATTCCTTTCTTTATACTTGTATTTTTCTGTCTATTACTGGTTTGGGCTTTAAAAAAAAAAAAAAAAAAAAAAAAAATACATCTAAAAGTGAGTGTGATGCCATGCTATACAGATATACAGACATCAGCGTTATGCGATGCACATAAAAAAATGCTCCTGCTGACTAGAAGTGGTAGCCTGCTCAGCCAATCGGATCTGCTGTATTGCTTCTTCGCTGCTTTGAAAACAAGTTAGGGTATGTGTCCGAGGGTATAAACTCAGGTGTCAAATTTTGAATGTGTACTCTATACTGTTTATAAGCTCCGTTCACATGAGGAGACCAGTACTATAAATGAGGCATTATAGTTGGGGTCCCAGTTACAGATTTTCTTGCACCTTCAGGTTACAATATCGACATTATTTCTAACAGGTAATATGATAATGTTTTCAAAAGAATGGCTTGCCTATATTGTAATAGTGTTCTACATACCTTTTTCTGGTGTTCATAGTCTGCATACTTTAAAATATAAATACATATTTTGTCAAGTGTCTTATACTGTTCCACTATCCAAAGAATAGGAAGTAACTAGCTGACTGATGACAGTATGGCTGTTGCTGCCACTCCATACATCCAGGGGACAATTGTCCTCTATTCTCAGCATTGTGGCAGTCCCAGTAGTCAGACCCCCACATGATGAAATATGATAAAGATTTTGGAAAGATAGATGATAAATAAATAAATAAATAAATGGAAGATAGATCTAAATACAGATATATAGAAATCTTGGCCTAACATAGAAATATAGAATGTGTCGGCAGATAAAAACTATTTGGCCCATCTAGTCTGCCCAATAATCTGAATACTATGAATATATTTCTGGCCCTATCTTATATGGAGGATAGCCTTATGCTTATCCCATGCATGCTTAAACTCCTTCACTGTATTTGCAGCGACCACTTCTGCAGGAGGCTATTCCATGCATCCACTACTCTCTCAGTAAAGTAACACTTCCTGATATTACTTTTAAACCTTTGCCCCTCTTATTTAAAATGTTGTCCTCTTGTGGTAGTTTTTCTTCTTTTAACCCCCTAACGACCAAGGTCGTATATTTACGTCCTTGGCCGGCTCCCACGATATAACGCAGGGTCAGGCGGTGACCCCGCGTCATATCGGGTCGGTCCCGGCATGTATCTGATGTCGGGACCCGGGGCTAATAGCGCGCGCGCTATTAACCCTTTAGGCGCAGCGTTCAAAGTTGAACGCCGCGTCTAAACCGAAAGTGAAAGCTGCCCGGCTGCTCAGCAGGGCTCATCGGGACTACCGCAGTGAAAATGCGGTGTCCCGATCAGCTGGGACACGAGCGGAGGTCCTTTTACCTGCCTCCGGCGTGTCTCCTCGGCGATTGATTGCTCCAAGCCTGAGATGCAGGCTTGAGCAATCGACCGCCGATAACGCTGATCATTGCAAAGCTATGGCTGTGCAGTGAACAGTGCTGGCGATCAATATGTGCAGTGTTATAGGTCCCTATGGGAGCTATAACACTGCAAGAAAAAAGTGTAAAAAAAAAGTTAATAAGTGGGAAGCCTATTGGCTGAATTTGTGTGAGGGGCGTGAGTATCTCCGCCCCCCCACACGTCCAGGCGGGGCGTCTAGTAGAGGTAGGTAGGGGCGGGGGTATATAACGCCCCTGCTCCTACGGGAGGGGCGTTCGGGATGTCCGTCGGACGCCACGAGTTCTGCACTGCTGATCAGCTGACTAGTCGAGTCAGCTGACCGGAACCGATAGAGTGAGCGGCAGCGAGAGAGGGGTAAGTGGCCGGGACTGATCGGGGGTTGTGTAGCTTCGTTATCCTAGGCTCCGGAGGTAAGCTGGAGACCGAGGGGACCCCCGATCAGCCCGGTCCTCGTGAATCATGTGCCGCACTTTTGTAAATGGCCGGCTACTGCCATGCTGCGCAAACGGAACATGGGCCGTTCATTCACACTGGGATGCCAGCTCGAGCCACGCCACGAGTTGTCAGGAGCAGTACAGGGTTGTTGGCCAGCAGGCAATTCCACAGCTAACCTATACCTTGCCGGATCAAGCCTGCCTGCCCCCCCCCCCCCTGTCCATAGCTGATTGGGAGGTTGGGAATCCTTGGGGTCACAGCGGATGTCTTTGGCGCCGGTACTGTTTGTGGGGACACGCTACAAGTCACGGCACTCAGGGATTCCCCCTCCTCTCAAACATAGTTGGCTCCCTCCTACCCTGACAGGTCATTTTAATTTTGTATAAATACGCTCAGTACATTAGTTTAATTTCAAGGTAATTTCATACAGTCTACCCGGTTCATTTTCAGGCTTCATCTGCTTAAGCTAATTTACATTATATCGCTTTCTGCGCAGGGGTGAATGCATTTATCATATCATCTGACTGTCATCATGCATTTTGTGTGTACGTCTATACTATGTATTCTCCAAGCTTGGTGCGTGCATTTATACTATGCATTCTTCAGCATTTGTTGCAAGCTCTGGGCAGTGCTGCCTTCATGCATAGCATTTTCTGTCAGTTCCTCCACAGCATTACACCATTTGTTCACTGTTGGCATTTGCCGTGCATTCACTCATAGCTTATGTTGATGTTATTTCCGTGATGAGCGTAGGGGGCGACTGACGTACGTATCGCCATACTCCAGTACATAGTTGTTCCTTCATAAATCTTATGTAGCGGTGACAATTATAACAAGATACGGATGTCCCACGCGGGTGCTTCAACATAATTGCTGTGCACACATTACACAAGTCATCGCACGCATACACTATGTTATAGTTATACCACACACATACACCACGATATAGTTATACCACACACATACACCACGATATAGTTACACCACATACAGGCACCATGAGATAATTATACCACATACATACACCACGATATAGTTATACCACACTTAAAAAAAAAAAAAAAAAAAAGGTAAATAAAAAAATCCATCTCGCTCAAGCCATCTAAGATAGCCACATCAGGGCACACACTTACGGACGCATACCACAAACAGAGGATGCAACTAATCAAATTCAATGCATTACCATGACAAGCATGTGGCATGGTGTCATATTGGTTAACACGTTCATGGCATTCATACTGTTCACACGCTCATGGCATTCATACTGTTCACACGCTCATGGCATTCATGCTGTTCACACGCTCATGGCATTCATGCTGTTCACACGCTCATGGCATTCATGCTGTTCACACGCTCATGGCATTCATGCTGTTCACACGCTCATGGCATTCATGCTGTTCACACGCTCATGGCATTCATGCTGTTCACACGCTCATGGCATTCATGCTGTTCACACGCTCATGGCATTCATACTGTTCAAACGCTCAGGGTTTTCCATACTGTACAGGCACTCACGGCATTTACACTGTCCATATGTTCACAGCAGTCATACGGTTCACACGCTCATGGCTTTCTTTTCACTCATGGCTTGTATAGTGTCCATAGGCTCGTGGTGTTATACTGTTCATACGTTCACAGCATTTCACTCGATTCACACGCTCAATTGCTTATACCGTCCTCACGTTTATGGCATTTATACTGTGTATACGCTTTTGGCTTACGGTACACACAATCATAACATTTCGTGCTCTTGACATGTAAACTATCAAGTCTTTTATACCGCAGGCATCCATACTGTTCTACCGGACATCCACACTGTTATGTTCAGGGCTTCTACACTGTTTCATGCTGTTCATACATGGCATTCACACCGTTCTTACATTCATGACATTCCATGTACATGCTGTGGAACACCCACTGGGCGGGCGCACATAATATTCATGCTGTTCTACGCTTATGCCACTGCTATTGCTCGCTCCGTTATGGCATTCATGCTGTGCGTATGCTCAAGGTTTTTACAGTCTGTATGTCATGGCTATACGTTGTTAGGTGCTCATGGTATTCATTCACTCAAGGAACATACTGTCGACATGATGGTGGCATTCATACTGGTCGTGAGACATAGTAGTTATACTGTCGTTACGCTCGTGCCAGTTATACTCTGCATAGGCTTATGGCATTCATTCTCCTCATACGTCCCTGGCATTCATACCGATTGCATGCTTATAGTGTTCATACTGTTCGGGTTTCACACGCTCGGGGCTTCAGACGGTTCACACACAGTTTATACTGGTTCATATGTGGTGGCGTTACGGTCTTCACGCTCATGGCATTCATACTGTCTATTGCCCATGGTATTATACTGTGGTACGTTCATAGCTTTCACACTGCCATTCGCTCGTGGCATTTGTACTGGGAATTTGTTGACTTTATACCATTCCCGCGCTCATAGCATGTACACTGTTCACACGTTCTTGGCATCACACGGCTCACACGCTCTTTTGTTCACACGTTCATTGTATTATATGGCACATGCATCCTTGGCGTGGGTGCTGCGCACGCGCTCCGGGCTTTGTGTTTCATGCCCATGGCAGTGGTGCTGCATGTGTGCTTGTGGCGTCGGTGCTGTTCGGGTGCTCACACGCTCACAGTAGTACTATGCACAGTGATCGGCGTCTATGCTCTGTATACTTTCACATAATCATTAGGTAAATGTGCTCGTTGAACACGGCTCATACACTCATAGTCATACCATGCACACGCCAAAGCACTTACACGGTCATAGCTTATACGGTACTTCACGCATCTCGGTACACATGTCCATAGCGTTACATGGTACATACGCTCATAGCATGCTGTGTTATACATTTGTAGTATTCACGTTATGTAACCACACAGCATTCGCTCAGGGCACACATACTTGGATATAATACAATAATGTAAGTTCGATTGCAGCATGATACACAGGTCATTAGCTTGCATCAGTTCGGTTCGGTTACACACAGATGACGATGCTAGTATTTACAGGCATACTCCTGACTGTTCCATCACATCGTTACATTCAACAAATACACTCTCACTACTATAGCCGTCACCCTGCGCGGGTGTTAGACGTTGTAAGCACGCACGTGTCTTCCACACATGTTAGTTCACCGCAGGTGCCGAATACAACCACTTTCTAATGGTGTGATGTACGACACCAAGACAGTCTCACTCATTGCCACCACACAGTTAGTATCACGGGTATACGCCACCACGCGGTTATACTGGTTTTCCGCAGCCGATAGGTCAGACAGGTTACTGGAGTAGTTGCACTCTGGTAGTCACCAAGTAAGTATCACGATTACATGTTAGCACTACAAGCTGGCATCTGATAGTCAGCCTCTTCAATAAGTTGTCGCAGACACGTCTCAAGCAATAACATCATGACACATAAGCGGTTTCTCAACATACGATACACTTTCTGAGCAACATCTAGACAGACAGGTGATTGTTACCAATTATGCCTGCCACGTCCGCAGGGTTCGGTATCACATAGTTAGTTGCTACTGACACGTCTTCAGAGCAAGAACTATACGACACAGGTGGTTGGTTTACCTGTTATGCCTGCTACGTCTGCAGGGGTCGTTATGACACAAATAATTGCTAATGACACATATTCAGAGCAATAACATACGACACATAGGTGGTGGTTTACCCGCTATGCCTTCCACGTCTGCAGGGGGAGGCACTACACAAGTTATTGTTACTGACACATCTCAGAGCAATACCATTTCGACACATAGGTGGTTGTTTACCCGTTATGCCTGCCACGTCTGCAGGGGGAGGCACCATGCAGGTTATTGTTACTGACTCCTCTTCAGAGCAATAACATTACGACACACAGGTGGTTGCTTACCCTTTATGCCTGCCACGTCTGCAGGGGGAGGCACCACGCAGGTTATTGCTACTGACACATCTTCAGAGAAATAACTATACGACACATAGGTGGTGGTTTACCCGCTATGCCTGCCACGTCTGCAGGGGGAGGCACTACACAAGTTATTGTTACTGACACATCTTCAGAGCAATAATGTTTCGACACATAGGTGGTTTGTTTACCCGTTATGCCTGCCACGTCTGCAGGGGGAGGCACCATGCAGGTTATTGTTACTGACTCCTCTTCAGAGCAATAACATCTCGAGTCATAGGCTGTTGTATACCCGATATACCTGCCACGTCTGCAGCGGGATGCACCATGTAATCGTTGCTACTGACACGTCTTCAGAGCAACATCATCACGCTTCACAGGCTGTTGTATACCCGTTCTACCTGCCACGTCTGCAGGGGAGGGCACTGCGCAATTGTTATTACGAACATGTCTTCCAAGCAACTACATCACGACACGTAGGTGCTTGTGTACGCTTCATACCTGCCACGCCTGCAGGAGCATACACTGCGAAGGTATTATCACGGACACGTTGTTTTCACAGAAATAATTTCATGACACATAGGTGGTTGCAAAGAACGTAAATATAATAAATCAGATGAAATTAAAAAACCTCAGGTCCATAGTCACAGTGGTTGCGCAGGATCTGACACATCCATAGTCACAATGGTACGCGGGATCTGTTTAGTCCGCAGGCATGATGGTTCACGTATAGAACCCTAGCGTCCATGGGCATGTAGGTTGCGCGGGGACTCGTCATGTCTACGGGCATGTTGGCCAGGTAAGGGTCGGTAAATCGCAGCGGGGCGTCACTCCCAAGATCACTGAGTAGGCAGCTTGTCAGTTGAAGGTGTGGTTTAGTCAGGCAAGTTGCCTATTCGAGGGTAGTTGACTACAAGAGATATGGCTCCACAAGGTTATCATCCCCAGGTCAGTCAGGTAGCATGCTGTGTCATTTTCTAACAGTTTATTTTTGCCCCCTTTTATTCCTACCAGGTTCATTTTTGCCCACTAAAGGCGTGCCCTCCGTCGCGGTCATTGGGCACAAATCTGACCGTTAGGTTTAGTGTAATGTTTCCATAAAGGTACGTATGTATTACTATAACTACGAGCACGAGTGTGAAGCCCCGAACACAAGTGGGAAGCCTATTGGCTGAATTTGTGTGAGGGGCGTGAGTATCTCCGCCCCCCCACACGTCCAGGCGGGGCGTCTAGTAGAGGTAGGTAGGGGCGGGGGTATATAACGCCCCTGCTCCTACGGGAGGGGCGTTCGGGATGTCCGTCGGACCCCTCCCAACCCTCCCTCTTTTTTTCAAACAATCACTACAGGGCATGCCCACTAAAGGCGTGCCCTCCGTCGCGGTCATTGGGCACAAATCTGACCGTTAGGTTTAGTGTAATGTTTCCATAAAGGTACGTATGTATTACTATAACTACGAGCACGAGTGTGAAGCCCCGAACACAAATGTGATTTAACCCTTTCCTTAATAAAAGTTCAAATCACCCCCCTTTTCCCATAAAAAAAAACCACCATGTAAATAAAAATAAACATATGTGGTATTGCCGCATGCGTAAATGTCCGAACTATGAAAATATATCATTAATTAAAACGCACGGAAATTTACCTCATATAACATGCATGCTTTACTAGTACAAATCTGTACTGTTATGTCTATAGTATTACCTACAGTAGTGGTTATTTTTTACTTGTCAATTACGCAAAATCTAATAAGAATTAGATTTTGTATAATTGACAAGTGCATATCTATCAATAAAAGAGTGCTTGTATATACCTAATATTGTGTAATCTAAAAGGTATATTTGCGATATATAAAATTTACACAGATTTTAATAATTATTCAACTGCAATTTGACCTGTCCATATGCTGCTTTTGCCTTCTGTGTCACACACACAATGCAACCACAATTCAAAATCCTCATTTTTCTCGATATACAGTGGTCCCTCAACATACGATGGTAATCCGTTCCAAATGGACCATCGTTTGTTGAAACCATTGTATGTTGAGGGATCCGTCCAATGTAAAGTGTAGGACAATGGTCTACAACCTGCGGACCTCCAGATGTTGCAAAACTACAACATCCAGCATGCCCGGACAGCCAACGGCTGTCCGGGCATGCTGGGAGTTGTAGTTTTGCAACATCTGGCGGTCCGCAGGTTGAAGACCAGTGGTATAGGAAGTTGTACTCACCTGTCCCCGCTGCTCCGGACCGTCACCGCTCGTCACCGCTGCCCTGGATGTCGCCTTCCATCGCTGTCGCCGCGTCCCCGGGGTGTCCTCGGCATCCTCGTCCTCCGGTGCCGCCATCACGTCGCTATGTACGCCGCTCCTATTGAATGACGGGACATCGTGTGCAGCGACGTGATGACGATGATGGAGAGCGCCGAAGATGCAGGGGATCCCAAAGAGGACGCGCCGGAGCCCCGAGGACAGGTAAGTGATCGCCAGCGGACCACCCAGGCCACCGTTATCGGCTATCTGGTGGCAGCTGAAGCAGTCTGCGCTGCCGGATAGCCGTTTATGTGATGGCCCCGACATACAAAAGCATTGTATGTTGATGCTGCCTTCAACATGCGATGGCCTCTAAGAGGCCATCGTATGTTGAAATGATCATATGTCGGGGCCATCGTAGGTCGGGAGGGTCACTGTAATTTTAATAGGAATATCTCCCTTGTGCCCTCTTTGTGATACTACAACCTATCTCCCATCTATCTCTTCTGCTCACTGAGGCTCCATTCACCTTCAGTAACACCTTAGCTTGCAGATTGACATTCACAGATGAAATAATAGAAAGCACAGTAATAAAATATTGTGGTAGCGTTAGGGACTTGCTAAAAAATTGCTAATTAGTTCAGAACCTTAAGTCATATTCAGGAGATGAAGGTAAGAACAGTAAGCTCATAAAACAGATACAACTAATTATGCCGAAAAGACAACATAAAGCGCTCAGCACATGCATGTTTTATGTTCATGAACACATCATTAAAACTTTAAGACACACTATCAAATTCTACATTTTAATACTCTCCCCTACAGCATGCAACCCTCCCAACAAGAAAATCCGATTGTTTAATGGTCCTGTTTGTCACACTGTTTTTATATGTCTGCTGCCTAAGCAGATGTTGGCATTCTTACTTACGGACACTTTTTATCATCAAAAACAATTAACTTATTCTAAGAATTCCCCAAATATAATGTGGCTTGATTTTCTACTATTACATAATACAAGCACAACCGAGACAGACAACACGTATATTATATTACATTTTAAATTATTAGGTTCCATTAAAGAATTGTATTTCAATAACATTCTAAGAAAAACAATGATGATGAAGATATATTTATATTTAGTAAGCCATGTGTTCAAAACTATTACTATGGACAAGAAGAGCAGCTGCTGATAGCAACCAATGAGTCTCTTGCTTTACAAAGTGCATCTGAAAAATGAGAACTGGAATTTGTATGTAATGGGTCACTCCACCAATTTTTTTTGAGATATGAATATAAAGGAATATTAAGGGGATGTGAATATAAAGGAATATCACTGATCAATCATATTTGCAGCTCAATAGAATAATCGATTTGCAATTAATACCTGAAAGGAAACAAAATAAATGAAATATACATGTGAAGTTATGTCTAAACTCTACCATTGAAATATTTTCATTATTGTAGGGCTCTGTACACATCTTCATTGTAGTTTTTATAAAAAATTTTCAAATATGCTTTTATACTACATTATATTAGAAAAAGGAAACTATATATCAAAATATATGTAACGGCAGTGGTGAAGTGGATCCGCTCAACCTGTGGGGATGATTATGTGGACTGTACCAGGGAGCGGAGTCTAAGGTGCCGCTGGTTTTCACCAGAGCCCGCCGCAGAGTGGGATGGACTTGCTGCCTCAGGCAGCACCCAGGTCGCTACCGCTGATACCACTCGTCCACACAGGCTGCCAAGGTGTAACGTGGCACAGGAAGGATAAGGCCAACTCGTAGTCAAGGACAGGCAGGAAAGTCAGGAAAGGTGGCAGTGGATTGGGTTGGGTTGGGGAACGGAGCTGAAGGAACTGGTACACGGAATAGCAGAACACACAGGAGGTACGCTTTCTCTAAGGCAGCAAGACACAAAGATCTGGCAGGGGTTAAACAAAGTGCAGACATATATAGGGGCAGGAAAGAACACGGACTAATTAGTAGCATACTGGCCCTTTAAATTTCAGAGAGCCGACGCTCACGCAACCTAGGAGGCACGCGCCAGCAGGCACGAAGAACAGTAGAGACACGGGGATGATGTGGAAGGTAACGGGCAGTGGGCTGGGCGCGATCACACAGTAGGATGCAAATCGCAGTGCAGACAGCACCGAGCATCGGAGAAAGAGTGCGCCTGCAGCCAGCATGTCTGGCCGCAGCGCGACTCCTAACAATATACTAACATGGGACTAGAGCAGGGGTCTCAAACTCAAATTATCCGGGGGCCACTGGATGTAGCAGCTGGGTGAGGCTGGGCCGCATGCGCCCCTCACATATAATGCCTCCATCACGCGCCCCTCACATATAATGCTCCCATCATGCGCCCCTCATCATCCACCAGCAACACCCCCACCAGCAGTAGCACCCCCATCATCCACCAGCATCATCCCCCACTATCAGTAGCACCCCCATCATCCACCAGCAACCCAGCTTGTCCAAAGCAGGGCTAAATGCCTGAAGAAATCCCCTGCCCGGCGCCCGAAACTGCAAGTCCCGGGTATCGGGTGATACAAATTACAGATCGCCAGAAAAAAAGGGTGAATGGGGCTATCCGAGACAGCCCTATTAACCCTTGATCGGTCGGAACAACCGGCCAATCACTGCCCTGCTGGGCGGTGATCGGGGCGGTGATTGGGACCGGCGGGGGTCTTTTACCTATCCCTGGTCCGGCGGGGGTCCCCTCAGACGTGGCGGTGGCAGGAGCGGTGGCAGGAGTGGTAGCAGGAGTGGCGGCGGTCCCGGCAGCAGGGTATAGCAGTAGGTGAAGCCTGTTAACCTCCTGCTGTTGCTTAGCAACAACTCTCAGCATACACAGTCAAATGGCATGCTGGGAGTTGTAGTTTTGCAACAGCTGGAGTTCCAACTACAACTCCCAGCATGCCCTTTGGTAGACTGTGCATGCTGGGGGTGGTAGTTATGCAACAGCTGGAGGCACATTTTTTTCTATGAAAAAGTGTGCATCCAGCTGTTGCATAACTACAACTCCCAGCATGTACCGACTACCAAAGGGCATGCTGGGAGCTGTAGAAGTGTGCCTCCAGCTGTTGCAAAACTACAACTCTCAGCATGCCCTTCAACTGTCAATGCATGCTGAGTGTTGCAGTTTTGCAACAGCTGGAGACACATTGGTTGTGAAACAGAGTTTGTGTCCTAACTCAGTGTTTCACAACCAGTGGGCCTCCAGCTGTCGCAAAACTACAACTTCCAGCATGCACTAAGAGACTGTACATGCTGGGAGTTCTAGTTTCACAACAGCTGAAGGCACACCAGTTGCGAAACACTGAGTTAAGTAACAAACTCTGTGTTGCGCAACTAACGTGCCTCCAGCTGTTGCATAACTACAACTCCCAGCATGTATGGTCTGTCAGTGCATGCTGGGAGTTTTATTTTTTTGCAACAGCTGGAGGTTTGAAACCCCCCCCCCATGTGAATGTACAGGGTACGTGAGGGGGGTTTCAGTGACTTTTCTGCAGCAAGTTTGAGATGCGGCAAATTTTCCACCACAGCTCAAACTCATTGTAAACTCCCGCCTGTGTGTATATACCCTAAAAACACTACACTACACAAAATAAAAAGTAAAACACTACATATACATATACCCCCCCCCCCCCAATAAAAAAAAACATCTTGTACGGCACTGTTTCCAAAACAGAGCCTCCAGCTATTGAAAAACAACAACTCCCAGTATTGCTGGACAGCCACTGACTGTCAAGGTATGCTGGGAGTTTTGCAACAGCTGGAGGCACCCTGTTTGGGAAACACTGCGGTAGGGTATTTTGGTGGCAGATGCAAATCCCCAAAATAGGCCTCAAATGCGTGTGCTCTCTCACACTTTGGAGCCCTGTTGTATTTCAAGGCAACAGTTTAGTGACGAGTATTTCCGTACTCAGGAGAAATTGTGTTGCAAATTTTGGTAGGCTTTTTCGCCTTTTACCCCTTATGAAAAGGTAAAGTTGGGGTCTACACCAGCATGTTAGTGTAAATTTTTTAAAAATTTTTACACTAACATGCTGGTGTTGCCCCATACTTTTAATTTTCCCAAGTGGTAAGGAAAAAAAAAAAAATAATTTGTAATGCAATTTCTGCTGAGTAAGGAAAAACCCCTTATGTGGCTGTAAAGTGATCTGAGGGCCCACAACATGGCTCAGGAGTGAGAGCGCACTATGTACATTTGAGGTCTAAATTGGTGATTTGCAAAGGGGTGGCTGATTTTACAGTGGTTCTGACATAAACGCAAAACGCAACATACCCACATGTGACCCCATTTTGGAAACTACACCCCTTACAGAATGTAACAAGGGGTATAGTGAGCCTTAACACCCCACAGGTGTTTGACGAATTTTCATTAAAGTTGGATGTGAAAATGAAAAAAAATTAAAAAATTTCACTAAAATGCTGATGTTACCCTACATTTTTCATTTTCACAAGGAAGAATAGGAAAAAGAGAGAAGGAGCACCATTGGGCTTTTGGAAAGAGAATGTGTCTGAAATTGAAGGCCATGTGTGTTAACAAAGCCCCCATAGTGCCAGAACAGTTCCCCCCCACCCCTACATGTGACCCCATTTTGGAAACTACACCCCTCACGGAATTTAATAAGGGGTGCAGTGAGCATTTTCACCCCACAGGTGTCTGACAGATTTTTGGAACAGTGCTCCACTGTTCCAAAGATCTGTCAAACGCCAGCGGGGTGTAAATGCTCACTGCACCCCTTATTAAATTCTGTGAGGGGTGTAGTTTCCAAAATGGGGTCACATGTGGGGGGGAGTCAACTGTTATGGCACCGCGGGGGGCTTTGTAAACGCACATGGCCCCCAACTTCCATTCCAACCAGATTCTCTCTCCAAAAGCTCAAAGGTGCTCCTTCTCTTCTGAGCATTGTAATTTTCCCACAGAGCACTTTACATCCACATATGGGTATTTCCATACTCCCATACTCCTGCTTTTTCTCCTATTACCCCTTGTGAAAATGAAAATTTTTTATTTTTCCGTGTATGGGGCTCATTTTTGGCGCCGTGATCTGAAGTTTTTAGCGGTACCATTTTTGTATTGATAGGACTTATTGATCCCTTTTTATTCATTTTTTCATGATATAAAAAGTGACCAAAAATGCACTATTTTGGACTTTGGAATTTTGTTTGCGCTTAGAACAGAACAGCATATGTTTGCTCTGGGGATTTCCTTTTACTCTGGCAGTTCCTAAAATGGACAGAGATGTCAGCAGAGAGCACTGTGCTCATGATGTCAGCAGACAGCTCTGTGTTTCAAACGGAAAAGAATTTCCACTGTAGTATTCAGCAGCTAATAAGTACAGGAAGGATTAAGATTTTTTAATAGAAATAATTTACAAATCTGTTTAACTTTCTGGCACCAGTTGATTTAAAAAAAAAAAGTTCTTCACCGGAGTACCCCTTTAATAACAAGATGATGGCATTAGTCACTGCAATAGTAATATGTCGTCCTGGTGTGGAGGTATCATTTCATGTGGAAATCCTGATTCACCACTGGTGAGCGGAGATGCATACATTATATGCATCACCATTCTCTTACATTCACAGGCCGCAATGCCACGATGTGTCAGTGATTGAGGGGGGGGGGGCACCAAAATGCACCTTCGCCTGTGTAGACAAAAAATCCTTGCACCGGCCCTGCCTGACAGTCAAACTGTTTGAAAGACTGTGCCTCCATTTGTAGAAAAATTCTGTTGTCTACAGTAAAATCGGTGCCTGTGCCTCTTTTTTTTTTTTTCTTACTTGTCTGGCCTCCTTTTTCCACTACAACATTAAGGGCACCCCGAACACCAACAGGGCAGAAGGTATGGAGGGTGTCTCTCAAGGGTACTACAACCACTAACATCTACAGTGCAGCACCCTCATCACTGTGCTAGCTAACTTAAACTATTGGGACCAAAACTACATCAACTAGGACCGATGATAACAACGAGTCCCAGCATCCCAAAGGTTTCTTCTATCTGCACAGAGACAAAATGTATTTTCGGCTGCAAAGGGACTACATATATCACCCTCCCTGTGGGTTATATCCCCAACTAGGGGTCTGGGAAGATTAAGAGTTTTTAAGTGTTTGTAACCTTTGCCTTTGTATTGTATTATGACATTGTATTGTATTATATTGTATTGTATTATTCATCTTGTGACGAAGGGAGATGCTGTCAGGTACCATTTGTCCATGTTGATCATATATGTGCAATAACAAATGATTAAAACAGAATTGCAGTTCATTATCCATGTTGTCTAGGTTATGAATAATTCTTTATATAGTACCAATATATTCTGCAGTGCTTTTACAACTTGTGGTCATTGAATGAGAACCTCCATGGGTTCTTTACAGAAGTGTAAAATCTCTTCTGGTCATGTGATGATTACATAGCTGCTCTGCTCATCACAGTACACAGAGCTCTTGAAAATGCTGTGCACCTGTCAATAAATTCTCTTTACTTAAACTCTTATTAAAATATTTTTCTTGTCTCATATCTTTTTTAAAGGGATACTTCCATCAATTTTTTTCGACATTTAAATAACCTATATATAGGACAATAATATGTATTTTAAAAAAGTTGAATAATTTGCAGATCATTTCCTTGTCCGTGAGTCTAACTTCCTTTCTAAATGCTGTGATCAGCACGACATAAGGCTTGCTTTACTGTCCCTGATCAGTTGTCCTTTGTAATGACATCACTCATTTTACCATAAAATGTATGGAGCAACCCAAAAAATACTATTTGTGTGGCGAAATTGAAAAGAAAATCAGAATTGTTTAGTTTTCTTTATTCTGTGGGTCAATATGATTAAAATGATACTCATGATTACATACGTTTCTATTATTGTACCGCTTAAAAAAAATCTCAAACTTTTAAACCAAATTAATATGTTTACCCCCTTAACCCCTTAAGGACCGGGGGGTTTTCCGTTTTTGCATTTTCGTTTTTTGCTCCTTGCCTTTAAAAAATCATAACTCTTTCAAATTTGCACCTAAAAATCCATATGATGGCTTATTTTTTGCGCCACCAATTCTACTTTGTAATGACATCAGTCATTTTGCCCAAAAATCTACAGTGAAGTGGGGAAAAAATCATTGTGCGACAAAATTGAAAAAAAACGCTGTTTTGTAACTTTTGGGGGCTTCCGTTTCTACGTAGTACATTTTTAGGTAAAAATGACACCTGATATGTATTCTGTAGGTCCATACAATTAAAATGATACCCTACTTATATAGGTTTGAATTTGTCGGACTTCTGGAAAAAATCATAACTACATGCAGGAAAATGAATACGTTTAAAATTGTCATCTTCTGACCCCTATAACTTTTTTATTTTTCCGTGTATGGAGCGGTATGAGGGCTCATTTTTTGCGCCGTAATTTGAAGTTTCTAACGGTACCATTTTTGCATTGATAGGACTTATTGATCGCTTTTTATTCATTTTTAAATGATATAAAAAGTGACCAAAAATGCACTATTTTGGACTTTGGAATTTTTTTGCGCGCACGCCATTGACCGAGCGGTTTAATTAATGACATATTTTTATAATTCAGACATTTCCGCACGCGGTGATACCATATATGTTTATTTTTATTTTTATTTACACTGTGTTTTTTTTTTATTGGAAAAGGGGGGTGATTCAAACTTTTAATAGGGGAGGAGTTAAATGATCTTTATTCACTTTTTTTTTTCACTTTTTTTAGCAGTGTTATAGGTCCCATAGGGACCTATAACACTGCACACACTGATCTTCTATGTATCACTGGTTTCTCATAAGAAACCAGTGATCAACGATTCTGCCGCATGACTGCTCATGCCTGGATCTCAGGCACTGAGCAGTCATTCGGCGATCGGACAGCGAGGAGGCAGGAAGGGGCCCTCCCGCTGTCCTGTCAGCTGTTCGGGATGCCGCGATTAGCCGCGGCTATCCCGAACAGCCCGACTGAGCTAGCCGGGAACTTTCACTTTCACTTTTAGGCTAAAGGGTTAATAGCGCGCGGCGCCGCGATCGGCGCCGCGCGCTATTAGAGGCGGGTCCCGGCTTCACTATGGCGCCGGGCCCGCCGTGATATGACGCGGGGTTACTGTGTAACCCCGCGTTATATCAGAAGAGCAGGACCAAGGACGTACCGGTACGTCCTTGGTCCTTAAGGGGTTAATGACTCAGCCCATTTGGGCCTTAAGGACGTTTTATTTTTACATTTTTGTTTTTTCCTCCACGCCTTCATAAAATAATAACTTTTTTATATTTTCATCCACAGACTAGTATGAGGGCTTGTTTTTTGTGTGACCAGTTGTCCGTTGTAATGTCATCAGTCACTTTACCATAAAATGTATGGCACAACCAAAAAAAATACTATTTGTGTGGGGAAATTAAAAAGCAAACCGCAATTTTGCAAATTTTGGAAGGTTTCGTTTTCACGCCGTACAATTTACAGTAAAAATTACATGTGTTCTTTATTATTTGGGTCAATACGATTAAAATGATACCCATGATAACATACTTTTCTATTACTGTTGCGCTTAAAAAAAATCGCAAACTTTTTAACCAAATTAGTAAGTTTAAAATCCCCTATTTTGAAAACCTGTAACTTTTTCCCGTATAAGCAGTGGTATGAGGGCTCATTTATGATCTGTACTTTTTATTGATACCATATTTGCATATATAAAACGTCTAATACTTTTTTTATAAAAAAAAATTTGGAATAAAATGTTATAAAAAAATACCAAATATGTATATAAAATATTTTTTTTACACTTTTTGAAGGTGAACGTTTCTATTGGGGGAGGGGGTTTTCAAATTTTTTTAACTTTTATTTTTTACTTTTTTTACTTTTATTTTTACACTTTAATAGTCCCCATAGGGGACTATTTATAGCAATCATTTGATTGCTAATACTGTTCAGTGCTATGCATAGGACATAGCACTGATCAGTATTATCGGTCATCTACTGCTCTGGTCTGCTCGATCACAGACCAGAGCAGAAGACCCGTGGAAGGCAGGTAAGGGGACCTCCGCCTGCTGTTCTGGATGATCGGATCACCGCAGCAGCGCTGCGAGCGATCCGATCATCCATTTTAGTGACCGCGATGCTGCAGATGCCGTGATCTGTATTGATCACGGCATCTTAGGGGTTATTGGCAGACATCCGCGCGATCGCGGATGTTCGCCATTACCGGCGGATCCCTGGCTGCTATCAGCGGCCGGGACCTGCCATGCATGACCTGAGCATCGCTCCGATGCTCGCGGTTATGCATAGGACGTAAATGTACGTCCTGGTGCGCTAAGTACCAGCTCACCAGGACGTACATTTACGTCTGGCGTCGTTAAGGGGTTAAAATCCCTCTATTTTGATGACTTATAACTTTTTCATTTTTTCATGTAAGTAGCGGTATGAGGGGTCATTTTTTGCGCCATGATCTGTACTTTTTATTGATACTGTTACACTGAGCCCTGCTTGCCTTGGTGCGCTCACAGTGTGTGTCCCCAGGCAGCGCTCCGGTAAAGCGATCTCGACATGCGTGTCCCCGCTCTATAGGGCGCGCACGTGTCGGGACTCTTAAATTTAAAGGGCCAGCGCACCAGTGATTGGTGCCTGGTCCAAAGTGGTTAATTTAGGATTAAAGGTTTCTGCTTTGACTTAATTGCACCTGTGCGCTGACTATAAGTACCATCTCCTCCCACAGCCTCCTGCCGGATCTTTGTTGCCTTGTGTCTGAGTGAAAGCGTTCCTTGTTCCTGTGTTACCCTGCCTGTTGCCAAACCCGTTGCTACTGAATACCGCCTGTGAACCGTTGCTGCCTGCCCTGACCATTTTCTACATCTGACTATGCCTTTGCCTGATCCTCTTGTACCTTGCCTTATCTCAGCAGCCAGAGAGGTTGAGTTGCTACTGGGTGGAACGACCTGCGGGTTACCTGCCGCAGTAAGACCATCCTGCTTTGCGGCAGGCTCTGGTGAAAACCAGTAACCTCTTAGACTCCGTTCCCCTGGTACGGCCCACGCCATCACCTCTTTGGCACAGCGGATCCACCACCAGCTCTTGCTACCTCCTGCCAGTCCGGATCCTGACAGTAAGATCTGGCCATGGATCCCGCTGAGGTACCTCTGCCGAGCGTCGCTGACCTCTCTGCTATGGTGGTCCAGCAATCGCAGCAAATTGTGCAGCAGGGACAACAAATGAATCAGTTGTCCGCCTTGTTGCAGCAACTCCTGTCTGCCCACCAGCAACCGTCGCCACCGCCAGCTCCAGTGTCACCTCCTCAGCCTGCTGCCGTTTCCTGCAGCTCCAGAGTCCGTCTGTCCTTGCCGGAAAAATATGACGGTGACTCCAAGTAGTGTCGCGGCTTCCTGTTTCAATGCTTCCTGCATCTGGAGCTTATGGCCAACCAGTTCCTGTCTGAATGTGCCATGGTGGCCTTTATAGTTAGTTTGCTAACCTGGAAGGCCCTGGCCTGGGCTACACCATTGTGGGACCGCATGGATCCAGCCACTTCCTCCGTCCAGTCCTTCTGCAAGGAATTTCGGAGTGTGTTTGAGGAGCCAGCCCGGGCTTCCTCAGCCAAGACAGCACTTCTGAATTTGACTCAAGGAAGCTCTACAGTGGGTGAAGACGCCATCCAATTCCGTACCCTGGCCTCAGAGCTGAATTAGAATAATGAAGCACTTTGTGCCACCTTCAAAAAGGGACTAAGCAGTGAGATAAAGGATGTCTTCGCCGCACGAGATATACCATCTTCTCTTAGTGACCTCTTGCATTTGGCAACTAGGATTGACAAGCGTTTCTTCGAGAGACAAGAGGAACTTTGTCAGGAAAGGGAGAGAGCTCGTCCTAGATGCTATCCTCGTCTGGCTCCGGTTTTCCAGCGTCCACCGCAACCCTCTTCTGGGCCTCCCGCCATGGAAGCCATGCAAGTGGACCGGTCTCGCCAGACCCCTCAAGAACGGAGCCGTCGTAGAAGCGAGAATTTGTGTCTATACTGCGCCAGCTCAGAGCACTTCCTGAAAGATTGTCCTCTCCGTCTACTGCGTTCGGGAAACACACGCACCTAGTAAACGTGGAAGAGGCGTTACTAGGTGTGGATTCCTCCTCTCCACGTCTTACGGTATCTGTGCGGCTATCCGTACCCACCAAGTCACCCTTCACTGCAGTCGCTTTTCTGGACTCCGCTTCTGCCGGCAACTTCATCCATGCTTCCTTGATTGACAAGTACCATATTCCTGTGGTTCGTCTTCTCAAGCCCTTCAGTATCTCCACAGTCAATGGAGAGAGACTCGCTGCTACAGTGCAGTTCCGTACTCTGCCACTCCAGATGGACATTGGGATTCTTCATACAGAGAAACTGGAGTTCTATGTCCTCCCCTTTTGCTCCTCTGAACTCCTCCTGGGTCTGCCTTGGCTCCAACGCCATTGTCCTGTCCTGGATTGGACCTCCGGAGATATCCTAAGTTGGGGCCCCTCTTGCTTCAGCCGCTGTCTCAAGCCTGTTCCTGTCAAGCAAACCTCCGCTGCTTCTCCTCCACCGGGTTTGCCAGAGCCATATCACAGTTTTGCTGATGTCTTCTGTAAGAAGCAAGCCGGGGTTCTTCCTCCTCACAGACCTTATGACTGTCCCATTGACTTGTTGACAGTGACTACTCCACCACGGTGTAGAATCTATCCCCTCTCACCACCAGAGACTCTTGCCATGTCAGAATACATCAAAGAGAATTTGCAAAGGGGATTTATAAGGAAGTCTTCCTCACCAGCAGGAGCAGGGTTCTTCTTTGTCACCAAGACGGATGGCTCCCTTCGTCCATGCATTGACTACAGAGGTCTTAATAAGATCACAGTCAAGAATCGCTACCCTCTTCCCTTGATCTCTGAGCTCTTTGATCGTCTGCGTGGGGCCAGAATCTTTACCAAGTTGGATCTCCGTGGGGCTTACAACCTGATCTGCATAAGAGAGCGTGATGAGTGGAAGACCGCCTTCAACACACGGGATGGCCATTTTGAGTACCTGGTGATTCCCTTTCGTCTCTGTAACACACCAACTGTCTTTCAGGAATTTGTGAATGACATCTTCAGGGACCTGCTCTACACCTGTGTTGTGGTCTACTTAGATGACATCCTCCTCTTCTCATCCAGTCTGGAACAACACCGGTTACATGTGAAACAAGTCCTGTCCAGCCTGAGGAGGAACCGCCTCTATGCCAAGATTGAAAAGTGCCTATTTTAGCAGACCAGTCTGCCTTTCCTTGGGTACATAATTTCTGCCCAAGGCCTACAGATGGACCCGGCTAAACTCTCTGCAGTACTGGACTGGCCGCACCCCTCCGGTCTACATGCCATATAAAAGTTCCTGGTCTTTGCCAACTACTATAGGTAGTTAATTCCACACTACTCCACCCTTGTGGCTCCCATCGTGGCCTTGACAAAAAAAGGAGCCAATCCCAAGTTGTGGTCTTCCCAGGCCGAGGAGGACTTCCAGTCCTTGAAAGCAACATTCGCCTCCGCACCAGTTCTCACCAGACCAGACCCCTCAAAGCCTTTCTCCTTGGAAGTGGACGCTTCCTCCGTAGGTGCTGGAGCCGTGCTTACCCAGAAGTCACCAAAAGGAAAGACTGTAACATGGGGTTTCTTTTCCAAGACGTTTTCTCCTGCCGAGAGGAATTACTCGATAGGTAACAGAGAGCTGTTGGCCATTAAATTGGCATTAGAGGAATGGAGGCATCTTCTCGAGGGCTCTGCCCATCTAGTGAGCATCTACACAGATCACAAAAATCTAACTTACCTCCAGTCTGCATTGAGACTTAATCCCCCGCCATTCCCTTTCGTCCAGCAAGCAAGAACATCAGAGCAGATGCACTATCCCGCTCTTCTGACTTTGTAGGTGACGAGACTTCTCCTCAACATATCATTCCTCCAGAGCGCCTCATTTCCGTTGCTCCTGTGGATCTTCGTTCTCTTCCTCCAGGCAAGGCTTTCGTGCCACCTCGTCTACGTTTGAGGATTCTCAAGTGGGGACACTCTTCGTTAGTGGCTGGCCATCCAGGTGTTCGGAAAACCCTTCAGCTAATTTTCAGAAAATACTGGTGGCCATCCTTGGAGAGGGACGTCACCGAATTTGAGCAAGCCTGTTCTGTGTGCGCCAGAGACAAGACCCCTCGCCATAAACCTGCTGGTCTGCTCCAGCCTCTTCCAGTTCCGGAATCTCCATGGTCTCACATCGTCATGGACTTTGTCACTGATCTTCCACCATCTCATGGCAAGACGGTAATCTGGGTTGTAGTGGACCGCTTCTCCAAGATGGCGCACTTTATTCCTTTACCAGCTTTACCATCTGCGCCACAGTTGGCAAAACAGTTCTTACAGCACATTTTCCTTTTACATGGTCTTCCTTCCCATATTGTGTCTGACAGAGGTGTTCAATTCGTGTCTAAATTCTGGAGAGCCCTCTGTGGACAATTAAAGATCAAGTTGGACTTTTCCTCCTCATATCACCCCCAAACCAACGGTCAGGTGGAGCGTGTGAACCAAATTCTGGGTGACTATCTTGGTCACTTCATCTCCTTTCGCCATGACGACTGGGTCGATCTTCTTCCGTGGGCAGAGTTCTCTTATAACTACAAGGACTGTTCTGCTTCCATCAAGTCTCCCTTCTTTGTGGTTTACGGCCATCATCCTCTGCCACCTCTGCCCTTGTCTTCCACCTCCGATGTACCTGCAGTGGACGACCTAGTACAAGACTTTGCTTCCATCTGGCGCAAGACACGTCTCTCTCTCCAACAGGCCTCATCCCACATGAAGGTCCAGGCAGATAAAAAACGTCGGGCTCCTCAAGTCTTTACCCCCGAAGACAAGGTCTGGCTATCTTCGAGGTACATCCGTTTCAGGGTCCCAAGTTATAAACTGGGTCCTCGCTATTTGGGACCCTACCGAGTCAAAAAGAGGACCAATCCAGTTTGCTACCAGCTCCACCTCCCTTCCACTCTAAGAATTCCCAACTGCTTTCACATCTCCCTCCTGAAGCCGGCGGTTTTCAACGGCTTCTCCCAAAGAGATGTCGCTCCTACCCCTACGTTTATGCTGTTTGAGATACAGGATTATTAACATTATAATTTAAAAGTTCAGACATTTACGCAAGCAGTGATACCAAATATGTTTATTAATGTTTTTCAAAGGTTTTTGGGGGTAAAATGGGAAAAACTGACATTTTACCTTTTTATTGGGGGAGGGGATTTTTCAAATTTTTTTTTAACACTTTAATAGTCCCCATAGGGGACTATTTATAGCAATCACTTGATTGCAGAAACTGAACAGTGCTCTGCATAGGGCATAGCACTGATTAGTATTATCGGCTATCTTCTGCTCTGGTCTGCTCAATCTCACACCAGAGCAGAAGACTCCAGGAGACGGCTGGATGAAGGTGAAGGGACCTCCGGCCGCCATTTCAGATGATCAAATCCCAGCAGTGGCAGTGCTGCAGGTGATCCGATAATCAATATTAAGTGCCACACTGCTACAGATACCGTGATCTGTATTGAACACGGCATCTGAGGGGTTAATGGCAGACATTGGCGCGATCACTGATGTCCACCATTACAGCCGGGACATTACAGAGCACCGGTAAATGTACGTCAAGGTGCGTTAAGTACCGCCGCACCATGACGTACATTTATGTCCAATGTCGTTAAGGGGTTAAACAAGGGATGTGTTGCTGACAATGATGTACCGTATGTGAATGGCTGCCCGAATGATCCAGAAATTGTCTGGGCAGCTGTTCACTGCCAGTTATTGGCAGGTCTAAAGGGCTTTATATATAGTCAAATGGTGCTAGTATTGTACAGCAAGTACTCATGTTTAAAAGGGCCTTAAACCTCCATTCACATTATGCTATTGGACTGTTCGACATATATGCTGAGCTCCTGAATTATACCTCTGAAAAAAAAGTACTATGCCATTGCACAGCAATTTTGGTGTTTGGAATTGTTTTATGTTTACGCCGTGCATGATTAGGAACACCATAATTTCATAGGACAATTACGCACGCAGTGATTCAAAATTTGTTTATTATTTTTCTTTAACAGGACAATTATGCACGCAGTGATACAAAATATGTTTATTATTTTTCTTTAACAGTGTTTTATTTGAAACTTGGGAAAAGGAGGGTTATTAAAACTTTTATAAGGGGGTGCTAGATTTTTTTCATATTTTTAACAAGTTTTTTAGCCTTTTTTATTTTTTTACACATTTTTTGGGCCTCCTAGGGGTCCATCATAAGCCATCCCTGGTCCATGGAACACCAGGAAGGATGGGTAATTCTCTGTTTTTCCCCAGCAACTCATCTGCAGCCCACGATTACATTGTGGAGCTGCAGAGGGGTCCCCTAGATACCAAGGATTACCGGCGTATAAATTGATCACTATTGATCATGGCATTAACCTTTAAATGACGGACATTGGAGCCAGCTTCTTAGTTCATCATTACCAGCAGATGTCAGCTGCTGAAAGCTGTGGGGATCTGCTGGTTATGACGTGGATCTGACTCGTGGGCCCACACTATATTCCCCTCACCCGACCCTTGATGGACCGGGAAGGAGTTAAAAATCTTTTTCGAGCAGCAATTTGCCATCCCTGTGAAGGTGATGCTGGGCCGGCTATGCAGAAAAAAAAAACATCCCCTAGACAATCTGACTGTAAAAAGTACACTGTCTACCTGAATCATGTTTATCTAGGGCTATCAAGACAATAGAGCTATTACTCCCTCTTCAGTCTCCCTTCTTTTGTTACAATGAGGCTACCTTACAGCAGCAGTAAAGTGATAAAAACATGTCCTGGTGTTCAGCAGTTATAAGCCTGACTGCTAGCTGCTTGTAGAACAACATTTTGGATTTCATATTATATTTGCATAGAACAGCCAAAATAAAAAAACAAATACTGCCAAAAATTCAAAAAAACTAAAGTGCCCCTATAAATCACTCCAGAGATTCCTAGGGCCTAGTCTTAATCCGACGTGTATTTTCCAGTATTTGTATCCTGATTTTTTTCATATCTAGCCAAAATAAAATTGGATATAAAGAACTCCTAGTGGGCACTCATTGGAATGTAATTTTTCTAAGTGTGTCACAACTGAAGATGATGATATTGCCTAATAATTGTATATTCACCGAGCCGAGTGGTAACTTGAATGCACACTCAGCCCTCACTATGCAAGATGTCCGAATAATCTTCTGCTTTCTTAACACTTTCATTTGCCTTTCTTTTCATCTTTATTCTGTGGCTGTAACCAAGACACTGAGCAATAATAAACTGGTGCACTGCAGACGTCATGACACATCATAACTAAGATTTCCTTTGGCCATTAAACATACACTGACAGCTAAGCTCATGACAGCACAGGTCTTGGCACATGTGCAATAAGTGACTCACATCCAAAGAAAACATGGCCTAAGATCTAAAACGCTTAACACTTTTATTGTAGAACAAAGCAAAGCGGGTTAGTCACAAGACAGGAGTAATTGGTTATGATTAAACCTTTTAGTCCATGTAATTTCTATCTACCATATATACTCGAGTATAAGCCGAGGCCCCAAATTTCACCCCAAAAACCCAGGAAAAGTTATTGACTCGACTATAAGCCTAGGGTGGGAAATACATCATCCCCCTGTCATCATCCAGACCCCGTCATCATCCAGACCCTCATCATCCTCACCTGTCATCATCCCCCCCTTCATCATTACCCTGTCATCATCCCCCCCTTCATCATTACCCTGTCATCATCCCACACCAACCCCTCATCATCACCGCTTGTCAATGTCTGATTAAACAGTGGTCTTCAACCTGCGGACCTCCAGATGTTCCAAAACTACAACTCCCAGCATGCCCGAACAGCCATCGGCTGTCCGGGCATGCTGGGAGTTGTAGGTTTGAAACATCTGGAGGTCTGCAGGTTGAAGACCACTGCCCGGGCCTTCGTCATCATCCAGCCCCCTATCCCCCCTTTAGTTTTGTACTCACCTCCGCTCGGCGGGACGTTCGGGTGAGCTGGTCCGGGCTATCTGTGCTGCAGGACCGTCCGGTGGGGAGGGATAGTCGTTCCGGGCTGTCCATCCTCACCGGGGGGGGCCTCTTCTCCTGCAGCACAGATGGCCCGGACCAGCTCACCCGAACGTCCCGCCGAGCGGAGGCGAGTAAAAACTAAAGGGGGGATGGGGGGCTGGATGATGACGAAGGCCCGGGCAGTGGTCTTCAACCTGCGGACCTCCAGATGTTTCAAAACTACAACTTCCAGCATGCTCGGACAGCCGATGGGAGTTGTAGTTTTGAAACATCTGGAGGTCCGCAGGTTGAAGACCACTGAGGGCGGAGAGTTCACTCCAGTATAAGCCGAGGGGGGTGTTTTGAACACGAAAAATCGTGCTGAAAAACTCTGCTTATACTCGAGTATATACGGTAGATCATGCAGGATCTATACACAACTCTAGAAATGAGACCAGCAAAAATCCATGTGAAAATCAGAAACCAGCCATATGTGGCATTTCTCTTATGTAAGTAGGAACCTGCAGTCATGATAGCAATGTGCCTGGAAAAAAACATTTTGTATGATGTAACTGGGTTAAAGCAATAAAAAATATTACAGAGCACTCAGTTCTCAATATTGCTTTTTTTCGCATTGTCCTTACGTTTTACTAGAAATCATTTAATTAAAGTGTATATTTGTCTAAGTTACATTTATTTTTTCTAATTGTCCATTAACCCCTTAAGGACCGAGGTCATTTTGGCCTTAACAACCAGAGCATTTTTTGCACATCTGACCACTGCCACTTTAAGAATTAATAACTCATGGACGCTTTTACTTATGAAGTTGATTCCAAGATTATTTTTTCGTGACATATTTTACTTTATCATAGTGGTAAATTTTCATCGATGCTTGCATAATTTCTTGGTGACAAATTCCAAAATGTCATGAAAAATTTGAAAATTTAGCATTTTTCTAACGTTGAAGCTCTCTGCTTGTGAGGAAAATAGGCATACCAAATAAATTATATATTGATTCACATATATAATATGTCTACTTTATGTTTGCATCATATAGTTGACATGTACTTTTGGAAGATATCAGAGGGCTTCAAAGTTCAGCCTCAATTCAAAGTTCAGCCTCATTAAAAAAATGTCAAAATGGGGGGCATGTCACATTTAGGAAGCCCCTGTGGTGCCAGAACAGCAGAAAAAAAGCACATGGCATACTATTTTGGAATCTACACCCCTCAAGGCACATAACAAGGGGTACAGTTAGCCTTAGCACCCCACAGGTGTTTGACAACTTTTCGTTAAATCTGCATGTGTAAATGAAAAAAAATATTTTTTCACTACAATGCTGTTTTTTCCCCGAATTTACCATTTTTACAGGAGGTAATAGGAGAAAATACTATGGAAATACCCCATATGCGGACGTCAAGTGCTCTGCTGGCAAACTACAATGCTCAGAAGAGAAGGAGCCACATTTGGCTTTTTGAAAGCAAATTTTGCTGAAAGGTTTTTTGGGGGGCATGTGGTTCCATAACAGCAAAAAAAAACAAAAAACACATGGCATACTATTTTGGAAACTACACCCTCAAGGCACGTAATAAGGGGTACAGTGAGCCTTAACACCCCACAGGTGTTTGACGACTTTTCGTTAAATGTTTTCGGATGTGTAAATAAAATAAAAATATTTAAGAGGTAATAGGAGAAAATGTCCCCCAAAATTTCTAATCCCATCTCTATTGAGTATGGAAATACCCCATGTGTGGACGTCAAGTGCTCTGCGGGCGCACTACAATGCTCAGAAGAAAAGGAGATTTTGGAGAGAGACTTTGTTTGGAATGGAAGTCGGGGGCCATGTGCGTTTACAAAGCCCCCATGGCGCCAGAACAGTGGACCCCCCCAACATGTGACCCCATTTTGGAAACTACACCCCTCACAGAATTTAATAGGGGTGCAGTGAGTATTTACACCTCACTGGTGTTTGACAGACTTTTGGAACAGTGGGCTGTGCAAATGAAAAATAAAATTTTTCATTTTCATGGACCACTGTTCCAAAAATCTGTCAGACACCGGTGGGGTGTAAATGCTCACTGCACCCCTTATTAAATTCTGTGAGGGGTATAGTTCCAAAAAGGGGTCACATGTGGGGGGGGGGTTTGCAACCTCGAGCCGTTGCAAAACTACAACTCCCAGCATGCCCTTTGGCTCTCCGTGCATGTTGGGAGTTGTAGTTTTGCAACATCTGGAGGGTCGCAGTTTGGGGACCACTGTGCAGTAGTCTTCAATCTGTGCTCTTCCAGATGTTGCAAAACTACAACTCCCAGCATGCCCAGACAGTCCAGGCATGCTTGGAGTTGTAGTTCTGTAACATATAGGCCCTTCAGATGTTGCGGAACTACAACTCCCAGCATGCCTGGGCAGTCTGGGTGTGCTTGGAGTTGAAGTTTTGCAACGTCTGGAGGGTTACAGTTTGAACACCACTACTTAGCGGTCTCCCAACTGTTCTTCAACAGTATTCAATCTGTGCTCTTTCAGTTGTTGCAAATCTACAATTCCCAGCATGCCCTTCGGCTGTCTGGGCATGCTGGGAATTGTAGTTTTGCAACAACTGGAGGCACACTGGTTGGGAAACATTTTTTCCTAACTCAGTGTTTCCCAACCTGTGTGCCTCCAGCTGTTGCAAAACTTCAACTCCAAGCATGCCCAGACTGCCCAGGCATGCTGGAAGTTGTAGTTCGGCAACATCTGAAGGGCCAGATGTTACAGAACTGTCTGGGCATGCTGGGAGTTGTAGTTTTGAAACTCCTAGAAGCAGCAGTAAAGATCACTTTATGGCAATTTTCACTGCTGCTTCCACTTACCTGCCGCTGCTGCCTTCTAGACTTGCCTGCCACCTCCACGTGTGCCTGCCGCCGGTCCCCGATCTTTACTGATATACTTGCAAAAAAATCTCAAAGTCCATTATATCCACTCTTCTCAGACAACAGTGCTATAAGATTACGTATCTGTTTTTCACAATATTACTGTTGTTAGATCAGAGAAGGATTTGGGGAAGATGGAGGCTTAAGCGCATATAGAAAATTTAGATATATGGCACCCGCAGATTCCTGGATATTATATCTGTATTAGAACGCCGTTGAAAGCCTTCTGTGCTCCTTATCCTAGATGCGGAGAAGGCGTTCGACCGCATGCACTGGGGATATTTGGCACTAACTGAGTTTGGATTAGTGGGGACTTTTGGTGAGGCGGTTAAGGCCCTTTACTCCCTTCCCTCAGCAAATGTTTACACATCAGGAGTTCTATCTAAAGAGTTCAAAATCACAAAAGGTACGAGACAGGGGTGTCCCCTGTGTCCATTGATATTTGCCCTAGTCATGGAACCTCTGGCATAGTGTATCCGGTCATCAAAAGAGATTTCGGGGGTAATAATTGGGTCCAAGGAACATTGTATCGGCTTGTATGCCGATGCCATTATTCTAGCTCTCACCTCTCCTGAGAAATCACTGGTGAGTATTTCTCGAATCATCAAAGAATTTGGTGAATTAAGCTACTACAAAATAAATACCTCAAAAATGCCTTCTCCTAGACATGGGAATTCCACCTGACCTTAAGTGAAATCTTCAAAACAGGTATTCATATGAATGGTCAGATGATCAAATCCCATACTTAGGAATAATGCTTACGTCTAATATGCCTAAAATGATTCCCATGAACTATTCTGTACTGATTACTTCAATGTCTCGGGATATCTCTAATTATTCAAAATTTCCCAACTCCTGGGTTGGTCATATTGCAATTGCAAAAATGATGCTGTTACCCAAAGTACTTTATTATTTTCGTAATCTGCCTATCCCAGTCCCTAAACATAAAATCCAAACATTACAGTGGAAAAAATTAACAGTTAGGGTATCCTCTCAATTGATGTGTCTACCGGTCAGTGAGGGAGGATTGAGTTGCCCGGATTTACTCCGTTATTACCGAGCCAATATGCTAGACCAATTAAGACCATGGTGGACTAACGACAGGTCTAAACTATGGGTCAATATAGAATCTTCATTTGTACCCTTAAGAACTCTTGCTATAGCACTTTGGGAAGCCCATATTGTAAACAAAATACCACCTAACCTCTGTCCTACAATGAAAGCCGCCTTTCAAATTTGGTCTTACTTAACAGTTCGAAACTCCCTGGTACCCCTAGGGTTGGGGGATATGCCTTTAGATGCCCTCCAGGCAAATATTCCTAATACCAATTTTTCTAATTGGATAAGGCAAGGCACTGTAACATATTCAGATATAGCGGATGAGAGGGGATTCTATCATTTACACAAATTGCAGAAATTCTCTCTCCTCAATACAGAATTTTATAAATACTTACAGATGAGACACTTCACTACATCTCTCCAGTTACCCACTTTGAGACAGAGATCTATATACAGTGTATTTTTTATTAACCCCCACTCATCGGCTGGGGGCCTTTCTAGGGCCTACCATTCCCTTTTGCCTGACTGGACACTCCCTGATTGCTGCAAGAGATGGGAACAAAATTTGGGCAGACATTTCTCCAAGGATCAATGGGCTCACACTTTTATAATAAGTTCTAGATTATCACACAACGTCTCTCACTTAGAAACCGCTTGGAAAGTTCTCTATCAATGGTGCTTAACTTCAAACAGACTTTCAAAAATCTCCCCATCAAACCCTGATAGATGCTGGTGTTGTAATAAACAGGTGGGCAATATCCTCCACGTGTGGTGGAAGTGCAAAGCGATATTGCTCTTATGGCGAAAAATCGATCTTACTCTGTGTGAGGTAGTGGGCAATTCTCTTTCATGGCACTTTTACACATAGGCTTGGACACTGTTCCGACTACGGATGTCGCAGTGGTATTGCACTTTTCAACGGCAGCTAAATCGGCAATAGCATATAAGTGGAAGAGTGTGGAAGTGCCAGAAATACAGCAAATAATTAACATAACCCATCATAATTACAAAATGGAGCACTCTATTGCATGCGCCTCCAATCAACTATTTTGGTTTAATAGGTCTTGGGCAAAATGGCTTGAATTCATGGCTCTGTAGTTACTATTTTTTTTATTTTGTGCTTCTCTCTTTCCTCTCGTTTTCCGGTAACCACTGTTTTTGCATAAATGTTTTTCTCTTGTTTTAATCATTTATTAGTTTTTGTCCTTTTTCAGTCTTGTGTGTGTGTACATATATATATATATATATATATATATATATATATATATATATATATATACATAAGTTGTATGAAATATCGAAAACTGTCAAAAATAGAGATAAAAATTAAATAAATAAAACTATGCTCTTAGGGCATGAAAATAAAGAGTGACCCACTGGGTAAAACTGCATTACATTTAAAGTGTTACTGTCGTTAGAAACAACTTTTTTTTCATTTAATACTTCCTTAAAAACTAAGCATTTTCCTAATATACTTTATTGAAAAATTTTAGTGATAAAGATATGAAATAAATGTTTTAAAACATGGCCACTTGGGGTCTCTGTCTCTTTAATTTTGAAAATGAACACTGTTCTCAGGGACTCTTTAGTCTTAACTACGAAGAAAAGGACCGGAGGGAGGGAGGGAATGAGGGAGGGGGAGTAGGGGTGTGGGTTTCTCTCTCCTCTGCTCACTCAGTACTGTGTATATTCTAGCTTTCAACTGTGTGAGGAGAACACCTGTGAGATCTAGACGAGATACAGACAGCTTGCCACCTCTTCACATGAGAAGCATTTCCATGCACAATGACAAGCAATACAAGGTGCTAAACTATTATTTACTGTATATGCAAAATGTTTTTTCTTTGGTCATTTTATGAACTTATTTCTTGTGTATTTGCACCATATAGGTTCCAATGGCTCTAAGGTTAGAAAAAGCATGTACTTTGGTCACAAAGCTGTGAAAATGTAAAAATCTTTGTTTTTTTGGCGCAAAAAAATAATTCTGTCCTTGCACCATATAGTTTCACACAGCTGTATTAGAGTCATACAGAGCATGCATTTAGTCAGAAAGTGTAAAAATGTTTGTGCAGACTTCATGACAAAAGAGAGGGAAGGGGGGAGGAGAGGAGCTCATCATACTCCAGGGAAAATGCCCCCAGCCTCTGAGAGGAATGCAGAATGACTCATCACAGTAAAACATAGATCAAAAGGTATTTTACATATTAAAACATGCATATTATTATGCATACAGGTCTAAGGGCATATTACTACACTAATTTAAGCATTTTTTTCTTACTAATGACAGTAACACTTTAACTTTATCAAACAGTGTCAGGCAGCAACAAATATGCTTTTTTTTGTTAGACAGTGTTTATAAATATCTCCCATTATGTACAGTTTGGGTCACTTGTGTGTAAGGTAATAGCCGAACTAGAATGAATGCAAAGGAGGACAACCAAAGTAAATAAGGATATGGGTAAAAAAACAGATGGATTAGGGGTGATGTAATCTTTATATAACAATATATTGATGAGCATTTTTATACCCTGGCATCCATAACGTCAAGAGTAAAAAAAGGTTTACACATCTTTAACCCCTTAAGGACAAACCCCTTAAGGACATCAGACATAAATGTATGTCCTGGTGAACTGGTACTTAAAACACCAGGAAGTACATTTATCTCCTGCAAATGACATGAGCACCAGAACAATGCAGCCAAGGATGCTGACCTCCAGCATTAACTCCTCAGATTCCATGATCATCTACGACACTTTGAATGGATAATCTTATTTGCCGCAGGGATCCGATCATCCAACATGGCTGCCGGAGGTCCCCTCCCCTGCAGGGGCCATTATCCCAGGGTCTTCTTCTCTGGTCTGACATTGAGCAGACCAGAGAAGAAGATCAACGATAATACTGATCAGTGCTATGCCTGTGCATAGAACTGAACAGTATTAGCAATCTAATGATTGCTATAAATACTCCCCTATGGGGACATAAAAAGTGTTTAAAAAATGTTTTTTTATTATGCAATCACCCCTTTTCCCATTTTACCCCCATAAAATTGTCCCAGTCCTTAAGGCCAAAATAGGCAATTAAAGGGTTAAAGCATACCAGTCAGATCCCACAAAAAAACTAAGCTGTTATACGTTACTCAGTACACCTAATCCTGATCATGTACATATAATTTCTATGTCTCTAACATCTATATGTCAGCAAAAAATTGCATATTAAGCCTTTTCACTGTCCTTTACAATCTCTTTTGTGGAGCGGTGTGTCCCTCTCTTGCCTGCACTGTGTATGAATCAGTTTTCACCCTCACTCTGCTCTGACTCACTGTTCTTGGGAGTGAGCCTAGCAGTCAGCCAATCACTGCACTCTGCTCTGTAACCCTTTCCTCTCTGGTTTAATGCTGTACATGTCAAGGGCATGTTCACACTGCGCAATCTCCACTCGCCGAATTTGGAGAGTGGAGATTCCTTCTGGCGCCCTCAACCGAAAATACAATGGCTGTAGGACCGAGCAGCACTGCACCGTCACCATTGATGGCTATGCAGTGCTCACGAACCACTCACGAAAACTAACATGTTCTTTCTTTGCACGGGACAATCTCAGTGGCGGAATTCCGGAATGTGAATGGGTCTCGCCGAGGACCCATTCACACTGATGGTAACCTTCACTACAATTCCGCAAGTGGAATTCCACGGGAATTGCACAGAGAGGAGGAATGGTTATTGGAGATTGCCTGTAATTTACCACCAAAGACAATATGGTGAGTGTATAACTTAGAATCTTCCTAAATTAGTGCAAAGGTTTAGTGCTAAAAGTACAGTGGTTTTTTAAGCATACATTTTCTATCTGTTCTATATGTTTCTATGTCATTCATGTGTGTGTCATCCTTTGGAAGTCCTGTAATGCTAGGACTTGTAGTTTTGGAATAGTTAAAGGTACAGTGTTTGGATAACTCTTTTGTTACAGGGTTGCTGTCAGGGTTTGGCAGGCTGGTGGTGGATCCTCTGTGTCAGTGAGGGATTGGCGTGGACCGTACCGGAGGATCGGTTCTAAGTTGCTACTGGTTTTCACCAGAGCCCGCCACAAAGCGGGATGGTCTTTCTGCGGCGGTAGAACCAGGTCGTGTCCTCCGGTAGCGGCTCAACCTCACTGACTGCTGAGACAGGCGAAGTACAAAGGAGAAGGCAGAAGCGTGGTCGGACGTAGCAGAGGTCAGGGCAGGCGGCAAAGGTTCACAGGCGAGAGGACAATAGCAACGGGTATGGCAACGGGCAAGGCAATACACAACTGTAGGGAACGCTTTCAAAATGGCACAAGGCACAAAGATCCGGCAAGGGCAAGAAGGGGAAGAGCTCTTAAATAGGCAGGGACACAGTGGGGGAATCAGGAACCAGCGCATCAATTATTGGTGCGCTGGCCCTTTAAATTTACCATAGACGGCACGCGCGCGCCCTGGGGAGCGGGCCGCTCGAGCCGGACTGCCGAGAACGGGACCGCAGCGCGCCGGAGCGCAAGTGAGAAGGAGGGGGGCGCGGCGGGTGAGCGGTGGACAGTAGGACCCGCGCTCCCGGTCAGTGTCTCCGACCGTGAGATGCCGGGTGCCGGGGGAAACAGAGGTAGGGAGCGGGCGCTCCGATCCTGAGGCGGGGATCGGAGTGCTCGCTGTAACAGTACCCTCCCCCTTAGGTCTCCCCCTCTTCTTGGTACCAAGAAAGTTGAGAACGAGGCTGCGGTCCAAGATGTTACTCTCAGGCTCCCACGACCTTTCCTCAGGACCGCAGCCCTCCCAATCAAGCAAAAAAAATCTTTTCCCCCGGGAGATCTTAGAAGCTAGAATTTCTTTGACCGTGAAGATGTCAGAGGTACCAGCGACAGGGGTGGGAGAAAGAAGTTTGGGAGAGAAGCGGTTAAAGACAGTTAGTTTAAGGAGGGAGACATGGAAAGAGTTATGGATACAAAGGGAGGGAGGAAGATGGAGCTGGTAGGAAACCTGATTAATGCGGCTTTTGACCTTGAAGGGACCCAAGAAACAAGGGCCCAGCTTGTAACTTGGTACCTTGAATCTGACATACTTAAGCCACACCATGTCCCCAGGACGGAATTCTTATCGGCCTGGATCTTCATACGGGTCGAAGCCTTGAGGAGAGCTGAGTGGGTCTCTTGCCAAATGGAAGAGAAGTCTTGAAGATCTTCGACAGCAGGTACAGAAGAGGAAGTGGTGGTTAGAGGCAGAGGTGGCAGGGGATGACGACCATACACCACAAAAACGGAGATTTGTTGGAGGCGGAGGATGGCTTGAAATGATAAGAAAACTCTGCCCACGGGAGTAGATTCGACCAATCGTCATGACGGGAAGACACAAAATGACGGAGATAGTCTCCCAGGATTTGGTTGATTCGCTCCACTTGACCATTGGACTGTGGATGGTACGAGGAGGAAAAGTCCATTTTGACTCTGAGTTGACCACAGAGAGCCCTCCAGAATTTGGAAACAAACGGCACTCCACGGTCCGAGATGATGTGTCTGGGAAGACCTTGGAGGCGGAAGATGTGAAGAAAAAACTGTTCGGCTAGTTCAGGCGCGGACGGAAGACCAGGCAGGGGCATAAAGTGAGACATCTTCGAGAACCGATCCACCACAACCCAAATGACAGTCATACCACGTGAGGAGGGAAGATCAGTAATAAAGTCCATAGCTATGTGAGACCAGGGGGTCTCAGGCACAGGAAGGGGCAGAAGAAGGCCCGCTGGTCTCTGACGAGGAACCTTGTCACGAGCCCAGACTATGCAGGATTGAACGAATTCGGTGACATCTCTCTCTCTCCACCTTTGAGAAATTAGGTGAAGAGTCTTCTTGACCCCTGGATGACCGGCAAAAAGGGAAGCGTGGCCCCACTTGAGAATCTGTAACTGTTTACGAGGAGGAATGTAGATCTTGCCAGGAGGTAGTAGGCGCAAGTCCGTGGGAGCCACAGAGATGAGACGTTCAGGTGGGATAATGTGTTGGGGAGAAGGTAAGTCCCCCACAACATCAGAAGAGCGAGAAAGGGCATCAGCCCTAATGTTCTTGGCAGCAGGACGGAAATTAATCTCAAAGTTGAAGCGGGCGAAAAACAGGGACCAACGGGCTTGACGGGGGTTCAGTCTCTGGGCAGACTGGAGGTAGGCTAAGTTCTTATGGTCCGTGAAAATGTTCACTGGGTGAGGAGCACCCTCAAGAAGATGTCTCCATTCCTCTAGGGCCAGTTTAATAGCCAACAGTTCTCTGTCCCCTATGGAGTAGTTCTTTTCAGCGGAGGAAAAAGTTTTAGAAAAGAAGCCGCAGGTTACGGTCTTACCCTTGGACGACTTCTGGGTCAGCACAGCTCCGGCTCCCACCGAGGATGCGTCCACCTCAAGAAGGAAAGGTTTGGAGGTGTCAGGCCTGGACAGAACCGGAGCAGAAGCAAAGGCGGATTTCAGGGACTGGAAGGCCTCTTCAGCCTCAGGAGGCCAGGTCTTGGGATTAGCTCCTTTTCTGGTTAATGCCACTATGGGAGCCACCAGGGTAGAATAATGTGGAATAAATTGCCTGTAGTAGTTGGCAAAACCTAAGAATCTTTGTATGGCCCGGAGTCCAGTGGGGTGTGGCCAATCCAGAACTGAGGAAAGCTTAGCAGGATCCATTTGCAGTCCCTGAGCAGAGATGATGTACCCGAGAAATGGCAAGGAGGAATGTTCAAAGAGGCATTTTTCGATCTTGGCATACAGGTGGTTTCTTCTAAGACGAGTGAGGACTTGACAAACATGAGCCCGGTGCTGGTCCAGGTTAGAGGAGAATATAAGGTTATCATCCAAATATACTACCACACAGGTATAAAGCAAGTCCCGGAAGATATCGTTAACAAATTCCTGGAAGACCGCAGGAGCACTACAGAGACCGAAGTGTCCATCCCTAGTGTTAAAGGCGGTCTTCCATTCATCTCCTTCTCGTATGCGGATCAGGTTATAAGCCCCACAAAGATCCAATTTGGTAAAGATCTTAGCCCCTCTGCGACGATCAAACAGTTCTGAGATCAGGGGCAGAGGATAGCGGTTCTTGATGGTGATCTTGTTAAGTCCTCTGTAGTCAATGCAGGGGCGGAGAGAACCATCTTTTTTAGAGACAAAGAAAAAAACGGCTCCGGCAGGGGAGGAAAACTTCCTAATAAACCCTCTTTGAAGGTTTTCTCGTACATAGTCAGACATGGCTTGAGTCTCAGGAGGAGAGAGAGGAGAGATTCTGCCCCGAGGAAGCCAGACGAGGAAAACGTCTTGGACGAGTATTTTCTTTCTCCTGGAGGAGTTCCTCTTGTCTTTCGGAAAAACGTTTATCAATCCTGGTGGCCAGCAAGATGAGGTCACAGAGAGTAGAAGGCAGCTTTCGAGCTGCAAGGACATCCTTAATATCACAATTAAGTCCTTTCTTGAAAGTAATGCAGAGGGCTTCGTTGTTCCAATTAAGTGCTGCGGCGAGTGTGCGGAACTGTATAGCATAGTCCCCCACAGAGGAACCTCCTTGGGTCAAGTTCAGTATGGCAGTCTCTGCGGAGGTAACCCGGGCGGGTTCCTCAAAAACATTACGGAATTCCCGGCAGAAGTTCTCTACAGAGGTGGTGGCAGTATCAGCGCGGCCCCAAAGTGGTTTAGCCCAGGCCAGGGCCCTCCCGGTAAGCAGACTAAGGATGAAGGCAACCTTGGCTCGCTCAGTTGGAAACTGATCTGGGAGTAGCTCGAGATGGAGGGAGCATTGAGACAGGAACCCTCGGCACTGCTTGGGGTCTCCGTCGGGCAAGGGGCAACGGGCAAGGCAATACAGAACTGTAGGGAACGCTTTCAAAATGGCACAAGGCACAAAGATCCGGCAAGGGCAAGAAGGGGAAGAGCTCTTAAATAGGCAGGGACACAGTGGGGGAATCAGGAACCAGCGCATCAATTATTGGTGCGCTGGCCCTTTAAATTTACCATAGACGGCGCGCGCGCGCCCTGGGGAGCAGGGCCGCGCGAGCCGGACTGCCGAGGATGGGACCGCAGCGTGTGGGAGCGCAGGTGAGAAGGAGGGGGGTGCGGCGCGTGAGTGGTGGCCAGCCGCTACGCAAGCCGCGTCCCTGGGACAGTAGGACCCGCGCTCCCGGTCGGTGTCTCCAACCGGGAGACGCCGGGGACCGGGGGCAACGGAGGTAGGGAGCGGGCGCTCCAATCCAGAGGTGGGGATCGGAGCGCTCGCTGTAACAGTTGCCTTATGCTGTGTGTCTACAGCTTTTGCTAAACTCCCATCCTTTGGCTATCCGGGCATGCTTGGAGTTGTAGTTTTGCAACAGTTGGAGGCACATGATTGGTAAGACTCTGTATTACAGCAGTGTTGTGTCCCTCCTGCAGCCTTGTCCATCAGCCATTTCTTGTCCATGACTCATGGACAAGCTTATGCTGCTGTGGGACTCATCAGTATCCCAGGTGGAGCGATTTTCAAAGGCAGTTTTCTTTAAAAAAAAAATGTATTTTATTTTTTTAAAGAAGCATATTAGAAAAACTATTGAAAAGGACAGGGGATAAGATGTCTGATCGCTGGAGTCCAACCGCTGCCACCACCCGCCCCCACGATCTCTGTGCAAATCCCCTGCCGCTCTGAACATTAAGTTCAGAACACTGGTTTCTGAAGGCTGTGGTTGTGACCTCACGCTGTTGAAATTGATTATAATGATTCTGATTATTGATCAATATATTAATACTTATATGCCATTGCTAATGCTACAGAAAGATATTAGTTACATGTAACCCATAAATCAGCTTCTATTTGCTTCTAACTAAGATGAAGACCTTGGGATGAGGCCAAAAGACGCAAAATAAAGAAGAAGTTGGAAGTTATAGGCAAAACGTGAAGAAAGATAGACTGTGCAGAAGGACTGATAAATCCGGAATTTTCTGGTAGAATAGGGAAATGGTAACATAAGTGACCTATGGTTAAGAAACAAATGAATGCATAAGATGCTAATATATACAGACGCAATATTCAAATAACCAATCAAAATATAACATTATGATTTTGACGTGATAACTAACCTCCCCTTTTTGTCAATATAAAAAACAATGTACTTACGTATAATAAACAGAACTCCTTGGGACAGCTCCTTAGCCAGTATGCTGAGAAGGAGATATATACCAACATTTTGTCTGGTGTTTATTTCTTGTGCTGACACTCAGCAGTATACAGCGGCAGTCGCTCACATTTTAAGGCCTATCCAAAAGCCAACCTTTACAACGCCACGCCCCTCATTAAGATTAAAATAAATTGGGGTTCTATATAACAGTGGCCAGAAAAAAGCTATTACTTAACATTTAACGACGCAGGACGTATATTTACATCCTGCGCCGGCTCCCGCGATATGAAGCATCACATCTCGTCGGTCCCAGCGCTCATCAACGGCTGGGACCCGCGGCTAATACCACACATCGCCGAAGTGAAAGTATCCCGGCTAGTCAGTCGGGCTGTTCGGGACCGCAGCGGTGAAATCGCGGCGTCCCGAACAGCTTGCAGGACACCGGGAGGGCCCTTACCTGCCGATCGACGAATGACTGCTCCGTGCCTGAGATCCAGGCAGGAGCAGTCAAGCGCCGATAATGCTGATCACAGGCGTGTTAATATACGCCAGTGATCAGCATAGGAGATCAATGTGTGCAGTGTTATAGGTCCCTATAGGACCTGTAACACTGCAAAAAAAAAAGTTTTAAAAAAGTGTTAATAAAGATCATTTAACCCCTTCCCTAATAAAAGTTTGAATCACCCCCCTTTTCCCATAAAAAAAATAAAACAGTGTAATTAAAAATTAAACTAAACATATGTGGTATTGCCGCGTGCGTAAATGTCCGAACTATAAAAATATACCGCACGGTGAATGGCGTACGCGAAAAAAATTCCAAAGTCCATAAAAGCGTATTTTGGTCACTTTTTATACAATTACAAAATTAATAAAAAGTGATCAAAAAGTCCGATCAAAACAAAAATCATAACCATAAAAACTTCAGATCACGGCGCAAAAAATGAGCCCTCATACCGCCCTATACGTGGAAAAATAAAAAGTTATAGGGGTCAGAAAAGGCCATTTTTAAACTTATAAATTTTCCTGCATGTAGTTATGATTTTTTCCAGAAGTACGACAAAATCAAACCTATATAAGTAGGGGATCATTTTAACCGTATGGACCTACAGAATAATGATAAGGTGTAATTTTTACCGAAATATGCACTGCGTAGAAACGGAAGACCCCAAAAGTTACAAAATGGCGTTTTTTCTTCGATTTTGACGCACAATTATTTTTTTTTCCGTTTCGCCGTGAATTTTTGGGTAAAATGACTGATGTAACTGCAAAGTAGAATTGGTGACGCAAAAAATAAGCCATAATATGGATTTTTAGGTGGAAAATTGAAAGGGTTATGATTTTTAAAAGGTAAGGAGGAAAAAACGAAAGTGCAAAAACAGAAAAACCCTGAGTCCTTAAGGGGTTAAAGTGTTACTATTATTTAGAAAAAACTTTTGACTTGTCACTTAAAAGTCAATAGTTAATGTCAAAAGTTTTAATCGCACCCTGTCTCATTAGCAAGTCAGAAATCCGGGGAAATTTATGGCATTGTGTTCGACTACAGGCTGGCTGAGAGATCCAACCTCTTTGCTGCATAGACTTATATAATGAAAAGGTCAGATTTGATTGTCAGTGAGGAAGAAAGTCACACTGCCGCAAACTTCCATAGGTTGTTACCAGCAATTGCAGTAGGTCTAAGGAGTAAGACTGACGCGATAAAAACTTTTCATGTCTTTTCACATGTCAGAAGTGTTTTTTTTATTATAACAATCTTTTATTTTTACCAAACAACATGTGACAGACTATCCAAACACATGGAAGAAGAATTTTTGACCATCAGAGGAGATGCTATGTGTGGTACAAACCTTAAATTTCTTATGATACAAGAACACCAGAAGTAGATTTGCCTGGAAGAATGGGCAAAATGTAGAATTTTTTTAAATTATAGAGACATAGCCCAAGAAACCTTGCACCTTCAAAGTGGTTGGTAACAAATGCAACAAACCAAGAAAAACACCAAGGGACTGTTGGAACACGATTCATCATACTGGCCACCTGCTTCCATTGCTCCACAATTCAGTTCTGACACTCTCAAGCACACAGCAGCCTCATTTGGTGGTTGACAGGAGCCAGCATGGATACTTTGACTGGTCTACGACTATGCAACCCCCATAAAAAACAAGCTGCAATGCAATGTGCTGCTGCACCATTCTATCAGCCAATTGTTTAAAAAATTTGTGATCTAGTAGTACGTCCTTGGGATCCGAGCAGATGGGCTAGCCTTTGCCCCCCAAGCATATCAATGAGTCATGAACACCGATGACTCTATCACTAATTCACCCAATTTTTTGAGATTGAATACTAGGAACACCAAATTCATTATATATTGCCAATTTTATAAAAAAAAAAACTCAAGCACTGATTTTTCATTTTTACTGCTGCCCAATACATCCAACCTGTAGACAGGTACCATTTACACGAGAAAATCAATGTTATTTATTTCACTTGTCTGTGGTTTTAATGTTATGGCTAGGGATGAGCGAATCGAATCTGACGAATCCAAATTCGTTACGAATTTCAGGAAAAAAATTTTCATTAAACTCCATTTAGTGCGGTCCAGGCTCCAGGGCATCTAAAATGGCGAATCCACATGTTAGGACATGGGGCAAGGAATCCTGGGAAGGCGGGAACAAGGGTAGACCGGATGACCCTGAATCACATGCAGCATGCAGCCGGCCACCCCTGTGATGTCACAGCCCTATATAATTGTCAGCCATCTTGCAGCCAGTCACTTCAGCCTTTTATTGCATAGAGATAGAGAGGGACAGACATTGCTGTGTGTTGCACAGAAAAGCATTTTTCCAGCAGCGATTTACATCCTAGTCACTACAGCGTTATATTACAGAGAGGGACAGCAGCGATTCACCTCAAGCCCAAATCCTGCCTAGAAGCACCGACAGGGAAAGAAGTGAGATTGAGAGAGAAAGTGCAATTTTGGGTGTAGTACACAGTGACTGGAGTGCATTGTCACGATCCTGTCACGATTCGGCTAGCTGGATGTGGATCCTCTGTGTCAGCGAGGGATTGGCGTGGACCGTGTCGGTGGACCGGTTCTAAGATGCTACTGGTATTCACCAGAGCCCGCCGCAAAGCGGGATGGTCTTGCTGCGGCGGTAGCAACCAGGTCGTATCCACCGGCAACGGCTCAACCTCGCTGACTGCTGAGAAGGCGTGGGACAGAAGGACTAGGCAGAGGCAAGGTCAGACGTAGCAGAAGGTCGGGGCAGGCGGCAAGGTTCGTAGTCAATGTGGATAGCAGAAGATCTGGAACACAGGCTTTGGACAACACTAAACGCTTTCACTGGCACAAGGCAACAAGATCCGGCAAGGAAGTGCAGGGGAAGTGAGGTAATATAGCCAGGGAGCAGGTGGAAGCTAATTAGGCTGATTGGGCCAGGCACCAATCTTTGGTGCACTGGCCCTTTAAATCTTAGAGAGCTGGCGCGCACGAACCCTAAGGAGCGGAGCCGCGTGCACCAGGACATGACAGCCGGGGGCTGGGACAGGTGAGTGACTTGGGATGCGATTTGCGAGCGGGTGCATCCCGCTATGAGAATCGCATCCCCGCCGGCAGTGTCAGTGCAGCGCTCCAAGTCAGCGGGTCTGACCGGGCCGCTGCAGAGAGAGGAACGCCGCGAGCGCTCCGGGGAGGAGCAGGGACCCGGAGCGCTCGGCGTAACACCTCCCCTCAAAAGTGCATACCACATATGTACATCTAAGTGGTGTACTACTTTGTTTCTGTTAAAGTCTTAAGGGACTAGATACTGTGAAAGGCCAGCTAAAAGTACACACCAGCTGGTGTTGTACACAAATACTTTTTTAAGCGTACTGCAGCGCATTGTCCTCCCCTCTTAAGTGCATATCACATACGTACATCTAAGTGGTGTACTATTTTGTTCCTGTTAAACTCTAAGGGTATGTTCACACTACGGAATTCCGAGAGCGGTATTCCACAGTGTGAACTTAACATTAGTGTGAATGGGTCTCCGCGAGACATGTTCACACTGCAGAATTTCAGCGGCGGAATTTCCGCCACTGAAATTGTTCTGCGCAAAGAAAGAACGTGTTCATTCTTTGCGCGGATTCTGCGAGTACTGCATAGCCGTCAATGGTGACGGCACAATGCAGCGCGGTCCTGATGCCACCGTCGGCTGCCAGGCTGAATCTCCGCTCACGGAATTCTGCGAGCGGAGATTCCGTTCACACTCTGTAGTGTGAACATACCCTTAAGTGCCTAGATATTGTGAAAGGCCAGGCAAAAGTAAACACCGGCTGGTGTTGTACACAAATACTGTTTTAGGCGTAGTGGAACGTATTGTACTCCCCTCATATTCACACTAAGTATGTCAGGCAGAGAAGTGCCAGGACATACACAGAGGAGTGGCAGAGGCCTAAATTCATCAGGCAGAGGTCACAGCAGACTAGGGCAGCAGGAGTCGCAGCAAGAGGCCTGAGCTCCCGGTATCAGCTAATGGTCGTGTCTTAACCAGCAACACATCTGCCGTCATCGATTTGTTAACACGGTCATCCACAAGTGACAACTGACACCCCAGTCAACAGTCGATGGGTTCCTCAGACACAACCCTCAGTTGACATGGCCCGGGAGCAGTCCTATGCTGTTCCCTCCCCCACAGAAGTATCTTATGCTGTGGGTTCAGCTCCACTATTTAGTGAGGACGATCTACTAAAGGACAGTCAGCAGCTACTACCAAGCCAAGAAGTGGAGGAGACATCCGCTGCTTCCTCCGCTAGGCGGGCAAGTAGTGATGAGGAGAGTGGCGTGGGAGGTGGTGTTGCGAGCATTCATGCTCCTGAAGCAGACACTGATGAGGAACCTGAAGAGGACATCAGTGACGTGCAGACACAACTTGATGATGATGAAGCCGATCGCACTTGGGAGCCGAGTGCGGAAGGGACTTCATCATTATCAGGAGAAAAAGGTTGCAGGTTGCCCGAGAGGCAGCAGTTGAGCCAGCAAGGTGGTAGCATGGTTGGCAATCAGTATGGTGGCAGAAGTGGAAAGTCTGGAGCAAAACGTGCCCATGGTTGACCACCTGCTTTGTGGCAGCCTACCTTCCTGGGAGGTAGGGAAACAGGAGTTCCTGGAGTCGGTGGCACTAGCAGTCAATCAGTGCGGACTGTTGGTGGGAAAATCAGCAACTCGGTGGTGTGGCAGTTTTTCATCAAGCATCCGGAGGAGGTTAACATGGTCACATGCAAGATGTGTCAGCAGAAGGTGAAGCGTGGCCACGGTCCCTATGTTAGCAACACGGCCCTGCGTCAACATATGCAGCGTCAACATAAAGCAGCCTGGGAGTACTGTGGCTCGGATGTGGTGGTCCTGCCGGCTGTATCACCCAGTGACACGCCGCTCCCTGTTTCAGCCAGCAAAGACTCCACCACCTAAGCCGAAGGGAGCTGTGTGTCATACCCATCTTCTGTCGCTCCAGAAGCCATGCCCAAGAGACAACAGTATGCGCCCACTCATCCAATGGTGCAGAAGTTGAATGTGCTCCTGTCCAAGTTGCTGGTGTTGCAGTCCCTCCCTTTTCAAGTGGTGGACTCTGCACCTTTCAGAGAAATGATGGTTTGTGCCGAGCCGAGGTGGAGAGTCCCAAGCTTTCATTTCTTTGCGAAGAAGGCAGTACCAGCCCTGCACAATTTTGTGGAACACAAGGTGGGCCAGTCCTTGAGCCTGTCGGTGTGTACCAAAGTGCACAGCAGCACCAACGTGTGGAGCTGTAACTACAGTCAGGGACAATACATGTCTACATGGGCTTTTTTTAATTTAGGCCCAGGCCTGGGGTGGGCTTTTTTTATTTAGGCCCAGCCCTGGGGTGGGCTTTTTTGGTTAGGCCCAGGCCTGGGGTGGGCTTTTTTAGTTAGGCCCAGGCCTAGGGTGGGCTTTTTTAGTTTGGCCCAGGCGGGCTTTTTTTTAGGCCCAGGCCTGGGTGGGCTTTGTTTTAGGCCCAGGCCTGGGGTGGGCTTTTTTTTAGGCCCAGGCCTGGGGTGGGCTGGGGAGAGGGGGGTTAATGCTGCCACGGAGTGAGGGGTTAACCAACCGTTAATGCTGCCGCTGCCATGGGGTGAGCCTGGTGAGGGGTTAAGTTACCCCTCACCACATGGCAGCGGTAGGCCTCTCACCCGGCGGCAGCGATAAACCCTCACCCCATGGCAGCAGTAGCGTTAACCCCTCACCCCGCAGCAGCATTAACGCTGCCGCGGGGTGAGGGGTTAAGCAAGTGAGTAATGGTATTCACCAGCTCCTCGCGAGGCGTCTTCCTCTCCCAGCGGCGCTCCTCGACTGAGCGCGCAGGCCGGCGACGTCACTGTCATGTGACGTTACATTGTCACATGACAGTGAGGATCCGCGCGACCCCAGAAGAAGAGACTCCGCTCCGATGGCACCAGGGCAGGTGAGTAAACCTAAAGGTAAGGGTGACCAGGACCAGGACAGACTCGCGGAGCCGCAGCAAAGGCTTAAAAGAGCCACATGCGGCTCCGGAGCCGCGGGTTGCCGACCCCTGGGATAGGAGGACGGGATAGGAGGTCTGGATAGCAGGTCAGGATAGGAGGTCGAGATAGGAGGATGGGATAGGAGGTCGAGATATGAGGACGGGAAAGGAGGTCAGGATAGGAGGTCGGGATAGGAGGACGGGATAGGAGGTCAAGATAGGAGGTCGGGATAGGATGTCAGGATAGGAGGTCGGGATAGGAGGACAAGATAGGAGGACGGGATATGAGGACGGGATAGGAGGTCTGGATAGGAAGTGTGGATAGGAGGTCGAGATAGAAGGACAGGATAGGAGGTCTGGATAGGAGGTCAGGATAGGAGGTCGAGATAGGAGGATGGGATAGGAGGTCAAGATAGGAGGTCGAGATATGAGGACGGGAAAGGAGGTCGGGATAGGAGGTCGGGATAGGAGGACGGGATAGGTGGTTGAGATAGGAGGTCGAGATAGGAGGACGGGATAGGTGGTTGAGATAGGAGGTCGAGATAGGAGGACGGGATAGGAGGTCGGCATAGGAGGTCGGGATAGAAGGTCAGGATAGGAGGACGGGATAGGTGGTTGAGATAGGAGGTCGAGATAGGAGGACGGGATAGGAGGACGGCATAGGAGGACGGGATAGGAGGACGGCATAGGAGGTCGGGATAGGAGGTCAGGATAGGAGGTCGGCATAGGAGCTCGAGATTGGAGGACGGGATAGGAGGTCGGGATAGGAGGTCGAGATAGGAGGGCGGGATAGGAGGTCGAGGACGGGATAGCAGGACGGGATAGGAGGACGGGATAGGAGGTCGGGATAGGAGGCCGGGACAAGAGGTCGAGATGTGGGGTCAGGATATGACAACAATATATGAGGACTGCATATGAAGTCAAAAGCTTCCTCATTTGTTTATTTTCCTCCCTAAAAAGGATTAGGAAGGAAAAACCGGGCAACGCCGGGTACTCAGCTAGTATATATATATATATATATATATATATATATATATATACACATATATATTGTGATACTGTGGCAAGGAAAGGGTGTATTTCCTTGGCTCACCCTGAAGAAACCTCCACCTGTGGCCTAATGAATGAGGCAGCAGAGAAGGGAGGGGGTTTATAAGGAAGACAATCAGTATACAGTGGGGATCAAAAGTGTGGGCACCCCAGGTAAAAAATTGTATTAATGTGCATAAAGAAGCCAAGGAAAGATGGAAAAATCTCCAAAAGGCATAAAATTACAGATTAGACATTCTTATAATATGTCAACAAAAGTTAGATTTTATTTCCATCATTTACACTTTCAAAATAACAGAAAACAAAAAAATGGTGTCTGCAAAAGTTTGGGTACCCCGCAGAGTTAATATCTTGTACTGCCCCCTTTGGCAAGTATCACAGCTTGTAAACGCTTTTTGTAGCCAGCCAAGGGTCTTTCAATTCTTGTTTGAGGTATCTTTGCCCATTCTTCCTTACAGAAGTCTTCCAGTTCTTTGAGATTTATGGGCTGTCTGTCACGCACTGCTCTTTTAAGGTCTATCCATAGATTTTCAATTATGTTGAGGTCAGGAGATTGTGAAGGCCATGGCAAAACTTTCAGTTTATGCCTCTTGATGTAATCCCCCGTGGATTTTGAGGTGTGTTTCGGATCATTATCCATTTGTAGAAGCCATCCTCTCTTTAAAGGGGTACTACCGTGCTGACAACTTATTCCCTATCTAAAGGATAGGGGATAAGTTGCCTGATTGCGTGGGGTCCCGCCGCTGGGGACCCCCACGATCTCGCACTGATGACTGCTGATCAAGGGGCCGGAATATCATGACGTCACGACTCTGCCCCCATGTGACGTCACGCTCCACCCCCTCAATGTAAGTCTATGGCAGGGAGTGAGACAGCTGTCTCGCCCCTGCCATAGACTTGCATTGAGGGGGCGGAGCGTGACGTCACACGGGGGCTGAGCTGTGAAATCACGATCACCGGCCCCATCATCAGACCCGGTGCAGATGTTCGCTCCGGGGCCTGATGAGAGCGTGGTGCTGCGTGCGAGATCACGGGGGCTCCCAGCAGCGGGACCCCAGCCGACAAGGAAACTTATCCCCTATCCTTTAGATAGGGGATAAGTTGTCAGCATGGTAGTACCCCTTTAACTTCAGCTTTTTCACAGATGGCATCAAGTTAGCATCCAAAATTTGCTGACATTTTATTGAATCCCTTTTTCCTTCTACTCGTGAGATGTTCCTTGTGCCACTGGCTGCAATACAACCCCAAAGCATGATTGATCCATCCCCATGCTTAACAGTTGGACAGGGGTTCTTTTCATTAAATTCTGTTCCCCTTCTTCTCCAAACGTACCTTCGCTCATTCCGGCCAAAAATTTCAACTTTAACCTCATCGGTCCACAGAACTTGTTTCCAAAATGTATCAGGCTTGTCTATATGTTCATTTGCAAAGTTCAAATGCAGATTTTTGTGGTGAGGACATAGAAGAGGTTTTCTTCTGATGACTCTTCAATGAAGACCATATTTGTACAAGTATCTCTTTATAGTGGAATAGTGTACCACAACTCCAGTGTCTGCCAGATCTTTCTGGAGGGATTGTGCAGTCAAACGTGGGTTTTGAATTTTTTTTCTCACAATCCTGCGAGCAGTTCTGTCTGATATTTTTATTGGTCTTCCAGATCATGCTTTAACTTCCACTGTTCCTGATGACTGCCATTTCTTAATTACATTCCGAACAGAGGATATTGACATGTGAAAACGTTTTGCTCTCTTCTTATAGCCTTCTCCAGCTTTGTGAGCGTCAACTATTTTCAGTTTCAGATTTCTAGACAACTGCTTAGAAGAACCCATGGTGCTGATTGTTGGGGCAAGGTCAGATGAGTCTGGGCATTTAAAACCTTTGAGATTGACATCACCTGGTCTTCCCAGATGATGATTGAGAACAATCCATGACACTGGCAGGTCTCAGCTTTGCAAAGGGGGCAGTGCATGCTATAAATTCTGCAGGGTGCCCAAGCTTTTGCAGCCACCATTTTTTTTTCTGTTATTTTGAAAGTGTAAATGATGGAAATAAAATCTAACTTTTGTTGACATATTATAAGAATGTATAACCTGTAATTTGATGCCTTTTGGCGATTTTTCCATCTTTCCTTGGCTTCTTTATGCACATTAATACCATTTTTTAACTGGGGTGCCCAAACTTTTGATCCCCATTGTAGTCTGGGCTCTACCTAGGAAACAGCAGGCTGGTTGTAAGGGGGAGACACAGGCCCTGTTGAGGAAACACACAGCCGGAGCTGTGAGTGGTCCAAGAAGTGGTGTGAACTGTGAGTAGCAGGTTGCCGGAGGTACATGTTTAACTGTCTGAGGGTAGCTCACCAGTTAGTAGTAAGGGCATGCTGATATGTGTAGTCAGTGACCAGACGGTCTAGGATTTTATTTTGTTCCTGCGTTATGTTTTTTTTTTGTCTGCAACCTGTCTAAATAAAGCTGACAAGGTGCCAGACTTGCATGAATAACCTTTGTCTGCCAATTTATTGAGAGGAAACGTGTCCCGTGGCAGTGTCCAGGACGATCACGGAGCTATCTCCAAGGCGGCATCCTTACAATATATATATAGTGTTGAGCGGCATAGGCCATATTCGAATTCGCGATATTTCGCGAATATATGGACGAATATTCATCATATATTCGCTAAATTCGCATATTCGTAATATTCACGTTTTATTTTCGCATATGCGAAAATTCGCGTATGCACAAATTAGCAAATGCGAAAATTAGCATATGCAAAAATTAGCATACACGAAAATTTGCATATGCAAATTTTCCCATATGCGAAAATTCGCGCGCCAGTCTCACACAGTAGAATTAGAGCCTTTTTAGACCACACAAGCTGGAAGCAGAGAGGGGTGATCACTGTGATGTGTACTGTGAAAAAAAAATATATATATTCGTAATTACGAATATATAGTGCTATATTCGCGAATATTCACAAATTAGCGAATATGCGATATTTGCGCATAGAATTCGCATTGCGAATATTCGCGAGCAACACTATATATATATATATATAATATAAAATATACATATATGCAGGCTGTCCCTGTTCGGCAACCAACAAACCTAACTGAACTGGAGATGGAAGGAGAAATGGTTCAAAATCCCCTCATCCAGAATTCAGACACTCATTACAGGCTATAGGAAGCGTCTAGGGGACAACATTTCTGCTAAAGGAGGCTCAACTAAATATTGATGTGATATTTCTGTTGGGACCAAATTTATGTACTTGTTCACTATTGTTTTGATGCAAAGGGCACATTTTTTGTTTATCCAATAAACCTGATTTTACTACTGAAATGTTACTTTGTCTTTCAAAATTACGTTTCTGGTCCAAACACCCCATTATTTATAAATGAAAATCATGGACATTGTCAGGGGGGCTAAACTTATGCATATGACTGTTTTTCAGTTGAATTTATTCCTTCTCATGATATACTTCACTAGCGCATATTGGTGTTATGGAAATGACTACTGTACTGTACTTTTTTTTTTACCTTAAAGGGGTATTCCAGGAAAAAAACTTTTTTTTTATATCAACTGGCTCCAGAAAGTTAAACAGATTTGTAGATAACTTCTATTAAAAAATCTTAATCCTTCCAATAATTATCAGCTGCTGAAGTTCAGTTGTTCTTTTCTGTCTGGCAACAGTGCTCTCTGCTGACATCTCTGCTTGTCTTGGGAACTGCACAGAGTAGAAGAGGTTTGCTATGGGGATTTGCTTCTACTCTGGACAGTTCCTCAGACAGGTGTCATCAGAGACACTTAGACAGAAAAGAACAACTCAACTTCAGCAGCTCATACGTACTGAAAGGATTAAGATTTTTTATTAGAAGTAATTATGAAGTAATTTACAAATCTGTTTAACTTTCTAGAGCCAGTTGATATATATATAAAAAGTTTTTTCCTGAATAACCCCTTTAACATTTTCTATTTTGTCTGGGGGACTATTGCCACCTAGTGGTAGTTTCTTGATTTCTTAACACTCTGCCTTCTTTATAGACACGTTCTAGGTCAGAATTTTTAACATCTAAGGCTACTTTTCTACTTAGAATATACACAAAAGAAACAGGAATTCTATTATTATGTATAGAAAAATGGTTTAATTGAGAACATGTGTAGATATAAATGAAACAAAACAACAAAGCAATGAATTCCACACTAACAAAGTGCATGGACATTCATTGAAAGACAAAATACTTCAGTACCAACAGATTGACAATGTAATGTGTTTAGTATAATCTTTTAAGGGGTTGTCTCACCAAAACTATCTCTTTCCATGTAGTAGACTATATAGACATCTAATAGGAGGACCTCACACAGCCATGTATTACATGGATATCTATTCATATAAATGCAAGTACGGTATGTAATAATACATTTCCTTGGCAATAACCAGTGGTAGCTCAGGTTTTATAAAGATGGACTTGTAATAAGTTACCTGGCTTACATCTCCAAAGGGTTTGTCACTTACAGTTTCACATAGAATCCAGTAGAAAATGCAAGATTCATTGGTTAGTACTACTGCTGCGGTGGTTTCGGTGGCTGATCTGACTGCAAAAACAGTCCCCTGTGGAACTAAAAAAGTGTAAAATAAAGTAAAAATAAAAATAAATCAATACATTTGAGATCGCCACATGCGTAAATGTTCGATCTATTAAAATATTAAGTTAATGATCCTGTACGGTGAACGGCATAAACATAAAAAAAATTTCTGTTTTGAGGGCACATCACATTCCAGATTTTTTTTTATAAAACATAAAAAGTCACATATGCAAAAGTACCGAAAAATAATACAGAACACAACACAAAAAAATTTGCCCTTATACAGCCCTGTATATGGAAAAATGAAAAAGTTATAGAGGTCAGAAGAGGACAATTTAAAACATACAAATTTTATTTAAAAAGTGATGGTTTTTTTTATTTAAATAAACAGTACAATAACAGAAAACCATGTAAAGATGGGTATCATTTTAGTCGTATTGACCCACAGAATAAAGAGAATTTACTATTGTAAACACGATATGTTTTGTTTCATTGAGCATTAATTCTGTCTCATTGCGCCAGAAATGAGAAAAACCCGACCAACCCGTCGTCGGGAAAAAGGTGCGTGGTCACAGAAAAGGTGGCGTGCCTCGACATTTTCACAAAAACCCAATATATTTACTAAGGTTTCAACAGAAAATGTAGTGGACTTGTGTAAAAAAAGCTAAATGTAGGAAAAAGTGCAAAATGTAGAGAAACCTTAATAAATACCGTGGGGGGGAAAAATTGGGGGAATTAAAACCCACAAAGAAAACTACACTGCACTGTGTCATTTTTACCATAAAGTGCATTGGATAAAAAAAAAAGTAGCAAAATTGCGGGTCTCTTATCAATTTCCCACCAGAGATAATCATTTTTTGGTTGCACTGTACATTTTATGGTGCAATAAAAGGTGTCATTACAAAAAACAAACATTCATATGGGGGTCTAGCTGAAAAAATAAAAGCGTTATGGTTCTTAGAAGGCGAGGGGAAAACAAAAACACAAAAATGAAAACAGATTTGTAAATTACTTCTACTTAAAAATCTTAATCCTTTCAGTATTTATTAGTTACTGTATACTACAAAGGAAGTTGTATAGTTATTTTCTGTCTGACCACTGTGTTCTCTGACACCTCTGTCCATGTCAGGAACTGTCCAGAGCAGGAGAGGTTTGCTATGGGGACTTGCTCCTACTCTGGACAGTTCCTAAAATGGACAGAAGTGTCAGCAGAGAGCACTGTGGTCAGACTGGAAAGAAAACTGTCGTCTTAATCCTGCTCCTAATTAATTTTTTACCATTAGCGCCTGCTCCCAGAAGTGTATGTATTCTGCTCACACAATGTGTGTTTCAAACGTTTGCAGTTTCTGCAAACATTCTGTGCTTTCTGCTTAGTTTTAAAATGATAAAGATGCAGATAGCTTACCACTATCCCACAGCTTTTTCAGGCTCCTAAAGACACATCTGCTTAGTACTGCAACCAACAAGGCTGCCAATAATTTATAGGGGCTATTATATTAGTTCTGAAGTGTGCCTGTGCATAAATTAATACAGCTATAAGCAGATATAACATTCAGGAGCATAAAAAAGCTAAATAAGTATGTTATGGTTACCAATTGGCCATGTGGTTGCTGTACTAAGCAGATGTGCCATTAAAGGAAAATATTTTATTTTAAATCAACTGGTGCCAGAAAGTTAAACAGATTTGTAAATTACTTATTTTTAGAAATCTTAACCCTTCCAGTACTTCTTAGCTGCTGTATGCTCCAGAGGAAGTTCTTTTCATTTTGAATTTCCTTTCTGCCTGATCAAAAGTGCTCTCTGCTGACACTTCTGTCCATTTTAGGAACTGTCCAGAGTAGGAGCAAATCCCATAGCAAACCTCTCCTGCTCAGCACAGTTCCCACAATGGACAGATGTGTCAGCAGAGAGCACTGTGATTAGACAGAAAGGAAATTCATTAAGAACTTCCTGTGGAGCATACAGCAGCTGATAAGTACTTGAAGGGTTAGGATTTTTAAATAGAAGTACTTTACAAATCTGCTTAACTTTCTGGCACCAGTTTATTTAAAAATACCTATTAAGAAGCCTGGAAATGCCCAGAGCCTGAGAAAGCTGTGTGTGACAGTCAGTAATCATTACAGGGTCTGACTGTCAGACACATCTATAAGCAGATATGCCATTCAGGAACATGGAAAAGATGGCTTTTCTACACTTCTGAATGGCATATCTGCACCCTCAGGTATTTTACAGAAGTCACAGGGCTCTGGTGGGTACCAACTTTGCACAGGGCACTAGTAGTGAGCACTAAGGTATATGTGTGCATATCCTTCCCATTTCTTTCTCTAAGGGTGACTCCGAACAGCAAAACACCGTGGCTGTAGTACATCCGCAAAGTACACGTATGACAATGGGAGGATCAGAAGTGGCAGAAAAGGGTGCATTCACACCACGTTTTGTACATATGGGTGCTGGATCCGGTTGGGGAGGGGCAAACTGGGCGCTCCCGTACCCCGGCCGGATCAGCCTGTGACTCCATTTACTTTAATGACCGGAGTCAATCGGGGACTCCGGCCGGCTCAGTTTTGACCCGTATGCGGGTTTGGACGGACCTAAGACCGTAGTAAACTACGGTTTTAGGTCCAGTCAGGAAACCGCATACTAATCCAAACAGAGCCGGCCAGAGTCACCGTTTGACTCCGGTCGGGATATTAAAGTAAATGGAGTCACGGGCTGATCCGGCGGGGGTACAGGAGCGCCCAGTTTGCCCCTCCCCATGCTGGATCTGGCACCCGTATGTACAAAACGTGGTGTGAATGCACCCTAATAGAGGCTGCACGCAGCATGACTAGTATCTAGTAGGGATGTCCCGATACCAGGTATTTGCATGGTAGCGGGGATTCGTCTAATGTCACCGATAACTGGTGGAGTGCTTTGCTGCCCCATTCTGCCGTCCGCATCATGGCGTCTTATGGAGGAGCATGTGACACACACGTCACTCCACTGCGCCCAGCGTAATGCTAAGGAGGAAGCAGAGTGACGTGTATGTCACATGCTCCTCCATAAGACGCCATGATGCGGACGGCAGAACGGGGCAGCGGCAGTGATGAGTACGGGGCTGCAGAGCAGCGACACTGGACAGGTGCAAGTGAGAAACTACAAGGGGGGTCCTGCTGGCTACAAGGGGAGGCCTGCTATGTACAAGGGCAGGTCCTGCTATCTACAAGGGGGGGTCCTGCTGGCTACAAGGGGGGGAGTCCTGCTATCTACAAGGGGGGGGTCCTGCTATCTACAAGGGGGGTTCCTGCTGGCTGCAAGGGGAATCCTGCTATCTACAAGGGGGTCCTGCTATCTACAAGGGGGTCCCTGCTATCTACAAGGGGGAGGCCTGCTATCTACAAGGGGGAGGCCTGCTATCTACAAGGGGGGTCCTGCTATCTACAAAGGGGGGGGGGGGTCCTGCTATCTACAAGGGGGGTCCTGCTATCTACAAGGGAGAGTCCTGCTGGCTACAAGGGGGGCCTGCTATCTACAAGGGGGAGGCCTGCTATCTACAAGGGGAGGCCTGCTATCAACAAGGGGGAGGCCTGCTATCTACAAGAGGGAGGCCTTCTATCTACAAGGGGGGGCTGCTGGCTACAAGGGGGGGGGGCTGCAGTCTACAGGGGGGCTGCTACTAATGTCTGCACCTATCTATATTCCCTACTATTAAAGGCAATCTTACAGCAGAGTCACTTGACTAGGTACTAACTTGAATTTATAAGTAGATAGTGCAGGTGACCCGGTTTCTACCACTGCTCACTATGTGAACATCAGCACAATCGCTCCGGAGACATCGGTTTCGCCGCCAATGCAAATTCCCTGTTCTGCCCAATGGAGAAGAGAGAAATCTTGGTTCATACTACAGCAGCCGCCTCTATTGCACACAACAAGGAGCCCACATATCAGCACTACAAGCAGCACCAGAAACCGCATCACCCTGGAGTCAGATTCCCTTTAAAATAAAAGTACTCGTACTTGGTATTGGCGAGTACTAGAATTAAAGTATCGGTACTCGTCCTCGGTCTTAAAAAAATTGTATCGGGACATCCCTAGTATCTAGTGTTCAAATCACCCTAATAAGTGGATGCTGGTAAAAATAAAACAAGGGAAATTGGCTAGAAGTTTTTGGAAATACATATAATAGACACAGGGGTCTTCACTGCAGTGCAGGGGTACCAGAGATTAGCGACACTGCAGTGCGGGAGTACAAGAGATTAGCGACACTGCAGTGCAGGAGTACAAGAGATTAGCAAAGGTGTATCACATGACTGCCGTCTCCTTCCGACAATATTCCTAATATCGCCCATGCCCGCAAGTTTTCCGTGTGACCTGCGGGATCCCAATACCAATGCAGTCCTCTACTACACAACTAGAGTGGAAATGTGTCAAAAGGAGTGCTTTTGTCTGTCACTTATTGCACTGAACTGATCTTTACCTGTAAGATTTTAACCAAGAGGAAAAAATGTCAAGGTTTAGTGATAAAGTGCCTTCTCTTCTCTTTATTAGGTTGTGGCTCATCATCAAGAATTGCTGATATATTCATAGAAGCAGGTGAGCAACCTAATTTTCGCTTAGTTTTTTCGTTTTTAATTTGAAGCCCCTCCTGTTATCTTTGTCTTTTTAGAAGGTGAACCTTCAGCCCAGTCAGAGGTCCAGAGCACTCTGGGTCAGGTTTTCAATAACAATATATTTGTACTTTGATCGATTTGCTTTCCCTCAACCCTGACCTGTCTCCCTGTCCCAGCCACTGAAAAACACCCCCACGGCATGATGCTGCCACCATGCTTCTTGGTAGGGATAGTATTGGGGAAGTGATGTGTAGTGCCTGAATTGAGGCCAAAAATTCAATAAAAAAAAGAAGACCACCATCACACAGGTACATACACTATATCATGAACTACACTAACTTTACAGCACCTGTAGCATAGTCAAATAAAAAAATACCCCTTTAATTACAATAAAATATATATATATTAAATGCCGCCATCCCAACAAATCTTTGTCATAAATGTATCACTAAAACAGACATGTTTTAACAGACATTAAAAGTTAGCTGCAGTATTCAAAAAAAGTTGCATATTTTTTGTGCAACATGGAAAAAAGTTGCAAAGGAGGAATCATAGCTGGTGTATATTTTTGTGACTTTAGGTGTTGCCAGGTCTCCCATACAAGGTCGAGCCCTCCTCCATCCTCCATATTGCCTTTTCCCTGCTCCCTGGAGTGAGTGGTAAAAATCACCATAAGTCACACATTTTTTTTTTTTCAGCAGAAATTTCTATTTATTTCTTTTTAAAGAAAATCTTCCCCTATGTGTTTTTGGTACCTTGGACCTTAACTGGTTAATATAATAGTTCTTACAATGGTGAATGAAACAGAGTCAGGCCCTGGCATTTCATGAGTTTGCTTTTTTATGAAAACATTTAAGTCCTCTGAACATCTTTGACCCAACTAATAATATTCAATTTCCTGTCCTTCAGTTACTTATCCAAGTTCACTATAGGAATAGAAACAAGGATTGATTTATAATAAGCAGCGATGGCAAAACCTGGAACCCAGTGTGTGGACCCATAAGATAAGATTGTCAACTATCCATAAATTTCTGGACCATCTGTTAAAATAATGGATTTTTTCCTAATTTAAAATAAACAAAAACATTAGGACATTTCCCTGGATATTTTTGAAGCTTACTTGTGTATTTTTTGTGTAATACTTATTTTACAGGTCATGGTAAGTTATTTAAATGTATTCATATGAGTATTCTTTGGCTTTAAAACACAACATTAAAGATGGCTGTCTATAATATTTGAAAAATTTGTCCAGTAAAAAGAAAAAAATTGGGTTGTCAACCCGACCTTGCTACAAAATCAAAAATGGGAGATAAAAATGTTCATAATTCCCTTTATCGAACAGCAAAGTGTGATCGATGCAGATGAAACATATCCCTAAATTTTGAAAAAGTTTCATAACACATTTTTCTCCTGAATCATAAATATGACATGATGATCCAAAGTATACATTCAATGTTTAACCTCTTAATGACTGGGCCAACTTTTATTTTTGCATTTTTTTCCCATCACTCAGCCATAACATATTTATTTTTACATTGACAAAGCCATGTTTGGGCATGTTTTAATCCATTGTACTATGTAATGCCATGTTTTATTTTATCTTAACCAAATAAAAACTAATGGTGGAATGAAATCCATAGAAAAATTGTACTTTTGCTAATTTTGTGAGCTTTTTCTTTTTCACACGGTACACTTTACAGTAAAGTATATGTTAGCTTTATTATACAGTATTGGTCAGTATAATTACAGTGATACCCAATTTATTTAGTTTTTATTTTATTTTACTACTGTTAAAAATGCAAACTAAGATATGCTCAAAATTGCCCCATTCTGACCTCTATAACTTTTTTATTTTTGTATCTACATGGCTGTTTGAAGGCACCATGATCTTTAGTTATTATCGGTTCTATTTTGGAGCAGGTGATATTTTTTTTTATTGTTTTTTATCTTATTATTGTTTTAGATACATTATGTGACCAAAAATCGACATTCTTGGCATTTAGTATCTTTAACTTTATGCTATTCATTGTGTTGAATCAATAACATTATATTTTAATAATAATTAAATTTAATAATTCCAACCTTTCCTTATGTGACAATACCAAATATATTTATGTTTTCTTATCATTAAATTTTTTCTCTATTTATGTATTTTTAAAATAGGACAAGCAGGGGGGGATGATTTGAATTTTTATCAGGAGTGGAGTTTTTTTAATTTGATTTCTACTTTATCTTCTTTTCTGTCAACACTTTTTAAAACCCCACTAGGGAACATTTTATAGGCAATTATTAGGCTGCTGATAACTTTTGATGACATCATCACAGGTCTATTAGATTCTAGCTGCTAACAGACAAAACATTTGCACAAAAACCTAGCGATTTGGTGGTAAATCACTGCAAAATAAAAACACAGTCCAGGTTTGTATTGACAATACGTAGGAGAGGGGCTCACAGAGGATACCCACAATCTACTACTACCATTAGTTCCTGCCATCTAATAGTAAACTGCAATTTTTTGACCAGGAAAACCACGACCCCCTGTTAAAGGGGTACTCCTGTGGGAAGAAAATGCTTTTATCAACTGGTGCCAGAAATTTAAACAAATTTGTAAATTACTTCTATTTAAAAATCATAACCCTTCCAGGATGTATCAGCTGCTGTATGCTCCACAGAAAGTTCTTTTCTTTTTGAATTTATTTTCAGTCTGACCACAGTGCTCTCTGCTGACACCTCTGTCCATGTCAGGAACTGTCCAGAGCAGGAGCAAATCCCCTATAGCAAACCTATCCAGCTACAGACCGTTCCTTTCATGGACAGAGGTGTCACCAGAGAGCACTGTGGTCAGACAGAAAAGAAATTCAAAAAGAAAAGAACTTCCTGTGGAGCATACAGCAGCTGATAACTACTGGAAGGATTAAAGGGGTATTCAAGGAAAAACTATGTTTTATATATATATCAACTGGTTTCAGAAAGTTAAACAGATTTGTAAATTACTTCTATTAAAGAATCTTAATCCTTTCCGTACTTATGAGCTTCTGAAGTTAAGGTTGTTCTTTTCTGTCTAAGTAATCTCTGATGACACGTGTCTCGGGAAATGCCCAGTTTAGAAGCAAATTCCCATAGCAAACCTCTTCTAAACTGGGCGGTTCCCGAGACACGTGTCATCAGAGATTACTTAGACAGAAAAGAACAACCTAAACTTCAGAAGCTCATAAGTACTGAAAGGATTAAGATTTTTTAATAGAAGTAATTTACAAATCTGTTTAACTTTCTGGAGCCAGTTGATATATAAAAAAAAGTTTTTTCCTGGATAACCCCTTTAAGATTTATTCATAGAAGTAATTTACAAATCTGTTTAACTTTCTGGCAACAGTTGATTAAAAAAAGAATAGTTTTTTCACCAGAGTACCTCTTTAATACTGATGAGTTCCATATAAGTGGTCAATATATATATATATATATATATATATATATATATATATATATATTATTTTTTTTCCCACTCATAGTTATTCCAGTGAGCAGCTCCTCGTTGTGTCCATGAGGGAAGAACGTGTACACAGTTATCAACACTTCACCCAGCATGGCAACTTGGTGCAATAAAAATCCTGATCCTAGACAGCTCACAAATGTCAGAGCTGCCATACGAACTACATTTACCCTTCTCCCCGCTCCTCTCCTACTGTAAGGTGAACATAAGTTGAAAACAGTGACAAACATAGTTTTCTTCAGGGTTAATTTAATGCTCACATTCCATTCTCCGGAATAGAAAATCCCAGTGGTTAAAGATAAATTATAGCCCAGAGAAGGCCATGAGAAGGGAATGCTTGATCATCAATTTTCCCATTTCGGAAGATATCCTCTGCTTCCACCTCCACGTGTTATCTTTATCCCTAGTCAGAAGATTTATCATAATTCATTCTGGTGTATTTTACATTAACTATGCTGATTAACATTGTATAAACACTGTCTGACATTTGCTTTACTTAGGCTGTGGAGAACTTGGAACTGGCGCTGATCTGGAGTCATGATCCACTCAGTAGCCCTCGCTTTCTGAAGTGGCCATAATATCAGGCTAGGCATTATCTAGCAAGAGGTCTAATGGTAAAAAGCAACATTTTCAGAACTATAATGTTAATGGGCCACTTACTCATACATATCTGTTTGGGAAAGCAAGTCCAAATGGCAGAAGGTTAAAGAACATTAGAAAGTGCTTCTCTTGCATTAATAGCAGCATGTGCTGTGTCAGTAGATGGATGAGGAAGACATATAAGGGTCAGAAGTGAACACTGTCTTTATTTATATAATATTAGCAATGTGGAAAGATTCCCATAACTTACGAAGATGACAATAATGTAGACTTTTTTTTTTTTATGAAGGAAGAATTTTAGCACTGGAGCCATTAGAATTTGCATGTCACTTGCCTGATGAACAATGTCATGTAGGCAACATGACACCAAAAACAAGTAACATTGATAAGTTGTTTTGTTATGTGCATTTATACATTTGATATATCTATGTTTATTTTTTTTATATCTCTTTATATGTAAGTATTATACACTTGGGAAGTCTCAATCTATTTCACATTTTGTTATGGTGCAGCCTTTTTTTTGCAAATATATTAAAAAGGAAAAACTAAAATTTCACATGGACACAAGTATTCTATGACACTTGAAATTTACCTCTGGGTCCTCCTATTTCTCTTGATCATCTTTGAGATGCTTCTACAGCTTGTTTGGAGTCACCGGTGGTAAATTCAGCTGATTGGACATGATTTGGTAAGGTCTCACAGCTGATAATGGGTATCAGAGCAAAAACCAAGTCATGAGATAGAAAGAACTGCCTGTAGAGCTCAGAGACATGATTATGAAGAGCCACAGATCTATAGGAGGGTAGACACTTCTAATGCACTATAAGTTCCCAAGAGCACAATGGCCTCCATAATTCTTAAATGGAAAAGGTTTGGAACGACCAGGACTCTTCTCAGACCTGGCTGCCCCACCAAACTAAGAAATCAGGTGAGAAGGGCCCTGGTAAGAGAGGTGATCAAGAACCCAATGGTCACTATGGCTGAGCTCCAAAGATCCTGTGTGCAGATTGGAGAAATTGCCAGAAGGTCAACAATGACTGCAGCTCTTCACTAATCTGGGCTTTATGGCAGAGTGGCCAGAAAGCAGCCTAGATTTAAAGCATCATGTCTGAAGAAAACCAGGAACTGCTCATCACCTGCCCAATACCATTCCTACAGTGAAGCAAGGTGGTTGGCAACATTATGCTGTGGGAAAGTTTTTCATTAGCGGGGACATGGTTGAAGGAAAGCTAAATGGAGCTAATGAAAATCTGATCCAGATCCTACAATAAGAAAATGACTCTAAGACACCCTAGGTAGAGGTCTCAACTAGGCGACAGTCCCTTGCTCCTGTGCTCTGTTGTCTTTGGTGGGTTGTCTCTGGTGTCAAATTAAAGAATAATCTTGAAAACAAAGTATTCCTTAACCCTTAAAAAAAATAAGCATGTATAAATACTAAAAGTAAAATTCTATTTTAATGTATACTTATAGATTGTTTTATTATCCATTTTTTTCATTTCCCCAAAAAACCCTTTAACAGATGATTTTTCATTGTATAAATACAATACATCTTTATTACAGAAAAAAAAGACACAAAAATACTTAACCTTACTCACTTACTCCCTGATTTATCCAGGAAGCCCCCTCACCCAAAGTAGAAATGTAGTCCCTAGATTAGTCAGATAGTCCTGAAGCCCCGATCCCCCACCCCCACTTGCAGAAATAATAAAAAACAAATTGTGTGACATCACTATCTGCACCAGGGCAGGGCTCCGCTTCAGTGTAGGCCTCCATGTGTGAGATCACCACCAGGGCAGATGTTATGCTCCGCTACAAATGTAGACCGCAGACTGAAGCTGTCTGCAGCCTATTCCAAAAGCTTGGTGGTGCTTTCTGGCCTAGGGGTCCAGGACAGGTGTCCTGGATAACCTGGCTAGTGAGTAATAGTTAGTCCCAGACCAGGCACCTTGACCACCAGGCCCATACCAGGAAGGTCCTATATGATAGGTATGTCACTGGTTCAGTCATTACAGTAAGTTAATAAAATGTTTGTGTGTGATTTGGGAAAAAGAAAAACATTTAAAAATGTGTTAAACAAACTTTAACCCAAAGCTGTCTTGCAACCATATGTAATCCTTGATTCTGTTTCCTAAAGCTCCATACACAGTGAGACAGATTATCAATTGATCTGCAGTGTTCTGGGGTAAACACATTAAAATTATTGCATTCATGCCAAATGTCATATTTATGAAGCACATGCTCCACTTTTTTCAACATGTCCAAGTGTGTTGGAAAATGTGGGGGAGGCTTCTAAATCACAGCCATAAAAACATAACACAACGCTAAGTCAGCCTTTCTGCTCATACTGCGTTGGACCAGAATGTGTAAATATTACACACTGTGGGGGAGATTTATCAAAACCTGTCCCGAGGAAAAGTTGCTGAGTTGCCCATAGCAACCAATTAGATTGCTTCTTTTATTTTTCAGAGGCCTTTTAACCCCTTAAGGACTAAGCCCATTTGGACCTTAAGGACTAAGACAATTTTATTTTTACGTTTTCGTTTTTTCCTCCTCCCCTTCAAAAAATCATAACTCCTTTATATTTTCATCCACAGACTAGTATGACGGCTTGTTCTTTGCGCGACCAGTTGTCCGTTGTAATGCCTTCACTCACTTTACCATAAAATGTATGGCGCAACCCAAAAAATACTATTTGTGTTGGGAAATCAAAAAGAAAACCGCAATTTTGCAAATTTTGGAAGGTTTTGTTTTCACGCCGTACAATTTATGGTAAAAATTACATGTGTTTTTTATTCTCTGGGTCAATATGATTAAAATGATACCCATGATTATACACTTTTCTATTACTGTTGTGCTTAAAAAAAATCCCAAACTTTTTAACCAAAATAGTACGTTTAAAATCCCCATATTTTGAAGACCTATAACTTTTTCATTTTTCCATATAAGCGGTAGTATGAGGGCTCATTTTTTGCGCCGTGATCTTTCCTTTTTATTAATACCATATTTGCTTATACAAAACTTTTATTACATTTTTTATGAATTTTTTTGGAATAAAATGTTATTAAAAAAAAGCAGCTATTTTGGACTTTTTCTTTTTTACGTTCACGCCGTTCACCGTACAGGATCATTTACATTTTATTTTAATAGTTCGGATATTTACACACGCGGCGATACCAAATATGTATATAAAATAATTTTTTTACACTTTTTTGGGGTAAAATAGGGAAAATGGGACAATTTACGTTTTTATTGGGGGAGGGTGTTTTTTACATTTTTTTTTTTACTTATTTTTTTTTACTTTTTTACTTTTATTTTTACACTCTTATAGTCCCCATAGGGGACTATTTATAGCAACCATTCGATTGCTAATGCTGTTCAGTGCTATGTATAGGACACAGCACTGATCAGCATTATCGGTCATCTTCTGCTCTGGTCTGCGGGAAGGCAGATCAGAGCAGAAGACTCCCGGAAGGCAGTGGAGCAAGGTGAGGGGACCTCCGTCTGCCGTGCAGGATGATCGGATCACCGCGGCAGCGCTGCGGGCGATCTGATCATCCTGTTAAGTGACCGCGATGCTGCAGATGCCGTGATCTGTATTGATCACGGCATCTGAGGGGTTAATGGCGGACTTCCGCGGGATCGCGGGTGTCCGCCATTACTGGCGGGTCCCTGGCTTCGATCCACAGCCGGGACCTGCCGCGCATGATGCCGGCATCGCTCCCATGCCCGCGGTTATGCTCAGGACATAAATGTACGTTCTGGTGCGTTAAGTACCACATCACCAGGACGTACATTTACGTCCTGCGTCGTTAAGGGGTTAAAAAATTAAAGAAGCAATCTGATTTGTTACTAGGGGCAACTGAGCAACTTTCCCTATGGACAGATTTTGATAAATCTCCCCCTGTGAATCTATCTTGGAAACTTTACCATACATAGTGCACTTTATTATGCTCCAAAAACTAGTGACATACATACTGGCCCCCAAAAATGGCACAATATAGAAAGCGTACCAAAAATATTGCTATATTTATACTGTCCACAGAAACAGTGTCCTCATTAGTTTTAAGATAAGACTGGGTCTGGATCCAAAAAAGTAAAAGGGAATCTGGGATTTTTTCAAGATGATCAAATTGGCAAAAACTGAAAAAAGTTCATCCTCGACCCTGACTGCCCTTATTTCTTGACAGAACATCGTGCTCAATTCCTCTTTCCTCTGATATCTGCAGACAGGATACAATGGGGAGACCCCTATACACATTAGATGGCTGTTGTGTGACCAGGATCCTTGTTTTGGCCACACTTGGACCTCCTGTGGTTTCTACTGGACTGACCTTAGATCAGCATATGGTTTAGAAGAATCATATAAGGGTTTTGGGTGTATGCAAACTAAATTGTGGAGGTAACCATCTGAAATTGACCTTTCATTAATATTTCCTGAAAATATGTTACATAGAAGTTATTGTCCAAAAGAAACTAGGTGAAATTCATGAAGGATTATGTACCAAAGTATTGCTGCGGCCCACAAGTGGTGTAAGAAGGTTTCAGTTCATTGCATTGAAGTTCTTTGTTCTAATTGTAACACTTTACTGTTCTTATATCATTTTATTAACTTCCAAAACTGCCATCCAAAGAGGATGATGCTGGAAGTACTATAATCTTAAATGCTCTCTCAATATCCTGTATCTGTGGACACAAAAAGTGTACCCAACACACATATAAATATACACAGTTACAAGGGCCTCCTCCATCAAAACAGCTTTAAAAGTGTTTCCAATGTGCATGAAACCCACATAAAGACCTCTTGAGAAAATCCAGCTGATCTTGAAATGGGGTGTAAAATGCAAATAAAAACCCACAGCTGAGAAGTGAAGAGAACTAGAGATATCCATACAAATATATACACATTTCTCTTCATGTGCACATAGGTGTAATTTCCGTGATGCATAAACTGCTGGTCATTGCATCAGAACCCAACTATGTTTCTGTCAAAACCTTGTATTTGATAAATTACATATTATAGGGAAATAATGATAATAAAGTTAGGCATTAATACAGAGCAAAAGAGATGAAAAGGACATTGACATTAGTCTCATGGTCTGGGGTGTCTGTGGCTAAGTGTGTACACTAAAGTGATATTTAAAAACAACATCTAAAACAAGAACAAAAATTTTAACTGTTCACATTGTGGTTGTTTAGACAACATGGTCCCATGGCGTTCAGCCAAATAATCCTTGTGAATTCTTTTACTAATAATTGCTGGTGCTGATAATGTAAATACGAAGTTCACCTCCAGGTTTGAGGGAGAATCCTTTGGATTTTTTGGATGTAAAAACTGAGATTGAGGCCCAAAATGTCCTCCTTCACAATGCTTCCTCACATACTTTGCATGAGTGTGCTTGAAAATAATTAACAACAATTCTAAGGCTTCGTTTCCATGGGGAGTGCCATGCAGTTTTTGAGTCAAAGTCAGTAGTGGATCCACTAGGAAGGAGAAGTATAAATCCTTCCTTTATATTTTTCATACCTTTTGAAAACACTTCTAGCATTCTACAAAAATATAAGACCATTCTTATATTTAGCTAAATTCCATGGCAGAATACCATTAAAGTTAATAGGGCTTACATTTCGGTGGAATTCTGTGGAACACAGAAATTTCGTGCAAATTCCACCAGAATTCTGGTGGAATTCCACAATTCCATTCAGCAAACTTTATTGAAAGGAAACAAGGCACAAGGCACAAAGATCTGGCACCATAATAGGGAGGTGCCAGACTAAATATAGGGTTCGCCCAGCAGGGAACCAATTAAGAGTGTACAGATCTTTTAAATCTAGCAATGCCGGCATGTGCATGCCCTAAGGAAAGGGGGTGCGCGCGCTGGAGAAGTAGAACAGAAGAGAGGCCGAGGACGGAAAAGGTGAGGAGAAGCCCGTGGCTCGCATGCAGGAGCGCCCTGCATAGCGAGTCCCAGAGCCATCAAGACTAACAGAAGGGGTGCACTCATGGCCTGAGAGCACAGCCGTAGCGTTGCCCATAGTAACGCCCGTGATACGTGTGCGGGTGCGTCCCGGAGCCAGTGATGTTAAGGAGGGAGGAGCCCTCACGGCCAGAATGAATGGCCGGAGCACTGCTCCTAACAGAGAGGAGGTGATCGGCACGAAAAAATTATGAGTACAAGAATCCAGGTGGATCATATGACTAGATGCCACAGGACTGCCAGTATAAGGCTGGAATTCCACTGAGTTTTTTTTTTGCAAAAACGCCGTAAAAAACGCCAATTTTCCCACACAGTGTTTTTTCAGCGAAAAAACGCTGCGTCCAGATGTTGACTGCAAAATGCCAGATTCACTCAGCGTTTTTCAGTTAGGCATTTTTTAATCCTTTTGGCGTTTTTCAGCAATTTCGGGCTCAGAGGCTGGCTTTTCAAAAACCTACCTAGTTTGGCGTTTTTTGCCCTGAAATCGTGGCGTTTTCCTCCCATAGAAGTCTATGGGAGAGCAAAAGCGCCAAGAAAAACGCCATGTTAGTTTTAACTTTTGCGTTTTTGCAGGCGGTTTTTATTCTTTTTTGGACGTAAATTTCGTAGGGTACCATTTAAAAAAAAAAGAATAAAAAAGATACAGTAGTGATGGAGAAAATTGTATCTAAAGAAATTTATCTTTTTTATTTCAAAATTTTAATTAATTTTTAAACAGGGATCAATTTATGTGGGCGGGTAAAGCACTAAAAATGTAGCGGACAATAATTAAAATGTAGTGTGTGTGTGTGTTTTTCACATTTTATTTTTTATTTTTTAGGTAGTACTACTACTCCCAGCATGGAACACACTGTTCCATGATGGGAGTAGTAGTACCTGTACAAATAGACAGATCGCCTGTTGCGATCCTTCTGTATAATTTATAGACGCGGCGGCCGCTCTTCTATGGTCTCCTGCACTGTCGTATATATACACCTATTCATATTTCCCGCAGAGAGCTGTGATTGGCCAGACGGTTCCAGCCAATAACAACTCTGTGGGAAATATGAATAGGTGTATATATACGTTAGTGCAGGGACCATAGAAGAGCAGCTGCATCTATACATTATACAGGATGATCACAGCAGGTATCAGAAGTTACACTTGCTGCAATCTATCTATTAATGCAGGTACTATTACTCCCAGCATGGAGCAGAGTGTGCAGAGTGTGCTCCATGTTGGGAGCAGTAGTACCTGCAGTAAGGGACAGATCACAGCAGATGTCACTCCTCCTGACACCTGCTGCAATCGTCCTGAAGTGACTGTAGGGATCAGCTGTACCCAAGGCTACAGAACCGTGAGAACAGCTGATGCTGAGCAGTAGATATACATCGTATATCTACTGCCCAGCAAGAACTTACAGTGAGCCTGCAATGTGTATACAGTATTCACATTGCTGACTCGCGTAACCCCTTGCTGAGCTTTGAGCTAAGCTAGCCCGGCAAGGAATGAGTTAACTTACACTGCTGGACAGTGTAGGTTAACCCTTTGGGCGGTATACACTATATACAGCTATCTATAGATAGCTGTATACAGTGTATACAGAAGATGAAGAAGTCCCCTTACCTCCCTCCAGTCCCCGCGGGTCAGTGTGGCTCTGCCCCCTAGTGATGACATCATTATGGGCGGAGCTACAGATGGGATCCAGGCTGGTAAGGTTATAAGGCTCTGTTAACATTGTCCGTTTTGTATAATGTGAACAGACCCTTCTGCCAGTGTCTTATCAGACAGGGAGACTCCAGCTGTTGCTAAACTACAACTCCCAGCATGCCCAGACAGCCTTTGGCTGTCTGGGCATGCTGGGAGTTGTAGTTTTGCACCAATTGGAGGTTCCCTGTTTGGGAAAACATTGCATTATGGGTGCTCTCCCCTGCGGAGAGCGCAAAAAATGCCCTAACTCATCCGTGTATGCAGAGGATTACGGCGGATTCAATGGATTACGATGGATGAACTGGAGTTTTTTTTTATTTTAATAAAATGGTTAACAAGGGCTGTGGGGGAGTGTTTTTATAAAATAAAATAATTTTTCCAATGTGTTGTGTTTTTTCTAGTTGAATTTTCAGGCTTAGTAATGGAGGCTGTCTAATAGATGGAATCCATTACTAAGCCGGGGCTTAGCGTTAGCCCCAAAAACAGCTAGCGCAAACCCCCAATTATTACCCCGGTACCCACCGCCACAGGGAAGAGCCGGTACCAACAGGCCCAGCATGTCAAAAATGGCGCTCCTGGGTCTAGGCGGTAAGAGGCTGGAGTTATTTAGGCTGGGGAGGGACAGTAACAATTGTCCTCAGTGTACAGAGCCCTGCTTGTCCTCAGTGCACAGAGCCCTGCTTGTCCTCAGCGCACAGAGCCCTGCTTGTCCTCACTGCACAGAGCCCTGCTTGTCCTCAGTGTACAGAGCCCTGCTTGTCCTCACTGCACAGAGCCCTGCTTGTCCTAAGTGTACAGAGCCCTGCTTGTCCTCACTGTACACAGCCCTGCTTATCCTCAGTGCACACAGCCCTGCTTGTCCTCACTGCACATAGCCCTGCTTGTCCTCACTGCACAGAGTCCAGCTTGTCCTCAGTGCACAGAGCCCTGCTTGTCCTCAATGCACAGAGCCCTGCTTGTCCTCAGTGTACATAGCCCTGCTTGTCCTCACTGCACAGAGCCCTGCTTTTCCTCACTGCACAGAGCCCTGATTGTCGTCACTGCACAGAGCCCTGCTTGTCCTCACGGGCACAAAGCCCTGCTTGTCCTCAGTGAACAGAGCCCTGCTTGTCCATAGTGTACAGAGCCCTGCTTGTCCTCAGTGTACAGAGCCCTGCTTGTCCTCAGTGTACAAAGCCCTGCTTGTCCTCAGTGTACAGAGCCTGCTTGTCCACCCACACTTCCTGTACTTTGTCTCCTCACAGAGACACACAGAAAATAGCTGTAGGGACAAAAATATACATATTTTTTAACCATTGTATATAAGAAATATACATATAATGGTGTTATCTACATTATATAAAAAGTTTTTTTGTTAACGACAGGTACACTTTAAGTCATAGTAAATAAGTAACTTGGAAGAGTGTATTAGTATAATATGATAACTATGAACCCATACTGCATGCCTAGGTCACACCTAAGCTTGCCTAGATCTATCATCTGCCAAACATTTATTATGCAACTTCTAAGAATTGAAATATTGCAATTCACATGTACTGTATATGTTGTGGTTACTTTCAAGTTCTGAGTGATGTCACAGTAAATGTAAGATGTACATATATGTAAGCACTGGCACATGTTCGAGTCTATAAGCAAGGGTCATCATTACTTTAATTATAAGGAAGTAAGCAACTAAGGCAGAAAGTACCTTTTAGAACTTTATATGATCCGATGCAGGAATTTGAGGGTCATTGTTGCCATTATTACTTAGTGCTCCAGGTAATATTTCTCCCTATGGAGTATATTTACAAATGAATCCAGCTGCTTTCCCTGCTCTGTAACATCTTACGTGAATACAGCACATGAGGTATAGCATTTGCTAAATAACACTGCTGTCAGAGGTCACCGACACTAAAATACATAGATAGCATATGTCTTCTCACAACAAACTTATAATGAAAGGCATGTGATGCAAGTATTTAGTAAGGAGCAGATTGTATCCATTCATATTTTCTTCCAGGGTAACACGCATTCCTAAGCAGAAGGTGGACGATGCCAAATTATTTCCTCTAATAATATTCCCTTCCATCTGTTTTTGTTTCCTTTTAATCCCTTTTCAACAGTTAAATTTAAAGTGACTGTCAATCCCTGAACGCCATTTTATTTTCTTTGTGTACTAAAGGTCCTAAATTCTGTACTGATAAATTTTCTTCCTACACCTCTACAGAGGTCTGAGCCTTGTTTTTCCGATACAGGGCTTCAGATCTCCTGCATTAATACAGAGTTACGGTAATTTGTACACCATAGGGAAGCCTTGAAGCTTACACAATATTTAAACATTCAACTCAATTGTTAAACAATAGGCAGTAGACTCGTAAGCGCCCCCTAGCGGCTTCACTACCTAGAAATGATCTAATCATTTAACCTGTTTTGCCGTGGAGGGCCCAGGCAATTTAAAAATCTTTAGTTTTTTCCTCCTGTCCCTTAAGGCTTCAACTCTCCATCCACAGAGTTACATGAGGGCTTTTTTTTTTTTTAAATGACACAGCAAACAATTATGGGCCAAATAAAAATCAAATTATAACTAAAAAAAAAAAAAAAAAATACGCACCGCAATCACTGGAAAACCCAGAAAAGGGGTGTGACTAACCTGAACAATTTACTAAAAAATGTACCCAACATCATGTGAATATATGGCTGCCAATTCTCTCCAAGAAAAAGTGAGAATTTTCCTTTTTATCCCAACCTGTGAATCCCCATAGTAAATGGAGTATCTTTATTTTGTGGGTCAATACAATTAAAACAATATCCATAGCAGTGTGTAGCATACATGGGAGAGAAAAAAAAGGAGAGACCGAGGGGTGCTCTAAGTGCCATTACAAATGATAGTTAGGTTTATGGTGACATATTCAGTTTTCCTGCTCACCTTGAGGGCAGGGCTGTGGACAAAACAACAATTGATGCATGTAAAAACACTCAGACTCCAGCCGCAGCCTATATCCTGCTGTGACCCTTAATGTGGAGGTACAGGAAAAACTGGAAGGAACGAAACTCTCCTGTGGTGCATCACTTTAAAACTGGAAACTTTTTGGCACTTGTGCTGGCGAATTTTTGGTACAAGTATAGTAACAAATTCGGACAAGAAAATAAAATGAATGTCCTTTTATTTCTTAAGGGCAAGTGACAGACATGTTTCAAAGGTTGACCCCAATCTTCATCAGGCCCTGGGCAGGGCGTAGAGACCCCAGGAGGTAAGAGCTGTATGGATCACTGTTTACTCACATTCACTAGGGCAGGTGCCCTGTACTATATACCTCACTGTGCAGTGAGTATACAGGAGCAGGGACTCTGGCTGTTTGACAGGAGTCTTTGTTCCTATATGTATTTTCTGTGACACCCTACATTGACAGTTATACCATGCAACACTAATGTTTAAACATTTAGGCATCCTCTTTTGGCCTAAACTAAGCCAACTTTTAAATGGTCTTACAGGAGAACTCCAGCGCAACACTTTTAACTTCCCCTGTGCCCGGGCCGCAAAAACAAAAAATAAATAAAAATAAATAAAACTTTAACTCACCTTCCGGCAGGTAGAAGGCGGGGCCCGAGCTCATTGCATGACAGTGCGCTCAGCCCATCACCGGCTGAGACGAGACATCGCAGTGTGACATCCCGAGCCTAAGAAGCAGGAAACAGAGCAGCACCGGAGGAACGGGGGAATGTAGGAAGGTGAGTTAAAGTTTGTCTTTTTAGTTTTTGCACCCTGGGCACATGGGAAGTTAAAAGTGTGGTGCTGCAGTTCTACTTTAACTTAGTACAGACAGTGCAAACTTAGACTGCCACAGTTATGAAGCAGATCTGGTGGATTTGAAGACTAGCCGTCTATCCCTCTTTAAATTAGAGCTCTGGCGCGCGCCAGAGCTCTAAGATTTAAAAGGCAAGTGCACCACAATTATAAGTTTCTGCACCTCCCACACACCCCTGCCAGACCTTTGTTGCCCTAGTGCCTGAGAGTAAGCATTATTTAGTCTTGCTTTGCCATGTTCTGACCTTTGTTCCGTGACCTGACCTTGCTCCTGTGCCACCTGCCTGCTGACCTTCTGCTTTGACCCTGACTACGCACCTGAGCTGCCTGCCCTGACCTTCTGCTATCCTGATCACGAGTTTCTGTATCCTTCCTGTGCCTCAAAACTCCTCAGTCGCCTGTTTGGTCAAGTCGTGCCAGGGGTAGCCACCTAGGTGCCGCCTGCCGCAGCAGGTTTGAAGTTTGAAGGAGACCCTAAGTTGTGCAGAGGCTTTGTGACACAGGGCTTATATGGAGCTCATGGAGGACCAGTTCCCGACGGAACGAGCTAATGTGGCCTACATCGTCAGTCTTTTGTCCGGAAAAGCCCTGGCCTGGGCTACTCCTCTCTGGGACCGCGGTGAACCGGTGTCCTCTAACGACCACTTTTCTTGTTGAATTTTGCAGTGCATTTAAGGAACCTGCACGTGCCTCCTCTGCCGAAACGGCTCTTCTGAACCTCTGCCAAGGGAATTTCTCCATTGGTGACTAAGCGGTTCAATTTCGCACACTCGCCTCTGAACTGGCATGGAACGATGAGGCCTTGTGTGCTACATTTAAAAAAGGACTGTTTAGCAGAATAAAAGATGCCCTCGCTGCACGAGACCCTCCGTCTTCCCTGTGTGAACTAGTTCATCTAGTCACACGTATTGATGTACATTTTGCTGAGAGGCAGGAAGAACTTCGAATGGAGAGAGAACCTGCCCGAACACAGTGATTTCCTTGCTTGGCACCTGTGTTCCAACGTCCTCCTCTACAATCTTCTTTACCTCTTGCTGAAGAGACCATGCAAGCGGATCATTCTCTCTTAATGCAACAAGAAAGATCTCAACGACGCAGTGAGAATTTGTGGCTTTATTGTGCCAGCCCGGAGCACTTTCTCAAAGACTGTTCTGTTCGTCCACAGCGTCCGGGAAACGCTCGCACCTAGGAGACGTGAGAGAGGCGACCATTTCTCCACGATTGACCATTTCTGTTCAAACTTACGCTTCTGCCAAGTCCTCATTCTGCACTTCTGCTTTCTTGGACTCAGGGTCTGCTGGCGATTTCATAGATGTCTCCTTGGTCTTTGTTCATTTCCCCTGTAAATGGACAAAATCTGGACTGCAAGGTGCTATTCCGCACAGAGCCTCTTGTTATGCAAGTAGGAGCCTTTCATAAGGAAAAGATTGAATTCTACGTGTTTCCTATTCTACGTGCTTCCTTACTGTACTTCGGAGCTTCTCCTCAGTCTTCCTTGGCCTCAATGGCATTCTCCGCAACTTGACTGGAGAACTGGAGAGATTACACGCTGGGGACAGTTCTGTCAAAATCATTGTCTCACGCCAGTCTGGACTATAGCTGTTTCTCTCCTACCTCCTATGCCTGGTCTGCCTCTTCCTTATCAAGATTTTTCAGATGTATTCTGCGAGAAGCAAGCCGAGACTCTACCTCCACATTGTCCTTATGATTGTCCCATTGATTTACAGCCTGGAATCACACCTCCTCGTGGAAGAATTTATCCATTACCTGTTCCTGAGATGCCAGCCATGGCAAAATATATCCAAGAAAAATACAAAGAGGGTTTATCCTAAAGTCCTCCTCTCCTGCCGGAGCAGTTTCCTTCTTTGTGGGGAAGAAGGATGGTTCTCTCCGTCAATGTATTGACTACAGAGGACTTCACAAGATCACGGTCAAAAATTGTTATCCTCTTCCTCTGATCTCGGAACTTTTTGACCGTCTCCAAGGAGCCAAGATCTTCTCTAAGTTGGATTTGCGGGGAGCATATAACCTAATCCGTATCCGCAAGGGAGATGAATGGAAAAGGGCCTTCAATACCTGTGATGGACATTTTGAGTATCTAGTAATGCCTTTCGGTAACTGCAATGCTCCAGCTGTTTTTCAAGAATTTGTCAATGATATCTTCCGAGATATTCTCTACACCTGTGTTGTCATGTACATAGATGACATCTTGATCTTCTCTACTATTTTAGAGGAACATCGTACCCATGATCGTCTGGTTTTACAGTGCCTCTGGAAGAATCATCTCCACGCCAAACTGGAGAAATACCAATTTGAGAAATGTAGTCTCCCATTTCTCGGTTACATGGTTTCCCATCTAAAACTGACTACGGTATTGGATTGGCCTTGCCCTACTGGACTCCGGGCTATTCAATGCTTTCTGGGATTCGACAATTATTATCGTCAATTTATTCCCCATTTCTCTTCTTTGGTCGCTCAGATAGTCACTCTCGCTAAGAAGGGTTCTAACCCCAAGTCATGGCCTCATGAGGCTGAACTGGCCTTCTCTCGCTTAAAGACTGCATTCGCCTCTGCTCCCGTGCTTTCAAGACTTGATCCGGAGAAACCCTTTGCTTTGGAGGTTGATGCTTCTTCCGTAGGATCGGGTTCCATTCTTACTCAGAAAAATTCCAAGGGCAAGACTGTAACTTGTTGTTTCTTCTCCCAAGACTTTTTCGCCAGCTGAGAGGAACTACTCCATTGGAGATCGAGAACTCCTTGCTATTAAGCTTGCCTTGGAAGAATGGTGACATTTATTAGCAGGGTCTTCTTATCCAGTCAGCATCTATTCAGACCACAAGAATCTTCTATATCTTCAGACTGCTCAACGATTGAATCCCCACCAGGCAAGGTGGTCATTATTCTTTTCCAGATTTAATTTCTTCTTTCACTTCCGGCCAGCTAAAAAGAACATTAGAGCAGATGCTCTTTCCAGGTCCTCTGACGTTGTAGGTTTGGATTCCACTCCAAGGCATATTATACCTCCAAATCATTTGATACAGCTTCTGCTGTACTTCAGCAAGTTCCTCCTGGAAACACCATTGTGCCCACCAGATTGAGATGCAAGGTACTGAAATGGGGTCATTATTCTTTGTTGGCTGGACATCCTGGAGTATGAAAGACCTTGCTTCTTTTCGCCCGACATTGCTGGTGGCCCCATCTTGCACGCGATGTCTCCGATTTTGTCCATTCCTGTATTACCTGTGCCTGTGATAAGTCTCCTCGGCAGAAACCTGCGGGACTCTTACAGCCCTTGCCCATACCAGAGACTCCCTGGTCACAGATTGCCATGGACTTCATTACTGATCTGCCTCCATCCCATAAAAACACGGTCATGTGGGTCGTGGGTGATCGGTTTTCCAAGCTGGCTCATTTCATCCCTCTACCCAGTCTCCCATCTACTTCACAGGTGGCGAAGTACTTCTTACATATTACAGCATATCTTTCGTCTACATGGTCTACCTAGTCATATCATCTCGGACCACAGAGTTCAGTTTGTTTCCAAGTTCTGGTGAGCTCTCTGTACTTGTCTTGAGATCAACCTGGACTCCCTCTCCCTACCACCCTCAGTCCAATGGTCAAGTCAGGTGGAGAGGGTAAATCAGATTCTGTAGACTTATCTTTGCCATTTTGTTTCTGCTCGTCAGGACGACTGGGTTTATCTTCTTCCTTTGGCCAAATTATCCTATAATCCTAAGGATTCATCTTTGTTCTCCTCTTCCTGTTCCAGTTTCCTCCGGACTTCCAGCTGTTGATGAACTTTTCCGTGACTTCTCTTCCATTTGGTAACAGACTCTGCACTCTTTATCTCTAGCCTCTTCCGCATGAAAACCCAGGCAGATAAGAAAAGAAGACCTCCTCTGTCTTTCTCTCCCGGTGATAAGGTTTGGTTATCTTCCAGGTACATTTGCTTCAAGATCCACTACCTTCAGCGTTCCAGTCTACTAACCGTGAGTCTTACAATAGTTCTAATCCTTAATTATGTATAAAATTTAAGGAGACATATAGAGAAGAAAAAGTTAAAAGAAACAGAAAAGAAAAGGAAGAAGAAAGAAAAAGAGCATATATATTTAACATTTTATGAGTTTACCAAAAAAAATCCATACATAACCACCTTCACCCCTCTTTAAATAGTTTTAGAAGAAGGATCTATAAATTAAATTATAAAATCTCACTATTATAAAACATTAATATTTCCGGATACCATCTAAAATGCTAGGATCTTCAACAATTATGCTGATATATAACCTACAAATTTTTTAATTTTATCCATTTCTGCCAATGTTGTTCAAATCTCCCTGACTTCTCTTCCCTTTTTGCAATAAGCTTCCCCATTAGAAATACATTCTATGTTCTGAGTTTAAGAACGGACAGATCAGGTATTTCTTTCGATTTCCACAATGCAGCTATCATAATACGTGCATTAGTAAGGACATGAAAAATAATAACCTGACTATTCATTGTGTATCTAGTTAAATCTAAGGACAATAACGCAAATCCAGGGCTCCAAGGGAGCTCCTCAAGCACTATAGAGTAAAGAAAAGGATAAAACTTCTTCCAAAAGGGGAATATGCAGGGACACTCCCACATTCCCTATGGACTCTACACATCTCACACATGAAGATGTTGTCTGTGGATACATATGTTTTTATACTTGAGGTGTTTGATACCATTTATATAAGATTTTATGAGGAGATTACCAATGAATTGAGCAATGAGAGAACTGAATGTTACGCCGAGCGCTCCGGGTCCCCGCTCCTCCCCGGACCGCTCACAGCGTTCTCCTATTTGCAGCGCCCCGGTCAGACCTGCCGACCGGGTGCGCTGCGATAATGTTCCCAGCCGGGATGCGATTCGCGATGCGGGACGCGCCCGCTCGCGATGCGCATCCCGACTCGCTTACCAGACCCGTTCCCCGTCTGTGCTGTCCCGGCGCACGCGGCCCCGCTCCCTAGGGCGCGCCCACGCCGGGTCTTTGCGATTTAAAGGGCCGGTGCACCACTGATTGGCGCATTAGGTTTTAATCAGTACCCTCACCTGTGCACTTCCCTACTTATACCTCACTTCCCCTGCACTCCCTTGCCGGATCTTGTTGCCATTGTGCCAGTGAAAGCGTTTCCTTGTGTGTTCCTAGCCTGTGTTCCAGACCTCCTGCCGTTGCCCCTGACTACGATCCTTGCTGCCTGCCCTGACCATCTGCTACGTCCGACCTTGCTCTTGTCTACTCCCTTGTACCGCGCTTATCTCAGCAGTCAGAGAGGTTGAGCCGTTGCCGGTGGATACGACCTGGTTGCTACCGCCGCTGCAAGACCAACCCGCTTTGCGGCGGGCTCTGGTGAAAACCAGTAGCAACTTAGAACCGGTCCACCGACACGGTCCACGCCAATCCCTCTCTGGCACAGAGGATCCACCTCCAGCCAGCCGAATCGTGACAGTAGATCCGGCCATGGATCCCGCTGAGGTCCCGCTGCCAGTTGTCGCTGACCTCACCACGGTGGTCGCCAAGCAGTCGCAACAGATAGCGCAACAAGGCCACCAGCTGTCTCTACTGACCGTGATGCTACAGCAACTACTACCACAGCTTCAGCAACCATCTCCTTCGCCAGCTCCTGCACCACCTCCGCAGCGAGTGGCCACATCCAGCCTCCGTTTATCTTTGCCGGACAAATTTGATGGGGACTCTAAATTTTGCCGTGGTTTTCTTTCACAGTGTTCCCTGCATTTGGAGATGATGTCGAACCAGTTTCCAACTGAAAGGTCAAAGGTGGCTTTCGTAGTCAGCCTTCTGTCTGGGAAAGCCCTGTCATGGGCCACACTGCTCTGAGACCGCAATGATCCTGTCACTGCCTCTGTACACTCTTTCTTCACGGAGATTCGAAGTGTCTTCGAGGAACCTGCCCGAGCCTCTTCTGCCGAGACTGCCCTGCTGAACCTGGTCCAGGGTAATTCTTCTGTTGGCGAGTACGCCATCCAATTCCGTACTCTCGCCTCTGAATTGTCCTGGAATAAAGAGGCCCTTTGCGCGACCTTTAAAAAAGGCCTATCCAGCAACATCAAAGATGTGCTGGCCACACGAGAAATCCCTGCTAACCTGCAGGAACTTATTCATCTTGCCATCCGCATTGACATGCGTTTTTCCGAAAGGCGTCAGGAGCTCCGCCAGGATATGGACTTTGTTCGCACGAGGCGGTTTCTCTCCCCGGCTCCTCTCTCTTCTGGTCCACTGCAATCCGTTCCTGTGCCTTCCGCCGTGGAGGCTATGCAAGTTGACCGGTCTCGCTTGACATCTCAAGAGAGGACACGACGCCGCATGGAGAACCTTTGCCTGTACTGTGCCAGTACCGAACATTTCTTGAAGGATTGTCCTATCCAACCTCCACGTCAGGAAAGACGCACGCTTACTCCGCACAAAGGTGAGACAGCTCTTGATGTGAACTCTGCTTCTCCACGTCTTACTGTGCCTGTGCGGATTTCTTCTTCTACCTTCTCCTTCTCAGCTATGGCCTTCTTGGATTCTGGATCTGCAGGAAATTTCATTTTGGCCTCTTTCATGAACAGGTTCAACATCCCTGTGACCAGTCTCGCCAGACCCCTCTACATCGCCTCTGTTAATAATGAAAGATTGGACTGTACTGTGCGTTACCGCACGGAACCCCTCTTAATGTGCATCGGACCCCATCACGAAAAAATTGAATTTCTGGTCCTCTCTAACTGCACTTTGGAAATTCTTCTTGGATTACCGTGGCTTCAACGCCATTCCCCAACCCTCGATTGGACCACCGGGGAGATCAAGAACTGGGGTACTTCTTGCCACAAGGACTGTCTTAAGCCTGCTCCCTGTACTGTCAGTCAAGACCCTGTGGTTCCTCCGATATCTGGTCTCCCCAAGGCCTATCTGGATTATGCTGACGTTTTTTGCAAAAAACAAGCAGAGACTTTGCCTCCTCAAAGGCCTTATGACTGTCCTATCGACCTCCTCCCTGGTACTACTCCACCCCGGGGCAGAATCTATCCTCTGTCTGCTCCGGAAACACAAGCCATGTCGGAGTACATCCAAGAGAATTTAAAAAAGGGGTTTATCCACAAGTCTTCCTCCCCTGCCGGAGCTGGATTTTTTTTCATTTCCAAAAAAGACGGCTCCTTACGCCCTTGCATTGATTACCGTGGACTTAATAAAATCACTGTAAAAAACCGCTATCCCCTACCTCTTATCTCGGAACTCTTTGATCGCCTACGAGGCGCCCACATCTTTACCAAGCTGGACTTAAGAGGTGCATATAATCTCATCCGCATCAGGGAGGGGGACGAGTGGAAGACCGCATTTAACACCAGAGATGGACACTTTGAATATCTGGTTATGCCCTTTGGGCTTTGCAACGCCCCTGCCATCTTCCAATACTTTGTAAATGAAATTTTTCGTGATCTTCTATATACCTGTGTTGTGGTTTACCTAGACGATATTCTGATTTTTTCCACTAACCTAGAAGAACACCGCCAGCATGTCCGCATGATTCTTCAGAGACTTCGGGACAATCAATTATATGCCAAAATGGAAAAATGTCTCTTTGAATGTCAATCTCTTCCCTTCCTAGGATACTTAGTCTCTGGCCAAGGACTACAAATGGACCCAGATAAACTTTCAGCCATATTGGATTGGCCACGCCCCTCCAGACTCCGTGCTATCCAAAGTTTTTGGGGTTTGCCAATTATTACAGACAATTTATTCCGCACTTTTCCACTATTGTGGCTCCTATCGTGGCCCTAACCAAGAAAAACGCCAACCCTAAGTCCTGGCCTCCTCAAGCGGAAGACGCATTCAATCATCTCAAGACTGCCTTTTCTTCTGCTCCCGTACTCTCCAGACCTGATCCATCTAAGCCCTTCTCACTGGAGGTAGACGCCTCCTCAGTGGGAGCTGGAGCAGTACTCCTACAAAAAAATTCTTACGGGCATGCTGTTACTTGTGGTTTCTTTTCTAGGACCTTCTCTCCGGCGGAGAAAAACTACTCCATTGGTGATCGAGAACTACTGGCCATAAAATTGGTGCTAGAGGAATGGAGGCACCTGCTGGAGGGATCCAAATATCCAGTTATTATATACACTGATCACAAGAATCTCTCTTATCTTCAGTCTGCCCAACGGTTGAACCCTCGCCAGGCTAGGTGGTCGTTGTTCTTTGCCCGTTTTAACTTTGAAATTCATTTTCGCCCTGCTGAAAAGAACATTAGAGCTGATGCCCTCTCTCGTTCATCGGATGCCTCTGAAGTGGAAGCTTCCCCGCAACACATTATTCCTCCGGACTGTCTGATCTCCACTTCTCCAGCTTCCATCAGACAGACTCCTCCAGGGAAGACCTTCGTCTCTTCACGCCAGCGCCTCAGGATTCTCAAGTGGGGACACTCCTCACACCTCGCAGGCTATGCTGGCATCAAAAAATCCATCCAGCTCATCTCTCGATTTTATTGGTGGCCTACCCTGGAAGCTGATGTTGCTGATTTCGTGCGGGCTTGTACAGTCTGTGCCCGGGACAAGACCCCTCGCCAGAAGCCTGCTGGTCTTCTCCATTCTAAAATCAAATTAAACTTCTCGTCTTCTTATCATCCCCAATCCAATGGGCAAGTAGAAAGAATTAATCAGGTTCTGGGTGACTATTTGCAACATTTTGTTTCCTCCCGCCAGGATGACTGGTCAGATCTTCTACCATGGGCCGAATTCTCGTACAATTTCAGAGTCTCTGAATCTTCCGCTAAATCCCCATTCTTCGTGGTGTACGGCCGTCACCCTCTTCCCCCCCCCTTCCCACTCCCATGCCCTCTGGTTTGCCCGCTGTTGATGAGGTGACTCGGGACTTCTCCACCATATGGAAAGAGACTCAAAATTCTCTCCTACAGGCTTCATCCCGGATGAAAAAACATGCCGATAGGAAAAGAAGAATTCCCCCCATTTTTTCTCCCGGAGACAAAGTATGGCTCTCCGCCAAGTATGTCCGCTTTCGTGTCCCCAGTTATAAACTGGGACCACGTTATCTTGGTCCTTTCAAAATCAAGTGCCAAATCAACCCTGTCTCTTACAAACTCCTTCTTCCTCCTTCTCTCCGTATTCCCAATGCTTTCCATGTCTCTCTCCTTAAACCACTCATCCTTAACCGTTTCTCTCCCAAAGTTGTTTCTCCCACTCCAGTTTCCGGGTCCTCTGACGTTTTTTCGGTGAAAGAAATTCTGGCATCCAAGACGGTCAGAGGTAAAAAAAAAATTTGGGTTGATTGGGAGAATTGCGGCCCAGAGGAGAGGTCATGGGAACCTGAGGACAACATCCTGGACAAGAATCTTATCCTCAGATTCTCAGGTTCCAAAAAGAGGGGGAGAACCAAGGGGGGGGGGTACTGTTACGCCGAGCGCTCCAGGTCCCCGCTCCTCCCCGGAGCGCTCACAGCGTTCTCCTATTCGCAGCGCCCCGGTCAGACCTACCGACCGGGTGCGCTGCGATAATGTTCCCAGCCGGGATGCGATTCGCGATGCGGGACGCGCCCGTTCGCGATGCTCATCCCGACTCGCTTACCAGACCCGTTCCCCGTCTGTGCTGTCCCGGCGCGCGCGGCCCCGCTCCCTAGTGCGCGCGCACGCGCCAGGTCTTTGCGATTTAAAAGGGCCGGTGCGCCACTGATTGGCGCATTAGGTTTTAATCAGGTTTTAATCAGTACCTTCACCTGTGCACTTCCCTACTTATACCTCACTTCCCCTGCACTTCCCCTGCACTCCCTTGCATATGCGAAAATTCGCACACCAGTCTCACACAGTAGTATTAGAGCCTTCTTACACCACATAAGCTGGAAGCAGAGAGGGATGATCACTGTGATGTGTACTGTGAAAAAAAAAAAAAAAAAACGAATATTCGTAATTACGAATATATAGCGCTATATTCGCGATTTATTTGCAATATTCGCAAATAAAATTCGAATTGCGAATATTTGCGAGCAACACTAGTTGCTACCGCCGCTGCAAGACCATCCCGCTTTGCGGCGGGCCCTGGTGAATACCAGTAGCAACTTAGAACCGGTCCACCGACACGGTCCACGCCAATCCCTCTCTGGCACAGAGGATGCACCTCCAGCCAGCCGAATCGTGACACTGAAAAGGTAGAATGTAGATAGAGTACCATTGATCTTCTGATATTTCAGTACCTAGATCTTTAATCCACTGAGTTTTAAAAGAAAACTGTGTGGCGGATCCTATTTTCACAAGGTGTTGATATGCTATTGAGATATCTTTTTAACCCTATATGAGTTTTAAAATAATAAGTATAATATGATATTGGAGAAGTGCCATCTGATGATGTAAGAGGAGCCAATAGATGCCTAAATTGTAGAAAGTCAAAAAATCCTGAGTAGGAATAGGAAATCTATCCTGTATTTCTTGAAAGGTCAATAATGTAAAACCCTCACTTATATCCTGGAGTGTCATAGCCCCCAGCTTTATCCAGGTAGAAAAATCCGAAGAGGGCAGTAATGATCTTAGAATAGATACGGGGGTAGCTGTATAAGAGATAGGGTTAAGGAGACTCGCAGAAAGAGCACATAGCCATATAGTGCAGCTCATTAAAATAGTGGGTCTGTAAGTAAGAGGATCAGATTTAGTTAACGTCACCAGCCATAGAGCATGTCAGAAAGAAGAGACCCCTAGAATAGATGCTTCCATAGATATCCATTGCGCATTGGGACTATCGTGACAACACTGTTTCAATTGCGGAAGTAGAGGAAATGAAAGGAGTAGTCCAGTCCTGAAAAACGTAGGGGATAAGTTTCAGATCACAAGGGGGGGGGGGGCGGTCCGACTGTTGGGGCTCCCCAGGATCTCCTGTGCGAGGCCCCAGCAGCCCGCAGGAAGGGGGTGTGTTGACCACTGCACGAAGCGGCGGCTGACACGCCCTTCAATACAACTCTATGGCAGAGCCAGAGATTGCCTTTAGGGGGGGGGGGGGGGGGGGGAATGTTCGTAGAGAGCAGTTTAGAAGGTGACAATGTTAACACAATGTCTAAGTAAGTTATGCCATTAGGAACCCCTATAACGGGGGTATAACGAAGTCAAGGAGATGCTTATAATGTCATCTATAAAGGTAGGCAAAATGGATAATTTAGATGAATCATTCAGAAGTGATTGAGAAGGAGTAGATAATGCAATCAGCATGTCATCCACGAATAGTCCTATCTTGTGTTCCTCTCCAGCTATATTCACTCCCCTAGTCTCCTCTGTAGCTCTAATGTTTTGCGCAAATGGTTCCATAACCATTGGGATAAGGGGTGAAAGAGGGTACCTTTGCCGTGTCCCATTGGTGATAGGAAATATAGAAGAAAGTGACCCACATGTGAAGACCCTAGCCAAAGGGGTAGAATAAGTGAAAGAATAAGTTCAGGTGAGAAACCAAACTTACCAAGAACTGCTCTTATATAACCCCAATATACACGGTCAAACGCCATCTCCGCATCAAGAGAGAGAAGCACAGAAGGCGTTTGACCGTGCACAGCAGCGGCAATAACATTAATAAATCTCCTGGTACTCTCCAGGGATTGTTGATTCTTAAGAAACCCCACCTGATTGAAGTGGATAAGTGACGGGAGAGTTTCTGCTAGACGGATTGCTCAAATTTTTTACTAAAGTTTTAAATCTGAGTTGAGTAGTGAGATTGGACGAAAATTTTCTGCCACTGTAGTTGGTTTTCCTGGCTTAGGCAATGTAACAATAGTTGCTTCCAGCATTTCTTGTGGGATTATTTCAGTCTTAGCTACCTCACCAAATAAGACAGTCAGGTGAGGAGCCAAAATATATTGGTGAAGTTTATAAAAATCATTGGTCAATCCAGTCAGGCTCAGGGGACTTAGCCCCTTTCATTGTTTTGATCACAGCTACCACCTCTTCCGTTGAAAAAGGAGCCATGGGAGCATGAGTTTGTGCCATAGAGAGTGTGGGAAGAGAGACCAGAGTCCAGAAACTTAGAGATAGCCATAGTGGTGGGGGTAGGAACCTTTCCCTCCTTACCGCTGCTTAAGTTGTACAAGTTATAATAATATTCAGCAAAGGTATTAGCAATAGTTTGAGGGTCAAGAAATTAGATCCATTTTTAATAGTAAATATGGTGTACGAATGTTAGGGAGCTTATTTATAAATTGTTTAGAAAGCATTTTCCCGGCCTTGTTCCCCTGCCAATAGGAGTTTAGGCGCATTCGGCTCAATGCTAAATCATATTTGTAAAGATCTAGAGAGTGTAGTTCTGCAGTTAGTTTTGAGATCTGAGTCGCAGTTTCCCTAGAGAACAATATTTTATTTTTCCTATGGAGGTCTGCCAGAGAGGTCTGAAGGAAAATTCATCTTTTTCTATTTTGTTTGCTATAATGTGATGTTTGACATATACGTATACAGTGGGGATCAAAAGTTTGGGCACCCCAGGTAAAAATTTGTATTAATGTGCATAAAGAAGCCAAGGAAAGATGGAAACATATCCAAAAGGCATCAAATTACAGATTAGACATTCTTATAATATGTCAGCAAAAGTTAGATTTTATTTCCATCATTTACACTTTCAAAATAACAGAAATAAAAAAAATGTCATCTGCAAAAGTTTGGGCACCCTGCAGAGTTAATATCTTGTACTACCCCCTTTGGCAAGTATCACAGCTTGTAAACACATTTTGTAGCTAGCCAAGAGTCTTTCAAATCTTGTTTGAGGTATCTTTGCCCATTCTTCCTTACAAAAGTATTCCAGTTCTTTGAGATTTCTGGGCTGTCTGTCACGCAGGAAATTGTGAAGGCCATGGCAAAACCTTCAGTTTACGCCTCTTGTTGTAATCCCCCGTGGATTTCGAGGTGTGTTTAGGATCATTATCCATTTGTAGCCATCCTCTCTTTAACTTCAGCTTTTTCACAGATGGCATCAAGTTAGCATCCAAAATTTGCTGAAATTTTATTGAATCAATTTTTCCTTCTACTCGTGAGATGTTCCCTGTGCCACTGGCTGCAATACAACCCCAAAGCATGATTGATCCACCCCCATGCTTAACAGTTGGACAGAGGTTCTTTTCATTAAATTCTGTTCCCCTTCTTCTCCAAACATACCTTTACTCATTCTGGCCAAAAAGTTCAATTTTAACCTCATCGGTCCACAGAACTTGCTTCCAAAATGCATCAGGCTTGTCTATATGTTCATTTTCAAAGTTCAAACGAAGATTTTTGTGGTGAGGACGTAGAAGAGGTTTTTTTCTGATGACTCTTCCATGAAGACCATATTTGTACAAGTATCTCTTTATAGTGGAATAGTTTACCCCAACTCCAGTGTCTGCCAGATCTTTCTGGAGGGATTGTGCAGTCAAATGTGGGTTTTGAATTGTTTTTCTCACAATCCTGCAAGCTGTTCTGTCTGATATTTTTCTTGGTCTTCCAGATCTTGCTTTAACTTCCACTGTTCCTGATGACTGCCATTTCTTAATTACATTCCAAACAGAGGATATTGAAATTTGAAAACGTTTTGCTATCTTCTTATAGCCTTCTCCAGCTTTGTGAGCGTCAACTATTTTTAGTTTCAGATTTATAGACAACTGCTTAGAATAACCCATGGTGCTGATTGTTGGGGCAAGGTCAGATGAGTCTGGGCATTTAAAACCTTTGAAATTGACATCACCTGGTCTTCCCAGATGATGATTGAGAACAATCCATGACACTGGCAGGTCTCAGCTTTGCAAAGGGGGCAGTGCATGCTATAAATTCTGCAGGGTGCCCAAACTTTTGCATATGAAATTTTTTTTGTTTTCTGTTATTTTGAAAGTGTAAATTATGGAAATAAAATCCAACTTTTTTTGACATATTATAAAAATGTCTAATCTGTAATTTGATACCTTTTGGAGATTTTTCCATCTTTCCTTGGCTTCTTTATGCACATTAATACAAATTTTTACCTGGGGTGCCCAAACTTTTGATCCCCACTGTCCCTCTAGTATTGGCTTTAAACACACACCAGAGCAATGCTTTTTCTGTAACAGACCTCCTATTATAGGAAAAAATTAATAAATCTGGTTCTCTAGTTTTACTTTGTATTCTGGGTGCTAAAGCACATATGGATTAACTCTCCATCGTGAGCAAGGTGGAGAATTATGTCGTACATTAATTTTCATAGAGATCGGAGCATGGTCAGACCATGTAATTGTATGGATATTAGTCTGAAGTACAGAATCCATAAGTGTTTTATTAACTAGGATATAATCTATTCTTGTGTATATCTAGTGTGGATATCTAGTGTGTTCTGTATTTTAAATTTCAGACACAGTATCCTCTGATGGCCATATTGGGGCATTAAAATCCCCCATTATGATAGTTTTTATGGATTTATTCAAATTCTCCACCTTGCTCAAAACAGAACATATGACAGTATACTGCTTTTTATATGGAACATACAAGACTACTATAATATTTGGCACTCCGTTTAAATTGTCCACTTGGATCCCCACATCCGTAATGCTTACTGAATTCCTTATTGCCAAGGTGACACCCCCTTTTTATATTTTGCATGTGAAAAAATATTTGAGAATAACACATTTCGCAATCTGATTGTATCTACCTGTAGGAGGTGCGACTCTTGTAGACACAAGATATTTACACCTAACCGCCATGCTTCTTCCCAGACCATAGACCTCTTGTAAATGGAATTTAACCCTTTCACATTAAGTGAAACAAATTGTATAACCATTTAAAAAAATACATTTTAAGTACCGTATTTATCGGCATATAACACGCACTTTTTAGGCTAAAATTTTTAGCCTAAAGTCTATGTGCGTGTTATACGCCGATACCGCCCCAGGAAAGGCAGGGGAGAGAGGCCGTCGCTCTCCCCCTGCCTTCCCTGGGGTCTAGAGCCCTGCTGCCGGCCCTTCTCACCCCCTGGCTATTGGCGCCGCTGCCAGTACTGTCCCCCTGACTATCGGTACCGGCGTCCCACTGCCGGCGCCGATAGCCAGTGGGAGAGAAGGGGCGGCGGCACCCATTGCCGGCGCCGCTGCCCCGTTGCCTACCCCCATCCCCGGTGGCATAATTACCTGAGTCGGGTCCGCGCTGCTGCAGGCCTCCAGCGTGCGTCCCCTTCGTCGTTGCTATGCGCTGCACGGCGCGGCGCATGATGTCAGTGCGCCGCGCCGTGCATAGCAACGACGCAGGGGACGCACGCCGGAGGCCTGCAGCTGCGCGGACCCGACTCAGGTAATTATGCCACCGGGGATGGGGGGAGGCAACGGGGCAGCGGCGCCGGCAATGGGTGCCGCTGCCCCTTCTCTCCCCCTGGCTGTCGGCGCCGCTTCTCTCCCGCTGGCTATCGGCGCCGGCAGTGGAGCGCCGGTACCAATAGTCAGGGGGACAGAACGGGCAGCGGCGCCGATAGCCAGGGGGAGAGAAGGGCCGGCAGCAGGGCTCTAGACCCCAGGAAAGGCAGGGGGAGAGAAGCGGGCAGCGACGGCCTCTCTCCCCCTGCCTTTCCTGGGGGTGTGTCGGGGTATACACGCGCACACACGCACCCTCATTTTACCATGGATATTTGGGTAAAAAACTTTTTTACCCAAATATCTTTGGTAAAATGAGGGTGCGTGTTATAGGCCGGTGCGTGGTATACCCCGATAAATACGGTAATTATATGCAGGTTCCTATTCACTGATCCCACGTTTACTGTGAGTTCTAGCTTTTCATTAATTGCTAACATGCTCAACAAACAGAAATTATCGAAAAAAGAAAAATAGAAAAATGGAAAAAAATGAGTAAAATCATATTGTCGTAATGCCACCTTCGGGGAGATATATTTAGCATTTCCAAATATATCTTTTAGTATGCCAAACAGACTGGCTATAAATATCTACATTAGGTCTTATATGAACCCCATCTTAAATTGTTTAAAGGGATACTCCACTGGACAAAAAAATTCTTAAGTCAACTGGTGCCAGAAAGTTAAACAGATTTGTAAATTAAAAGAAAAAGAATAAGTGCAGTTCACAATTAATACACTAATCCAAGGTTAAATTGGGAAGGCACCTATACCCTAGGTGCAAGAGGAAAAAGTTCAGCAGCAAAAATATTTACCCAAAACCTCAAGGAGAGTGTATATAATATTAATATTTATAATGAATGGAACAGATCGTGCTTCAATTAACAGTAATATTTATTATAATATCACATTAATTATAAAAATTAGATTAAGATGATCCCCTCACAGGGCCCTATGGGGGATCAGACAATAAAATAAAATACACTAAAATAATTCCTGATGCCTCTAATGTGCGTTTATATAGCAGATAACATATAAAGATATCTAGCAATAAATGATTCCCTGTAAGGGTGTGAGTGTAATAGATCACAAAACTATTCTTTGAATAAAGATCAATAGCAATTAATATGAATGGCAGTTGTTATGGAACAATGTTGCAATATTGTCCTTCTGATATGAAAGTGTATCAGGATTACAGTATTCACTGAAGGCAGAGATATTAAAAGTTCCCGCAGAGTAAGATGTAATAGAAAGTCTGTGGACTAAAATGCCGATATTTGTCTGTGCTGGCAGGTGCTGACTAGAGATATTGCCGGTGATAATAGCAGCTGGTCTGAACTGCACCGGACCCGTTATTTAGGCTGCCCGTCTGTATGCACAGGATTATAGAAGCGCTTTAAGAGTAGAAGTTATGCGCTCACCGGTATCCGATGTTAGGCAGTCCACGTTAGTATCCGATCTGGGACAAGAGCTGTTTGCCGGTTCTCTGATGCACTCCAGTAGTCGGCCTCGTGGAGTTGGCGTGTGACGTCACTGGGAGCTCTGCTGGTACAACGGCCACACCGGAGTGGAGATGGAATAGGAGCCGTAAATGCTGGCCACATAGATCCTCTGCAAGGTATATTGAATTAAAACTGCAACTGCCAAGTGAAAAGCTGCACATATAGATGGCTTTTTCTTCCTAGACGCGTTTCAGGGTACTTGAATATCGACCCTTTCTTCAGTAGGAATATGTGTTTCTAAAAATCAGCTGCCTTTTTATTTAGCACGGTATCAGATTGGTAAAGTCACTTGGAAAATATGTTATGGATTAGATTCAATCTAACTGGAATAAGAGGCTGTTCACATTCAGTAAAACTAGGATACTAGCAATTATCTCAATAAATCATAAAGAATACATAAGTCGCAAGAGCAAAAACCACAAAAATATATCAATAGGACACATAAATATAATAGAAATATAATATACACCAAATGATAAAGTAAGAAAAAAATATTAGAATAAGAAAGAATACTGAGAGATAGTAAAAATGCTAAATGAAATACAATAAAAAATAAATAAATAAAAAATGTATAATATAGAAATGAAGAATAACAAGGAATACTAATAAAAATGCAGATGAAAATGATATAAATATATAAATATGAAGATGATAATAAGTGATAAAGCAAAAAAGTAATAAAAATAAGAATGAAAATGGTAGTAAAAATAAAAGTGAAAAATAAAGATAAAAATAAAAATGAAAATGAATATAAAAAAAATAAGAGTAAAAAAAATTCTAAATAAAAATAAAAAAGAAATAGAGATAAAAATAGAAATAGAAATAAAAAAAAAATAAAAATAAAGATAAAAATAAAAGTAAACATAAAAATAAAAATAAAAATAAGACTTAAAATAAAGAATAATCATAAAAATCAATATCACAGAACCATGATGCTAATTGTGGTAGCGGAGTCGACCGTGGCCAGCACCCCTAGATTAGACAGGGCGGTAGTCAGGGTCAAGTCCGCTCCCAACAAAAATCCAAACAGTTCAAAACTACAATTAAGTCCTCCGGGTTCCAATGTGGCAAATTCAAAGATCTTTTTACTCTCCGCTCTAGACATTTTTATCATGTAACTCCTTCCCCTCCAATCTTGTTTCACAACCTGAAGACCAACAAATGTGAATGAGTCCACAATGCTATTGTGAAATGTGATGAAGTGTACTGAAAGTGGGTGTTTAAGATTTTTAATTTTTATATTGTTGAGGTGTTCAGCGATTCTCATTTTTAATGGTCTTTTTGTACGCCCTATATAATGTTTCTTACATCCACATTCAATCAAATAAATGACTCCCTTCGTACTACACGTAAATAACTTGTTTATTTTCCATTTAAATGAATTTGTGTGAAGAGTGTACTTCTACTGTTTTTTTTAGGACCCTTTGTCTTAATGCAATTAGCGCACATATTGCACCTAACAAAACCCTTTGTACTCAACCATGAGCTAGTACCTTTTTTTTGAATTGGTGGTTTAACTGTAGGGGCTATTGTTATCCCCAAATTTGGGGCTCTGGTGAAAACTATAGGTGGGCGGGTTGGTAAAGACCAACCTATATCACGTTCTTGTTTAAGTATTTGCCAATGTTTATTAAATATTCTCTCTACCCTTTTATGGGAATTGTTAAATGGGATTACTATTTTCATGTTTGATTGGTCACTAACCTCCTTTTCTTTTACTACAAAAAAGTCCTTTCTATCTAGATGTTTCACATATTCTAGTGATTCTTTTAAGAGCGGATCAGGGTAGTCCTTATCCTTAAACTCGTTTGTTAGAGATGTTGCTTCTTCCAAAAATGTCTCATTAAGTGTGCAATTTCTTTTTAATCGGCGAAATTGTCCCCTAGGGACATTCGCCAACCATCTTGATAGATGGCAGCTTGAACATCCTATATAACTATTCTTTGCGGTGGGCTTTTGATAGGTGTTACAAACAAGTCTTCCCTGATCCGCTCTTATTTCGAAATCTAAAAAATTAATACTGAACTGACTTATAGTGGACGTAAAATGAAGATTAACGTGATTAGTGTTTAAGTGAGAAATAAATAGTTCTAAATCAACTGTGCTCCCATCCCAAATCAAAATAATATCGTCTATGTACCGCTTCCAGAGCACCAGGCTTGCGCCAAGGTGGGGTAAGATGTTTAGCTCCTCCCACGCCGCCATAAACAAATTGGCATAGCTTGGCGCAAACCTGGTGCCCATCGCGGTACCGACTAATTGTAGATAGTGATCCACCTCAAAGTTAAAATAATTGTGCGTCAAAATAAAATAAATGGCCTCCATGATAAAGTTAATTTGTGGTGTTTTAATGTGACCTTCCTCCAAACATTTCTTAACTGACTTGATCCCTACATCATGTTGTATAATAGTGTAAAGAGAGGAGACATCAAGTGTTGCTAATACAAATCTTTCACACCAATCAAATCCTTCAATTAATGCTATAACTTGTGTAGTATCCCTCAGATATGAGTGGGTCTTTTTTTTTACAAAGGGCTGTAGAAATCTATCTACGTACTGGGATAGGTTTGAAGTTATCGAACCTATCCCAGACATGAATGGACGTCCCGGGGGGTTAATAAGACATTTATGTGTTTTAACCCCTTAAGGACCAAGGACGTACCGGTACGTCCTTGGTCCTGCTCTTCTGAGATAATGCGGGGTTACTCATATCATGGCGGGCCCGGCGTCCTAGTGAAGCCGGGACCCGCCTCTAATAGCGCGCAGCGCCGATCGCGGCGCCGCATGCTATTAACCCTTTAGCCGCGCGCTCAAAGCTGAGCCGCGCGGCTAAAAGTGAAAGTGAAAGTTCCCGGCTAGCTCAGTCGGGCTGTTCGGAATAGCCGCGGCTAATCGCGGCATCCCGAACAGCTGACAGGACAGCGGGAGGGCCCCTTCCTGCCTCCTCGCTGTCCGATCGCCGAATGACTGCTCAGTGCCTGAGATCCAGGCATGAGCAGTCATCCGGCAGAATCGTTGATCACTGGTTTCTTATGAGAAACCAGTGATCAACATAGAAGATCAGTGTGTGCAGTGTTATAGGTCCCTATGGGACCTATAACACTGCAAAAAAAAAGTGAAAAAAAAAGTGAATAAAGATCATTTAACTCCTCCCCTATTAAAAGTTTGAATCACCCCCCTTTTCCAATAAAAAAAAACACAGTGTAAATAAAAATAAAAATAAACATATGTGGTATCACCGCGTGCGGAAATGTCCGAATTATAAAAATATATCATTAATTAAACTGCTCGGTCAATGGCGTGCGCGCAAAAAAATTCCAAAGTCCAAAATAGTGCATTTTTGGTCACTTTTTATATAATTTAAAAATGAATAAAAAGTGATCAATAAGTCCTATCAATGCAAAAATGGTACCGTTAAAAACTTCAGATCACGGCGCAAAAAATGAGCCCTGATACCGCCCCATACACAGAAAAATAAAAAAGTTATAGGGGTCAAAAGATGACAATTTTAAACGTATTAATTTTCCTGCATGTAGTTATGATTTTTTCCAGAAGTCCGACAAAATCAAACCTATATAAGTAGGGTATCATTTTAATCGTATGGACCTACAGAATACATATCAGGTGTCATTTTTACCGAAAAATGTACTACGTAGAAACGGAAGCCCCCAAAAGTTACAAAACAGCGTTTTTTTTCAATTTTGTCGCACAATGATTTTTTTTCCCGCTTCACCATAGATTTTTGGGCAAAATGACTGACGACAATACAAAGTAGAATTGGTGGCGCAAAAAATAAGCCATCATATGGATTTTTAGGTGTAAATTTGAAAGAGTTATGATTTTTTAAAGGCAAGGAGCAAAAAACGAAAATGCAAAAACGGAAAAACCTCCGGTCCTTAAGGGGTTAAGGAGACAGTAGAAGATAGGAAGACGTTCGGGAGTACCAATAATGAATTTGTGTTCTCCCTCACTAATTATTCCATCTTCTACTGCCCCCCTACATAATATTTGTAATTGTTCACTGTACATAGCAGTGGGATCCTGTTTTAATTGTTGATAAGAAATTATATCTTCCAACTGCCTCAAACACTCTGCATTATAGTCTGGGGTATTTATAGTCTGGGGTATTCTGGGGAACTTTTAATATCTCTGCCTTCATTGAATACTGTAATCCTGATACACTTTCATATCAGAAGGACAATATTGCAAAATTGTTCCATTACAACTGCCATTCATATTAATTGCTATTCATCTTTATTCAAAGAATAGTTTTGTGATCTATTACACTCACACCCTTACAGGGAACCATTTTTTGCTAGATATCTTTATATGTTATCTGCTATATGAACGCACATTAGAGGCATCAGGAATTATTTTAGTGTATTTTATTTTATTGTCTGATTCCCCCCATAGGGCCCTGTGAGGGGATCATCTTAATCTAATTTTTATAATTGATGTGATATTATAATAAATATTACTGTTAATTGAAGCACGGTCTGTTCCATTCATTATAAATATGAATATTATATACACTCTCCTTGAGGTTTTGGGTAAATATTTTTGCTACTGAGATTTGTAAATTACTTCTATTAACCTCTTAAGGACACAGCCATTTTTTCACATCAGACCACTGTCACTTTAAGCAGTAATAATTCTGGGATGTTTTACCTTTCATACTGATTCTGAGAGTGTTTTTTCATGACATATTCTACTTTATGTTATTGGTAAAATTTTGTCAATACTTGCATTATTTCTTGGTGAAAAATTCCAAAATTTGATGAAAAAATGTAAAATGTAGCATTTTTTTTTTATTTGAAGCTCTCTGCTTATAAGGAAAATTAATTTTCCAAATAAATTATATATTGATTCATATATACAATATGTCTGGTTTATGTAGGCATTATAAAGTTGACATGTTTTTACTTTTGGAATACATCAGAGGGCTTCAAAGTATAGCAGCAATTTTCCAATTTTTCACAAATTTTCTAAATCAAATCCACATCAAAACTGAACTGGTCCCTGGAAAATTTCTAAGGGCCTTCTTATTAGAAATACCCCATAAATGACCCCATTATAAAAACTGCACCCCTCAGTATTCAAAATGACATTCAAAAGGTTTGTTAACCCTTTAGATGTTTAACAGGAATAGCAGCAAATTGAAGAAGAAAATTCAGAATCTACAATTTTTACACTGGCATGTTCTTGTAGACCCAGTTTTTTAATTTTTACAAGGTGTAAAAGGAGATAAATATTCCTTAATTGTGTAACCCAATTTCTCTTGAGTAAGGAAATACCTCATATGTGTATGTCAAGTGCTCTGTGGGTGCACTAGAGGGCTCAGAAGGGAGCATGCCGAGACAGCTGTTTGTTGTTTGGGCATGCTGGGATTTGCAGTTTTGCAATATCTGGAGGGCTACAGCTTAGAGACCCCTGCACAGTGATCTCCAAACTGTGGCCCTCCAGATGTTGCAAAACTACAAATCCCAGCATGCCCAGACAGTAAACTGCTGTGTGGGCATGCTGGGAGTTGTAGTTTTGCAACATCTGGAGGGCTACAGTTTAGAGACCACTGTATAGTGGTCTCAAACTGTAGCCCTCCAGATGTTGCTAGGCAACTCACAGGCTTCCGGAGGATCTACGGAGCCGCATCGCTGTCCTCTTCTGCTGCCGATCACCGCCGCCGATCGGCGCCCGCTGCCGCTGGGTAAGTGGACCTATGGCGCCGGTCCTCGTCGGTTTCCCCATTCTGCCCAGCCTACAGTGAGTGGGCAGAACAGGGAAACCAAAAGTTAACCTCCTCCCCCGATCTGCTATTGGTCGTCGCTTCTAGACGACCAATAGCAGAGATAAGAAGGGTGGCATGCCTGCCACCTCACTCCTATCCCTTTAGAGGGATCGTGGGTGTCTTGGACATCCCCGATCCCCCTTATTTTCCTGGTCACCGGAGACCCGTATGACCCGGAATTGCCGCAAATGTAAATTCACTGGCGATTTGCGGCGATGGCCAACATGAGGAGGTCTGATGGCCCCCCTGGGCATTTGCGCGGGGTGCCTGCTGATCCATATCAGCAGTCACCCCGGTCCGGTCCCCTTCCGGCGGGCAGCAGGTACGTCCTGGATCCTTAAGTACCAGGGTGTCAGGATGTACTAGTATGCCCTGGGTCCTTAACTGGTTAAAAAATCTTAATCCTTCCAGTACTTATCAGCTGCTGTTATGATCCACAGGAAGTTCTTTTCTTTTTTAATTTCCTTTCTGCCTGACCACAGTCTTCTCTGCTGACACCTGTGGTCAGGCCGAAAGGAAATTAAAAAAGAAAATAACTTCCTGTGGATCATAACACCAGCAGCTGATTTTTAACTTCTATTTTGTAATAGATTTTTACTTCTAGTTTTTAATAGAAGTAATTTACCAAATCCGTTTAACTTTCTGGCACCAGTAGATAAAAAAAAAAAAAAAAAATGATTTCCAGTGGAGTATCCCTTTAACTCTCTTTTGTACTTCAGCCCTTTATTTAGCCATCCTCTGTAGATTTTGTCCAGAAGTACCAGAGGAAGAGCTCATAGATATATCTAATTGCCCCTCATGACATAACTGACATAACTGTCATGTGTTATGTCACGAGTGTAAATTAGCATTGATTTTAGTTAATGTTCTCCGATGAGTCCAAAAGTTTTTAAGTCCTATAGTTTTAATGTTGCTGAGTTCATGGCTTTAAATTAGGATACAAAAATGTACTTTTATCAAAGGGAAACTTTACCAGGTTTGTGCTTTATTTAAAAGGGAATCTATGGGTTAATTTATGATGGACATTCTAAGGAAATAACTAGGAATTAGCAGCATATACAATTAGTTTAGCACACTGTAAGTCAGTTGCCTCAAACTGCGACCCTCTAAATGCTGCAAAACTTCGACTCCCAGCATGCCCGGACAGCCAACGGCTGTCCGGGCATGCTGGGAGTTGAAGTTCTGCAACATCTGGAGGCCCACAGTTTGAGTCTACTACTGTAAGTTCTGTAAGTACTGTATCAGAATGTATTATGAAATACAGTCTATTCATGACCTGCTGTCTCCACCTGCAGAAACAAAGCACAATTACATGTTTCTGTAGATCCAAAAAATGATTAACCAATTCTTTGTTCGCAAAATAATATTAAATTGAACCCCCCCCACCTTGTCTGCAGTTAATTGAGATGGTAGGACCCCTACAGATCACCCTTTAATTCAACAATATGTAAAAGTAGATATCAATAGTGTAAGGAGGGGAGAACTCATAGAAAGGCAATGTTATATATTGTTATATTTCCTCCTCAATAGTATTCACAGCAATCATATTTGTGGTGAGCTTGTGGGGATGTAGGGTAGGTAGGGTGTAGCTGTGCAGTGATGAAAGGATGTTGGATTAACCCTTAAATGTCGTGATGCCAAGGTGCGGGTTCTTCCTCAGTATATAAATATATATATATATATATATATATATATATATCCTACCACCACCCGTCCCAGGAACGATAGGGAGGAATAAAGGATTGTCCACAATCAGAGGTTTAGTAAACTGGAAATAGCTTTACTGCAACTTTTGTGCAGGTTAACAGTCTTAACAGTCTTTACTGAGGACCAGACTGTAAGTTCCTCACAGTTGGTTGGGACCTTGTAGGGAATAAGCTCTGAGGCTTGCTTTACGCTGTTCCACTGAATTTAGGGTTTGGTTTTAGGTTCAGTAGTCATGTAGATTTAGGACTGAGTTTAGTTGAACTCACAGTTTTGTATTCAGCTGAAGTTAGCAGGCTTCAGGCCTAGATTTGTCAGAGCTTCTCTCCCTCTGCTAGTCCGGAACCCAAGAGAGTGAGGATTGGACAACAGCGTCCTTATATCTAAAGGGGCAAACTCATAGCTTATTGGTTCCCCCAACTGTCAGTCCCTTCACAAAGCATTGTGGTACATCATGTGACCCACTCATGTGACCTGAAAGGTCCTTAAGCTTAACCTAACAGTAGGCTTAGTAGTCATGTGACCTAAGGTCCTGGAAGTACTATATATATATATATATATATATATATATATATATATATTTATATATATATATATATATATATTATATACGAATTATATTTATCAAACACACAAAATTAAAGAAGGAAGAGGGGACAAGGGATTAAAGAAGGAAGAGGTGACAAGGGGTTAAAGAAGGAAGAGGTGACAAGGAAGAGGTGACTAGGAGGATCCTACCAGTATGCAGGAACTCTGACTTTGGGGACTTAGCACAGAAGGTACAGTACAATGTACAGTACCAGGACACCACATATTGATGTGTATCCATATTTCAGGTGTCCGTAGTGTCTATTCTGTAGACTACCACAGGAATAGTTATAAAATAATGCTAATAAAAAGGCTCAAGTTTCCAGTGTGTACAAGTACCCTATGGTCTCATATTAAACGCCCTGTATCAAAAAGCAGAACGCATGTATAAGTAGTGGAAGTCCAGAGTCATAGGCTGTTCCTGAAATACTCTGATCAACGAGGGAGCACCACCCTATACACGAGAGACATCTACAGACAGTGGCATCTCTAACAACACTTTGGGATTTAGGAAAAATCAAAAACCTCCAATGCATTTTAAGGACAACAGTCATAGAAAAGTTTTCAAAGACAATGGTCATGGCACAGTTTTGCATAGGTACCCTTTCCCCCATGTTATACTGCTCAGACAGTCACAGAATACAGAACTACTGTATCCATGGACTTACTGGTGACATTGTCTATGACTGTAGACCTTCGCTTCCTTTGTATTCTCCATCGGGACCAGACCGATATGCCAACTTATACCGCAGACTGTAGTAACATATCTATTGTCCCTTCTGCAGCCATTCCTACACAACCCTATTGTTTACACTGTCATCCTGCTGCTATGACCAATAGAATGCCTACTGCCCTGAATACTGTACCCACAGCACTTTACACCAAATACTTTGTAGATAATAGTGCCTGTGGACTTCAGATCCCAGATCAGACCACGAGACCCCCTCACATACACTGCCGCTCATGGTCCCCCTCCCTTACACCGACTGTTTCCCTTGGCCCCTTTCTATCACAAATACTAATGTTCATGGCTCACTCTATCACAAGTTCTGCTGTTCACGGCCCACTCTATCACAGAAACTGCTCCTCTGCCCTCCCCTCAGACTTGTCTCCATGTTCTCCTCCCCCTTCCTCACAAATTTGCTATGTTATCCCGATTACCTCCTTCTTCTTTGTGCTGTAGCTTGAGCTGAAACATCAATAAAAGTCCTTGAACTTCTAGCTGCTGATATGCTCTGTAGTTTTGTCATAATATGCGCAAAATCGCTTGCCAATTTTGCCCAAATAATGGAAAATACAAAAAAGATGCCTTTGGCTCCCTCAATTATGGCCCTATCCTGGGTAGATATTGTATGACTGGCTCAATGATACTATGGGTCCCTTAACAACAGGCTGCTACAGAAAAATGTTTTATGTGCAGCTACCCTCTAGATATCTCCTTGAAGAAGCATAAAGGAGGGGGCAATTCTACTGGAGCTATATTATTTTTTAAAACAATATTTTATTGGAAATGTTACAATGTTTCACTGTAGCCACAAGAATCAGGAAGAGGGACCTCCGGCCGCCATGTTGGATGATTGGATCCCTATGGCAGCGCCGCGGGCGATCTGATCATCTGTTCAAAGGACCGCAATGCCGCAGATGCCATAATCTGTATTGATCACGGCATCTGAGGGGTTAATGGCGGACATCAGCATGATCATAATAGCAGCCGGGACCTGCCGTGCATGATGCGAGTATAGGTCTGGTGCTATACTTAACCTCTAAGGATATGTTCCTAGTATGTATTTTTATTATTGTTGTGCAGTAGACACACATGTTTACAGTACATGTTGATATCTGCATTACAGATATGATGTGTTGGAGAGTTTTATTGTTTTGTACACTGGTAGATTAAACCCCTTAAGGACACAGCCCATTTTCACTTTAAAGGGGTACTCCGGTTAAACACTTTTTTTTTTTTTAAATCAACTGGTGCCAGAAAGTTAAACACATTTGTAAATTACTTCTATTAAAAAATCTTAATCCTTCCTGTACTTATTAGCTGCTGAATACTACAGTGGAAATTATTGTCTTTTTGGAACACAGTGCTCTCTGCTGACACCATGAGCACAGTGCTCTCTGCTGACATCATGAGCACAGTGCTCTCTGCTGACATCTCTGTCCATTTTAGGAACTGTCCAGAGTAGGAGAAAATCCCCATAGCAAACATATGCTGCTCTGGACAGTTCCTAAAATGGACAGAGATGTCAGCAGAGAGCACTGTGCTCATGATGTCAGCAGACAGCTCTGTGTTTCAAAAAGAAAAGAATTTCCGCTGTAGTATTCAGCAGCTAATAAGTACAGGAAGGAAGATTTTTTTAATAGAAGTAATTTACAAATATGTTTAACTTTCTGGCACCAGTTGATTTAAAAATAAAAAGTTTTTCACCGGAGTACCCCTTTAAGGACCAGGCCAATTTTATTTTTGCATTTTCGTTTTTTCCGCCTCGTCTTCTAAAAATCGTAACTCTTTTAAATTTTCATCCACAGACTAGTATGAGGGCTTGTTTTTTGCGCGAGCAGTTGTCCTGCATAATGACATCACTCATTTTACCATAAAATGTATGGCGCAACCAAAATAATTCTATTTGTGTGGGGAAATTTAAATGAAGGTTTCGTTTTCACGCCGTACAATTTACGATAGAAAATGACGTGTTCTTTATTGTCAACAGAAATATATAGAAAAAGACAGAGGAGACACAATGCGCATCTAAGCGTAGTAAAAAAAAAAAAAAATATATATATAGATAATCTGAGTGTAAAAGAAAGTAATTAAATAATTAAATTAAATAAAAAATGGATGTCGGCTCCAAGGAAGGGGGGGAGCAGCCGTTTCCAGATTCGTGTTTTCAGTTGTTATGTTAGGTTTGCTCACCTTTCTGTGTTGTACCATGGGCACAACACCAGTAGACGCTTGTTTCCCACTATTCTGGGGGGACACAGATTGGAGGAGAGCAGCCGGCACTAGACCCGTTCTCACCGGCGGAGGACGGTCACTGGAATGGAAGAATATCGGTCCCGTGGTCCCGAGAAAAAAGAGAAGTGCTTCTGTGGGCGCTCACCTCCGTCACAGATGTAGTCCGTCACAGGTATGTGGAAGTTTCCGAGAACTTGGTAAAATAAAACCGCTTGGACACGGATGTATTATGTGTTCTTTATTGTGTGGGTCAATACGATTAAAATGATACCCATGATTATATACTTTTCTATTATTGTTACGCTTAAAAAAAATCGCAAACTTTTTAACCAAATTAGTATGTTTAAAATCCTTCTTTTTTGATGACCTATAAATTTTTCATTTTTCTGTATAAGCAGCGGTATGAGGGCTCATTTTCTGCGCCATGATCTGTACTTTTTATTGATAGAACATTTGTGTATATAAAACTTTTATTTATTTTTTTATAGATTTTTTTTAATAAAATGTGTCAAAAAAAGAAGAAATTTTGCGCATTTCTTTTTTTTTTTATGTTCACGCCGTTCACCATACGGGATCAGTAACATTATATTTTAATAGTTTGGACATTTACACAGGCGGCGACACCAAATATATGTATAAATTATTATTTTTTACACTTTATCCCCCATAAAATGGGGAAAAAAGGACATTTTACATTTTTATTGGGGGAAGGGATATTTCCAATTTTTTTTACTTTTTTTTAATACTTTTTTTACTTTCATTTTTACACTTTAATAGTCCCCATAGGGGACTATCTATAGCAATCATTTGATTGCTAATACTTTTCAGTGCTATGCATAGGACACAGCACTGATCAGTTTTATCGATGATCTTCTGCTCTGGTCAGCTCGATCTCAGACCGGAGCAGAAGACCCCGGGAGACAGCTGAAGTAAGGTGAGGGGACCTCCGGCCGCCATGCTGGATAATCGGATCGCCGCGGCAGCGCTGCAGGTGATCCGATCATCCATTCAAAGTAGCGCACTGCCACAGATGCTGTGATCTGTATTGATCACTGCATCTGAGGGGTTAATGACGGACATCCGCGCGATGGCAGATGTCTGCCATTACCGGCGGGTCCCTGGCTGCTGATAGCAGCCGGGACCTGCCGGACATGATGCGAGCATCGCTCCGGTGCTCGCGGTCATGACGGAGCGTTAATGTACGCCATGGTGCATTTACGTCCATTACGTACATTTACGCCCATTGTCCTTAAGGGGTTAAAGTTTGTAAATAATCAACTTAAAGGGGTTATCCAGGAAAAAAAATTTTTTTATATATATATCAACTGGCTCCAGAAAGTTAAACAGATTTGTAAATTACTTCTATTAAAAAATCTTAATCCTTTCAGTACTTACGAGCTTCTGAAGTTAAAGTTGTTCTTTTCTAAGTGCTCTCTAATGACACTTGTCTTGGGAAACACCCAGTTTAGAAGAGGTTTGCTATGGGGATTTGCTTCTAAACTGGGCGGTTCCCGAGAGCACTTAGACAGAAAAGAACAACCTTAACTTCAGAAGCTCATAAGTACTGAAAAGATTAAGATTTTTTAATAGAAGTCATTTACAAATCTGTTTAACTTTCTGGAGCCAGTTGATATATAAAAAAAACTTTTTTCCTGGATAACCCCTTTAAAACTGGTGATATATTTCTGAAAAAAGGTTTTATTGTAATAAATATATAAAATGCTTTAAAATGTGACCTCCATGATGCCATTACAGTTATTGCAGTAATACACTATTGTATTTAAAAAAAGTTATAATACAAATCTCAATGTTATGCATAAACACATGTTGAACAATAAAACATGTTTTGCATTTGGTTGGCATTATTTAACTAAAACCTGTGAAAAGAAACAATGTGAAATGTAATTTTACTTTATTTTAAACAAACTGTGCGATTATTTTGCCATCTGGCGAAAACAACAAATAACAAAAAATTTCTGCACTAGCTGCAGATGCTCTGCGATTATTTGCAATTTTTGCCATAGCTCGAGGGGGACACGTCCTAGGGGGGAAAGGTGCATGGTTTTAGGTAAAGGGGGTGTGCCTGTCCCCACTCACCAGCATGAGCGAACAAGTTCACTGGATTTATGTATATGCGTCCACCTCTAGATAAATCCAGCAAGCTTGATAATGTCAGGTAATAGTAAGATCCTGTGATGACTGTAATAAAAATGTGTTTTAGTGGACGTAACTATAATATAACAAGTGTCCAGCAGCAAAGTGTTATATCTAGAGATGAGCGGACTTACAGTAAATTCGGTTCGTCACGAACTTCTCGGCTCGGCAGTTAATGACTTATCCTGCATAAATAAGTTCAGCTTTCAGGTGCTCCGGTGGGCTGGAAAAGGTGGATACAGTCCTAGGAGACTCTTTCCTGGGAATGTATCCACCTTTTCCAGCCCACGGGAGCACCTGAAAGCTGAACTAATTTATGCAGGATAAGTCATCAACTGCCGAGCCGAGAAGTTCGTGACAAATCGAATTTACTGTAAGTTTGCTCATCTCTAGTTATATCCATTAAAATATAATACAAAGAAGCAAAAGCCGGCATATTCAGTAAAAACATCCAATTTTATTTGAAGTCAAACTAAGTGATCCAAACACATAACCCTGGTGCCTGGCTGATATGTTTCAGACAATTGGATCACAATGTTGTTTGGATAATATTGGATATTTTTACTGGATATTGTGCAAAGATTTCCAGTTCACCTAACCCAGGATGCAAAATAATGCAAACTGCAGTCAATAATTCAAGACCCCAGTAGAAGTAAAATGGTTACTTAATTCAGTATCTCTTAAAGGCTAGTTTTCCACACAGGGTTTTTCCTGGCATTTTTTTTTTTAACTGCCACTGCAGACTTGGGCCAAAGCCAGAAGTGTATTCTGAGAAATACACTGCTCAAAAAAATAAAAGGAACTCTAAGATAACACATCCTAGATCTGAACGAATGAACGAATCGTATGAAATACTTTCATCTTTACATAGTTGAATGCGCTGACAACAAAATCACACAAAAATGATCAATGGAAATCAAATTTATCAACCCATGGAGGTCTGGATATGGAGTCACAATCAAAATCAAAATGGAAAACCACTCTACAGGCTGATCCAACTTTGATGTAATGTCCTTAAAACAAGTCAAAATGAGGTTCAGTAGTGTGTGTGGCCTCCACGTGCCCGTATGACCTCCCTACAACACCTGGGCATGTTCCTGATGAGGTGGCGGATGGTCTCCTGAGGGATGTCCTCCCAGAACTGGACTAAAGCATCCGCCAACTCCTGGACAGTCTGTGGTGCAATGTGCCGTTGGTGGATGGAGCGAGACATGATGTCCCAGATGTGCTCAATCGGATTCAGATCTGGGGAACGGGCGGGCCAGTCCATAGCATCAATGTCTACCTCTTGCAGGAACTGCTGACACATTCCAGCCACATGAGGTCTAGCATTGTCTTGCATTAGGAGGAACCCAGGGCTAACCGCACCAGCATATGGACTCACAAGGGGTCTGAGGATCTCATCTCAGTACCTAATGGCAGTCAGGCTACCTCTGGCAAGCAATTGGAGGGCTGTGCGGCCCCCGTAAGAAATACAACCCCACACCATTACTGACCCACCGCCAAACCGGTCATGCTGGAGGATGTTGCAGGCAGCAGAACATTCTCCACGGTGTCTCCAGACTCTGTCATGTTTTTCACATGTGCTCAGTGTGAAACTGCTTTCATCTGTGAAGAGCGCAGGGCGCCAGTGGTGAATTTGCCAATCTTGGTGTTCTCTGGCAAATGTCAAACATCCTGCATGGTGTTGGGCTTTAAGCATAACTCCCACCTGTGGACATCAGGCCCTCATACCACTCACATGGAGTCTGTTTCTGACCGTTTGAGTGGACACATGCACATTTGTGGCCTGCTGGAGGTCATTTTGAAGGGCTCTGGCAGTGCTCCTGCTTGCACAAAGGCAGAGGTAGCGGTCCTGCTGCTGGGTTGTTGCCCTCCTACGGCCTCCTCCACATCTCCTGGTGTACTGGCCTGTCTCCTGGTAGCGCCTCCATGCTCTGGACACTACACTGACAGACACAGCAAACCTTCTTGCCACAGCTCATATTGATGTGCCATCCTGGATGAGCTGCACTACCTGAGCCACTTGTGTTGATTGTAGACTCCGTCTCATGCTACCACTAGAGTGAAAGCACTGCCAGCATTCAAAAGTGACCAAAACATTTGCCAGGAAGCGTAGGAACTGAGAAGTGGTCTGTGATCACCCCCTGCAGAACCACTCCTTTATTGGGGGTGTCTTGCTAATTACCTATAATTTCCACCTATTGTATGTTCCATTTGCACAACAGCATGTGAAATTGATTGTCAATCAGTGTTGCTTCCTGAGTGGACAGTGTGATTTCACAGAAGTGTGATTGACTTGGAGTTACATTATGTTAAGTGTTCCCTTTATTTTTTGAGCAGTGTATAAAGGAAGGAATTATACTTTTCCTGCTGGATCCACTTTGACTTTGGCTCAAAAACTGCATGGCTGTTTTCCAAAAATGTGAGAAAATAACCTGTGTGGAAACCTAACCAAAAACAGGTACAGCAAACATAGCACCACTATGACACGTTTCAGGCCTCGTGGGCCTTAATTATCATTGCAATGTCTAAGGATTCAAAAAGTCTGAAACAACTTGACTCCTTGGGGATGTAGCCCATTATAACCCTAGGGACGGAAGCATTTTTTGCAATTCTGACCACTGTCACATTAAGCATTAATAACTCTGGAATGCTTTTACTTTTCATTCTGATTCCGAGATTGTTTTTTCGTGACATATTCTACTTCATGTTCATCTACTTCATTGTTGTCGATACTTCTTTCTTGGTGAAAAATTCAAAAATTTCATGAAAAAATTGAAAATTTTGCATTTTTCTAACATTGAAGCTCTCTGCTTGTAAGGAAAACCTTACAAGGAAAACCTAATTCCAAATAAATTATATATTGATTCCCAAATACAATATGTCTACTTTATGTTTGCATCATAAAGTTGACATGTTTTTACTTTTGGAAAACATCAGAGGGCTTCAAAGTTCAGCAGCAATTTTCCAATTTTTCACAAAATTTTCAAAATCTGAATTTTTAAGGGACCGGTTCAGTTTTTAAGTGGATTTAAAGGGCCTTCATACTAGAAATACACCATAAATGACTGAATTATAAAAGCTGCACCCCTCAAAGTATTCAAAATGACATTCAGAAAGTTTGTTAACCCTTTAGGTGTTTCACAGGAATAGCAGCAAAGTAAAGGAGAAAATTCGAAATCTTCATATTTTACACTCGCATGTTCTTGTAGACCCAGTTTTTGAATTTTTACAAGGGGTAATAGGAGAAAAAGCCCCCCAAAATTTGTAACCCAATTTCTCTCGAGTAAGGAAATACCTCATATGTGTATGTAAAGTGTTCGGTGGGCACAGTAGAGGGCACAGAAGGGAAGGAGCGACAGTCGGATTTTGGAGAGTGAATTTTTCTGAAATGGTTTTGGGGGGCATGTCACATTTAGGAAGCCCCTATGGTGCCAGAACTGCAAAAAAAAAATCACATGGCATACTATTTTGGAAACTACACCCCTCAAGGCACGTAACAAGGGGTCCAGTGAACCTAAACACCCCACAGGTGTTTGACGACTTTTCGTTAAAGTCGGATGTGTAAATGAAAAAAAAAATTCACTAAAGTGCAGTTTTTTTCCCCAAATTTACAATTTTTACAAATGGTAATGGGAGAAAAGGACCCCCAAAATTTGTAGTGCAATTTCTCCCGAGTACAGAAATACCCCATATGTGGCCCTAAACTGTTGCCTTGAAATATGACAGGGCTCTGAAGTGAGAGAGCGCCATGCACAGTCTATGGTTGTCCGGCAATACTGGGAGTTGTGGTTTTGCAACAGCTGGAGGCTCTGTTTAGGAAACACTGCCGTATGAGAAGTTTTTACTTTTTATTGGGGGGGGGGACGTGTAAGGGGATGTATATGTAGTGTTTACTTTTTATTATTTGCTAGTGTAGTGTAGTGTTTTTAGGGTACATTCACACAGGCAGGGGTTCACAGTACGTTTTCCGCTGGGAGTTTGAGCTGCGGCCAAAAATTTGCCGCAGCTCAAACTTGTAGAAGGAAATCCACTGCAAACCCCCACTGTGTGAATGTATCCTGTACATTCACATGGGGGGGGGGCACCCCAAACCTTCAGCTGTGGCAAAATGACAACTCCCAGAATGCACTGACAGACTGTATATGCTGGGAGTTGTAGTTTTACAACAGCTGTAAGCACACTGGTGGGGAACCACTGAGTTAGAAAACAGACTCTGGCTCAATGATTCCAACCAATGTGCCTCCAGTTGTTGCAAAACAACAACTCCCAGCATGTACGGTCTGTCAATGCATTCTGGGAGTTGTAGTTTTGCAACAGCTGGAGGCACATGGGTTGGAAACACTGAGTTAGGAAACAGACTCTAGCTCGGTGTTTCCCAACCAGTGTGCCTACAGCTGTTGCAAAACTAAAATTCCCAGCATGGCCAGACAGTCAGGGATGCTGGACGTGTAGTTCTGCAATATCTGGCCCTTCATATGTTGCAGAACTACAACTCCCAGCATGCCAGGACAGTCTGGGTATGCTTGGAGTTGTAGTTATGCAACAACTGGGGAAGAACAGTTTGGAGACTGCTAAGTAGTGGTCTCCAAACCACTCCAGACTGTCCAGGCATGCTGGGAATTGTAGTTCTGCAACATATGAAGGGCCAGATATTGCAGAACTACATGCCCAGCATCCCTGACTGTCTGGCCATGCTGGGAGTTGTAGTTTTGCAACATCTGGAGGGCTACAGTTTGGAGACCACCATATAGTGGTCTCCAAACTGTGCCACTTCAGATGTTGCAAAACAACAACTCCCAGCATGCCCAGACAGTCAGTGCATGCTGAAAGTTGTAGTTTTGCAACATCTGGAGGACCACAGTTTAGAGACCACTATACAGTGGTCTCCAAACTGTGACCCTCCAGATGTTGCAAAACTACAACTCCCAGCATGCCCAGGCAGCCTTTGGCTGTGTGGGCATGCTGGGAGTTGTAGTTTTGCAGCTTTTAGAAGGCCACAGAGAAGATCACTTGCTGCGATCTTCACTGCAGCCTCCTGCACGCCGCACTTTCCGGCCGCTCCAACTGCCGTCGATGCCGCTGCCGCCGCTGGTCCAGGACGCGTCCACCGGTCTGGGTAAGTCGGACCATGCTCCCCCCTCGCCGCCTGTATTCCCCCCGCTCTGCACCAACTTCCGATCAGTGGGCAGAGCAGGGGGAAATGAACTCTAACACGGCTTTCTCTAAGGCACAAGGCAACAAAGATCCGGCAGGGGAGAGAGGAGGGTGGAGGAATTTATAAATGAGCCACAGGTGAATTACACTAATGAGCGCACTGACCCTTTAAATCTCAAAGCTCCTCAGGCTCCCAAGATCTCTTCTCAGGACCATAACCCTCCCAGTACACCAAAAAAAAGTTTACCTCTCAGTTTCTGTCGCAAGAATCTGTTTTAGGGTGCATTCACACCACGTTTTTGCAATACAGTTCCCGTATCAGGTTTTTGATGAAAAACGGATTCCTCAAAACCTGATTAAACTGTATCAAAACGTGTGTACAAATTTTAACCCGTATAAAGTTAAAAACCGTATACGGTTTAAAAAATTATGTCCGGTTGCATCCGTGTTTTAAGAAAAAAACTTATACGTTTTTTAACTTTTCACTCCATTATGAATAAAGTTTCACTTGTTTGATTGAAATTCCAAGAGAAAAAACTGTACAAAGTCAAAAACTGGATGGTGAAAACCGGATGGAACCGTACGCACATACAGTTCTGTACGGTTCCCATTGACTCCCATGTTTAAATAAAAAACGTATACGGTTTAATACAGTTTTTCACCCGGACCAAAAACCGTGGTAGGCTACAGTTTTGGGTACGGGAAAAAAACTGACAAAACCATACAAGATGCAACACGGACACAACCTGATGCATCTTTTGGCATACGTTTTTCAATGGAGAGTAACTGCATAAGGTTTTCAATACAGTTCCATACAGTTTTCACATAGAAAATGTTTACGGGAACTGTATTGCAAAAACATGGTGTGATTGCACCCTAACTTTGTAGATGTCAGAAGAGCCGAAGACAGGTGTGGGGACAAGATTCTTCTGAGAGAACCGGTTTATGACAAGAGGCATGAGGAGAGAGAGACGTGAAAGGAATTGGGAATAGCTGGTAGACGGAGTTTGTAGGAGACAGGATTGATTTTTTGTAGAATATGGAAGGGACCAAGGTAGCGGGGACCAAGCATGTAACAAGGGATCTTGAAGCGGATGTACTTGGATGAAAGCCACACCATGTCACCAGGAGAGAAGGATGAAGGAGGTCTTCTACTTTTATCTGCTTGTGCCTTCATGCGTGAAGAAGCCTGGCATAATGACTGTCGGGTCTGTTGCCAGATGGTGGAGAAGTCACCGACCAGCTCATCAACAGCAGGCACACCGGAGGAGACTGGGAGAGAAAGAGGAGAACGGAGTTGGAGTCCATAGACAATAAAAAAGGGGTCAACCTTGTGAACTCGGAATCCTTATGATTATATGAGAATTCAGCCCAGGGGAGAAGGTCAACCCAATCATCTTGGCAAGCTGAAACAAAATGCCAAAGATAAGTCTCAAGGATTTGATTAACCCTCTCCACCTGACCGTTGGACTGAGGGTGGTAGGTCGAGGAGAAGTCAAGATTGATGTCCAGATGGTTACAAAGGGCTCACCAGAATTTAGAGACAAACTGCACACCTCGATCCGAAACGATATGCTGAGGAAGACCATGTAAACAAAAGACCTGTAACAAGAAGTACTTCGTCAGCTGCGGGGCAGAATGAAGATCTGGTAGAGGAATGAAATGAGCCATCTTGGAAAACCGATCTACAACGACCCAGATGACAGTGTTATTATGAGATGGTGGCAAATCGGTGATGAAATCCATGGCAATATGGGTCCAGGGAGTCTCTGGAATGGGTAAATGCTGTAAGAGTCCTGCAGGTCTCTTACAGGGCACATATTTCACAGGATCGAACAAAATTAGAAACATCACGTTCAAGATAGGGCCACCAGTAGTGCCGGGAAATAATAAGTAGAGTCTTGCATATTCCAGGATGTCCTGCTGTCAAGGAAGAATGACCCCATTTCACGACCTTGCGTCTCAATCTGGCGGGCACAAAGGAGGAACTTGCTGAATCTCAGCAGGAGCAGCAGGAATCAAACGGTCAGGAAGAATAATATGCCTAGGCGTGGAGTCCAAACCAATGACGTCAGAGGATCTGGAGAGAGCATCAGCCCTGATGTTCTTGTCTGCTGGACAGAAGTGAATGAAGAAGTTAAACCTAGAAAAGAACAGTGACCATCTTGCCTGTCGAGGGTTCAAACGCTTAGGAGACTGAAGGTATAGAAGATTCTTGTGGTCGGAGTAGATGCTGACCAGATGGGAAGAACCTTCCAATTAATGTCGCCATTCCTCCAAAGCTAGCTTGGTAGTGAGGAGTTCACGCTCTCCAATGGAATAATTCCTCTCAGCAGGAGAGAATGTCTTGGAGAAGAACCCACAAGTTACACTCTTCCTCTTGGCGTTTTTCTGAATGAGAATAGCTCTAATAGATGAGGCATCAACCTCCAAAGCAAAGGGATCCTCTCCGGATCAGGTCTTGTAAGCACAGGAGTAGAGGCAAACAGACTTTAAACGGGAGAAGGCCTCTTGAGGCCAAGATTAAAGATTAGATGCCTTCTTAGTGAGAGCCACAATAGGAGCAAGCAAGGACGAAAAATGTGGGATAAACTGACAATAATAGTTAGCGAATCCCAGAAAGCGTTGAATAGCACATAGGCCCGAAGGACGAGGCGAATCCAATACTGCTGACATCTTATCTGGATCCATCTGCAGGCCATGATGAGAGACATTGTAGCCAAGAAACGGAAGACTAGATTTTTTGAACAGGCATTTCTCCAGTTTGGCGTGGAGATGATTCTTCCGCAGTCGCTGAAGAACCAGACAAACATGAGAACGATGCTCCTCTAGGTTGAAAGAGAAGATCAGGATGTCATCTAGGTATACAACAAACCAGAAGTAGAGAAGATCACGGAAGATATCATTGACAAACTCTTGAAAAACGGCTGGAGCATTGCAGAGACCAAAAGGCATTACAAGACACTCACAATGTCCGTCATGAGTATTGAAGGCCGTTTTCCATTCATCTCCCTTGCAGATACGAATGAGGTTACATGGCTTTGGTCTCAGGAACTGATAGAGGGTACATCCTTCCACAAGGAGGATTGTTACCAGGCAGAAGATCAATAGGGCAGTCATAACGACGATGTGGAGGCAGAGCCTCAGCCTGTTTCTTGCAGAAAACATCAGAGAAATCTTGGTAAGGAACCGACAGGCCAGATAAAGGAGGAAGATGAGAAACAACTTAAAGCAGAACTGGTTGGAGGAAAACATTTTTTACAGGATTGTCCCCAGCGAATTATTTCTCCAGGAAACTGAAGAGGTGGACGTCAAAACATGGGTGTCAGACGGGTAGGTTCCCTCTCTAAGTGCAGTTCCTGTTGTTTCCCAACAAAATGCACATCAATGCATGTGGCCAAGTGGATAAGTTCTGTCAAAGAAGATGGAGGATCACGTGCTGGATGGTATCTTTAATCCTGCTTGACAGTCCTTTTTTGAATGTGGCACACAAGGCCCCATCATACCAGGCAAGTTCAGAGGCTAGAATACGGAAATGCACCGCGTAGTCGCCAACTGTAGAATTCCCTTGACAGAGGTTCAGCAACGCCTTCTCAGCTGAAGAGGCACGTGTGGGTTCCTCAAAGACACTGAAAAATTCTGCCAAGAAGGCCGATAAATTGGAGGATACTGGATCACCACAGTCCCAAAGAGGTGTAGCCAAAGCCAGGGTTTTTCCGTACAGTAGACTAATGACAAAGGCCACCTTCGTATGTTCCTTCGGAAACAGTTCAAACATGAGCACCAAGTGCATGGAGCACAGCCTCTGTATGACTTGTAACAAAGCCTCTGTATGACTTGGAATCCCCATCATACTTGGGAGGTAAAGGCAGGCATAGCTGAGAAGAAACTGCAGGAGCTGGAGGTGGGAGTGAGACAGATTGTGGTACCTGCTGCTGTTGCAAGGCCAAAAGCTGTTGCATCATGGCTGAAAGTTGAGAAAATTGCTGCGCCTGTCGGGCCAACTGCAGCGACTGACGTACCACAACGGAGGGAAGATCCGCAACTTCAGGCAGGGGTACCTCAGCGGGATCCATGGCCAGATCTTACTGTTACATTCACGTTTCAGAAGACAGGAACACCGGTGGATCTGCTGGACCTGTGTGGCAGATGACTCGGACCGTACCAGGAAGCGGAGTCTAAGGTGCCACTGGTTTTCACCAGAGCCTGCCGCAAAGCGGGATGGACTTACTGCGGCAGGCGGCACCCAGGTCGCTACCCCTGGCACGGCTCGACCAAACAGGCGGCTGAGGAGATGCGAGGCACAGGAGGGATAAGGCAACTCATAATCTGGATAGCAGAAGGTCAGGGCAGGCGGCACAGTAGCACAGTCAAGAGATGTAGCAGGAGTTCAGTAGGCAGGAGCCAGGTCAAAGTCAGAAAGCAAGGGATCAGATACACGGCAAGGCAATACTGATGAATGCTTTCTCTAAGGCACAAGGCAACAAAGATCTGGCAGGGGAGTGAGGGGGGTGGAGGAATTTATAAATGAGCCACAGGTGAATTACACTAATGAGCGTACTGGCCCTTTAAATCTTAAAGCTCCGGGGCACACATGCCCTAGGGACAGGGAAATGGACACCGGAGCAGAGAGGTGGAGGCAGGAGAAACACCCGGAGAGTGATGGACCGGGGCTCACATGCAGGCACGTCTTGTGATGTGAGTCCCAGCCCTGTTGGCAGCAGCAGGTTAGTGGGAACCCTGCGCTCACGGCCAACGAGTGCGGCTGGAGCACATAACGTAACAATAGGCCATAAAGAAAAATGTTGAAGAACCTTTTTAACCGATTTGCCCCAAATATTTGCCCTGCCTTTGATCATGATCATTTCAATGGATCTTCTTGTTAGCTCAGGCAAGATGGTTGATATTACTCTGTCCTACTGACTGAATTATAAGAGCAGACTAGTTGCTTTTTCTGCTAACTATAGTTACCTTTAAGTAAACATATGTATTCATCATTGCTTTGCATCAAAATAGCTTTACAGGCAAAGACATTGCTACTTGTATGACTGCTTCTAAATCAACCATTTATGGGATAATCAAGAAGTTCAAAGAAATAGATAGGTGCAATTGTTTTAAAGAAGGTTTCAGGTCCCCCAAGAAAGTCCAGCAAGTGCAAGAACTTTCTCGTAAAGAGGATTCAGCTATGGGATCTGTACAAAACTAGTGTAGTACTTGCTTAGGAATGGCAGCGGGCTGATGTCAGTGCCTTTGTATGCAAAGTTTTCTGTTGTCAAGAAGGGCCACAAAGAAGTCACCTCTCTCCAAGAAAAACATCAAGGACAGATTGACATTCTGCAGGAATTACAGGGAATGAACTATAGAGGAATGGAGTAAAGTTATTTTCTCTGATGAAGCACCCTTCAGTAAGCCATAAGATCTGTGTCATACCAACAGTTAAGCATCCTGAGATCATTTATGCGTGGGGTTGCTTTTCATTCATGAGTGGGCTCATTCACAATTTTGCCAAAGAACATTGCTATGAATTGAGGTTTGGTATCTAAACATTCTCCAAGAGTAACATCTCCCAACAATCTATGAGTAAGGTGAAGAATGCTTTTTCAAGCATTAAGGCGCACTATGTCACAGAGCAACTGTGATAACCAAGTGGACAGTGAGCAAAACATTAAAATTTTGAGTCAATGGCCAGAAAAAATCCCAGTGTTCATCATAGGAATCATAGGTTATAATAACAGATTTTTTGCCTGAAATGTCTTTAGTTATTGCAACTTGTATAAGCACTACTGGCCCTTAACTCCTTAGTCTCTGCCCATACATAATTTTACGGTGGTCACTATGGGCTTAGACAAGGCTGCTGTGCCATGATTGCAGGAGCTCAGATGTCAGTATGACAGTCAAGCTCCTGTAACTGCCAGGACTGGAGAAATCTCCAATCCCCACAGTTTAACCCCGTATATGCTTTCATTAAATCATGACTGTGGCTTTTATAGGATTTGTGGGACTTTGTGACTAGTGTTGCTCACGAATATTCGCAATTCGAATTTTATTCGCGAATATCGCATATTCGCGTATTCGCAAATATTCGCGAATATAGCGCTATATATTCGTAATTACGAATATTCTTATTTATTTTTTTTTTCACAGTAAACATCACAGTGATCATCCCTCTCTGCTTCCAGCTTATGTGGTGTAAGAAGGCTCTAATACCACTGTGTGAGACTGGCGTGCGAATTTTCGCATATGCGAATTTCCGCATATGTTTATTTTTGTATATACAAATTTTCGCATATATTCATTTTCGCACACGCGAATATTCGCATATGCGGAAATAAACCGAGAATATTACGAATATGCGAATATTCGCGAATATGACGAATAGTCGTCCATATATTCGCGAATATTCGCGAATTCGAATATGGCCTATGCCGCTCAACACTATTTGTGACCCACATCAGAAGTCCTGATGTATATAGTGCTTATCAGCATAATATTGGCAAGCATAATTTAGTGCACTACAGTAGTAGTGCAGTGTGTTATATGAGAGATCATGACACATGTTAAAAAGTGGGAAAAAAGTTTAGAATAATTTAAAAAACAATAAAAATAAATTAAAGGAGTACTATGGCACTTTTTTTGTATTAACCCTCTGTGCCTGGGCTGCAAAATGAAACAAAACAAACTTTAACTCACCTGCCTATGTTCCCCCGTTGCTCCGATGTCGGTGTCCTCTTCTCTCGTCCCTGTTTCATTTTGCAGCCCGGGTATGGAGGGTTAATAAAACAAAGCGCCATAGTACTCTTTTAATGTGATTTTAAAAAAAAGTCAGTATTTTGTTTATTAGTCTTCCAAACCCTGGAAATTATAGCAATTAAAAAGTTAAAAATACCTAAAAATTATATATAAAACTAAACTACTAAACTAAATACATTTATAAATTCGATATCGCTGTAATATTACTGACCCAGAGAATAGAATTATAATGGTATTTTTACTACACACTGAATAGTGTCCATACACATAACAGAATAATGCCAACATTAATTTTTTTTCATTATTCCCCAAAAATAATTAATACAATTTAATCAAAAAGTTATATGAATTCCAAAATAGTGCCATAAAAAGTCCAATTGTCCCAGAAAAAAACAAGCCCTCACATAGCTATGTCAATTTTTTTTTTAAAGTTGCAGCTCTTAACATGTGACAATGAAGAAAACTAAACAATAAGGACCAAATTGACTTAGCCACGAAGCAAGGGGTTAAAGTGGTGCAGCTTGTCAGTTTCACTTTAGCCCTAGTCAGTGTCTTCTAGTCACACCTAAGGTAAGGTTATATATTCTCTTACATTAATTTCATGAGAATCTTTACCTCAAAATAAAAAAAAAATTCTCCATTTTAACAGAGCAATGATCATTCCCACAGTGAGCCATTCCTTTCATCCCTCTTTAATGAGAAAATAGTATTTATCACTTTAAGAGGAATACCATAGCTATTAAATAGGCTTCTTCTTTAGATAAAGCAGCCCTATAAATATGTGTAACACATACTTCTTTTTACTTATTACTGTCTCATTCTGTCAGAAAACACTGTATGAACTCCTCTCGTATCCCCACTGAGTCATATTTTATCAGGGATTCTAAATTCAGCCTGTGTTCTATTATGAGACATGTTTCAGTGTTTTGACTGCAGTCTGAGAGAAGAAATTTACAACAACTTTCTATAACGTTACCAGAACCCCTTTTAGATTTCAGGAGGACAGAACAGAACTATATAAAATGCATCATGTGTTGTAAAATAGAGGAATCATATTGCATGCTAAATTTAGAGGGAACAAGTCAGTTCCTGATTGCATTCTGCCACTGTGTCTGTGATGCCATATATTTAGTAAAAACTACTTTGATTGGCGGTTCTGGCAGGTGGTAACTAGTCACAGAGGAGGAGAGGAAGCAACATCTAGTCACGCTGCCTGTGCCCTCCTACCTCCCAATCAGGCGGGATTGACATCCTGAGTTCTGGAACAGAATTTCTAAGATAACTCACAGATAGAGAAACAGAACATGGCCGCACATCCCCAACTTGTACTATGATCTAATTGCTTCTAATTTATTTTGCATTGGAGTGGTGCTCTGCCGCGGCCATTGTTGCGATGGTGCTTTGTCTGTGGGGTGGTGTGGCCCAGAGCAGCGGGCTTAAGGCTGCCTGACCACTGGGTCCTTCCTTCTGTGGGTTTGGTATCGCAGCGGCCCTGCCCAGCGCAACGGCAGTGTTAGTTTAGGGACCCACTCTTATCAGGTGGCCTTGACGTGGTACACTAGCAATCTGCTAGTTTTGGAGATTATGCTAAACACCATAACTCTTTCAATTTTTCATCTTCCATCTGTTTATGTGGGACCAGTGTTACTTTGTAATGACATTACTCATTGTACCACAAATTCTATGTCAAAGCATTAAAAATAATGATTTGTTTTTTTACGGAATGCACTTTACATTAAAAATGGCATGTTATCTTTATTCTGTTGGTCAGTACTATTACTGTGCTCTTTCCTGTCCGATAGGACTCCTCTATGCCCTCTCCTGTCTGATAGTACTCCTCTGTGCTCTCTCCTGTCTAATAGCCCTCCTCTGTGCTCTCTCCTGTCTAATAGCACTCCTCTGCACTCTCTCCTGTCTGAAAGGACTCCTCTTGGCTCTCTCCTGTCTTAAAGGACTCCTCTTTGCTCTCTCCTGTCTGATAGCACTCCTCTGTGCTCTCTCCTGTCTGATAGGACTCCTCTATGCTCTCTCATGTCTCATAGGACTCCTCTGTGCTCTCTCCTGTCTGATAGCACTCCTCTGTGCTCTTTCCTGTCTGATAGGACTCCTCTGTGCTCTCTCCTGTCTGATAGTACTCCTCTGTGCTCTTTCCTGTCTGATAGTACTCCTCTGTGCACTCTCCTGTCCTATCAGACAGAGCACAGAGGAGTACTATCAGACAGGAGAGAGAGCACAGAGGAGTGCTAGCCCACCCTCACTTACTGGACTTCGTCCATGCCTGTGCTCTCTCCTGTTTAATAGACCTCCTCTGTGCTCTCTCCTGTCTAATAGCACTCCTCTGCACTCCCTCCTGTCTGAAAGGACTCCTCTTTGCTCTCTCCTGTCTGATAGGACTCCTCTGTGCTCTTTCCTGTCTGATAGGACTCCTCCGTTCTCTCTAATGTCTGATAGCACTCCTCTGTGCTCTCTCCTGTCTGATAGTACTCATCTGTGCTCTCTCCTATCTGATAGGACTCCTCTGTGCTCTCTCCTGTCTGATAGGACTCCTCTGTGCTCTCACCTGTCTGATAGGACTCCTCTGTGCTCTTTCCTCTCTGATAGTACTCCTCTGTGCTCTCTCCGGTCTTATAGTACTCCTCTGTGCTCTCACCTGTCTGATAGGACTCCTCTGTGCTCTTTCCTGTCTGATAGTACTCCTCTGTGCTCTCTCCTGTCTGATAGTACTCCTCTGTGCTCTTTCCTGTCTGATAGTACTCCTCTGTGCTCTCTCCTGTCTGATATTCATCCTCTTTGCACTCTCCTGTTCTATCAGACAGAGCACAGAGGAGTACTATAAGACAGGAGATAGAGCACAGAGGACCACCCTTACTTATTGGACTTCGTCCATGCCTATGCCTAATGTTCTTATGCCGTATATGAGAAAGGTTAATGCTTTGCCAAGATGTACAAAATATAAAAACTTGTTGTATCTGACAGTGCATATTTAAGTAAATGGATGCAGAAGGATGCAAGTTGTCCGGACAACTTGCATCCGTTTACTTTAGTTTTTTAATCCGTTTAATGTATGCTACATTAATCAACATTAACGGACCCAGAACAGGACGGAAGACAATAGCTGTGGGAACTTATATTCACTTGTACCATTGATCTATGTTTGTTCAAATGACAGTGCCTTAAGGAGGAAGTCCCTGGCCTTGACATAAAGAAAAACTTAGCCCCCTATCCACAGGATACGGGATAAGTTTTAGATCATGGTGCATCCGCTGTGCCCCCCCCCCTGCAATCTCCTGTACAAAGCCCCCCCCCCCCAACACGAAGCGGGGCCGCCATGCCCCCTCCATATATCACTATGGGAGAGCCAAAGATAGCTGAATGGCTCTCCCATACAGATATATGGAGGGAGCATGACGCGCCGCTGTGGGGAAGAGCTGGGGCTCTGTACAGGAGATCGCAGGGGGCCACAGCGGTTGGACCCCTGCAAACTAAAACTTATCCCCTATCCTGTGGATAGGGGAGAAGTTTTTCTGTACTTCATGGGATTTCTTCTTTAAGCCTACAGCAGTGTATGCAGAGGAGAATACCCTACAAAAATTGCAGATAGAGCAGCAGCTACCATTGTTCTCTCTGTGTTTCTAGTTACTGACCACTCCCTTATCTCTCAACAACCAACAGCATCCCACTGTAAAGACCTGCAGCAACTCAGATGCCATAAAATGGAAATAGCTATTAGAGATGAGCGAACTTTTAAAAAATTCGATTCAGCCGATTTGTGAATTTTCTTAAAAAATTTGGTTTGATCCGAATTTATTTGCAGTGAATTCCTATTAAAAACTGCCATTTCCGGGCTACAGAGAGCCTTAATAGGGGTGTAGAACACTTTGCCTTGCTGTAACATGCATAGGGAGTGTGCTGGGTTAGTGAAATAATACTGTTATTTAGTATGACATGCAGATTCTTTTGGAAATGTCCTTCATGCCATGAGAATGTAGTGACAAGAATTACCTTCCATTCTGGACTTCTTTCCTGACTTTTATGGATCAAAATTATTTATTTAAATTCTATTAAATTATATTTCAAAATTTACAAGTCACTTTTCATAAATTATAAAAAGGCTTTAAACAAAGTCTGCAAACTACAAGGTGATCAGATAAGTACTAAACATTGTTACATGCACAATACAGACAGAGCTGTAGCTAGCTCTTTTTGCTCCATCTGGCACAGGACATAATGGAACCTGCATAACAAAAATATTAGTATTAGGCTCTTTTTTCAGCATTATCCTCCCCTTTTCACTACAAATGACTCCAGCCTCCTCCAAACACAATGCCACCAGCCTTCCCACAATGCACAAGGGGGGAGATTTATCAAAACCTGTGCAGAGGAAAAGTTGCCCAGTTGCCCATAGCAACCAATCAGCTTGCTTCTTTAATTTTCAACAAGGCCTTTGCAAAATGAAATAAGAAATCTGATTGGTTGTTATGGGCAATTGAGCAACTTTTCCTTTGCACAGGTTTTGATAAATCTCCCCCAATGTTTCCAGCCTCACTCAAATGCCTCCATCCCCCCCCCCCCCACAAGCACACACAATGCCTCCTGCATTACCCCACACATTGACAGAGGGGTGTACATGGGAGACAGGGGTGTAGAGGGGTGACAGAAAGGTGTACTGGATAATAGAGGGGAATCCAGGGGTTACAGAGAGGTTACAAGGGGTGACAGAGAGGTGTAGAGGAGTGAAAGAAGGGTGGTGTTGCACTACCTGAAGCTGAGTAGGCCTCTGTCAGCACCACCCCTGCTCCTTACCTCCATCCACATCATTCTGCTGAGGGACCAGGGAGAATCCAGAGTCTAGAGCTGCTCCAGGAGAAGAAGAATACACAAGGATTGGAGCTGCAGCATCACCATCCCGTAACTGCACACAGACATCCCTCCCACCTGGCCTGCACGCCTGTGACTCACAGGTGCGCAAGCCTGGGCAGAAAAATCAAAAAATGTTGCCACATATTTCCCACCAGAGTGTCCTGGCACCCTGGTTGTGAATCAATGCCTCAGTGTAATGGGTGTTTTTTTACGTATGTTTGGGATCATTGTCCTGCTGGAAGACCCAAGATCTCGGAAGCAAACCCAGCTTTCTGACACTGGGCTGTACAGTGCGACCCAAAATCCGTTGGTAATCCTCAGATTACATTATGCCTTGCACAAATTCAAGGCACCCAGTGGCAGAGGCAGCAAAACAACCCAAAATCATCATTGGACCTCCACCATATTTCACTGTAGGTTCTGTGTTCTTTTCTTTGTAGGCCTCATTCCCTTTTCGGTAAACAGTACAATGATGTGCTTTATCAAAAAGCTCTATCTTGGTCTCATCTGTCCACAAGATGTTTTCCCAGAAGGATTTTGGCTTACTCAAGTTCATTTTGGCAAAATGTAGTCTTGCTTTTTTAAGTCTCTGTGTCCTGGGTTTAATTTCATCTAAATGTCGATGGATAGTTCGCGCTGACACTGATGCTCCCTGATCCTGTAGGATAGCTTGAATATCTTTGGAACTTGTTTGGGGCTGCTTATCCACCATCCGGACTATCCTGCATTGACACTTTTCATCAATTTTTCTCTTCTGACCATCCCCAGGGATATTAGCTACAGTGGCATGGTTGCAAACTTCTTGATAATGATGCGTTCTCTGGACAAAGGCAAATCTAGATCTCTGGAGATGGACTTGTAACCTTGAGATTGTTGATATTTTCCCACAATTTTGGTTCTCAAGTCCTCAGACAGTTTTCTTCTACTCTTTCTGTTGCCCATACTTAGTGCGGCACACACAGACACACTATTGCAAAGACTAAGTGAACTTCTCTACTTTTTATCTGCTTTCAGGTGTGATTTTTATATTGCCCACACCTGCTACTTGGGTGAGTTTAAAGGAGCATCAAATGCTTCAAACAATCTTATTTTTCCACAATTTTGAAAGGGTGCCAATAATGTTGTCCAGCTAATTTTTGGAGTTTGGTGTGACATTATGTCCAATTTGCTTTTTTTTCTTCCCTTTTTTGGTTTAGTTCCAATACACACAAAGGGAATAAACATGTGTATAGCAAAACATGTGTTACTGCAATTCTTTTCTGTGAGAAATACTTCATTTTCTAGAAACATTTCAGGGGTGTCAACATTTATGGCCACGACTGTATGTGACAAGGTTATAAAGGGTGGATTTAAAAGGGGGCAGTTCAAGTTGTAGAAATTTCTGCAACAGTCCGTTCCATAAACCTGAGTGAGGGGAACTCTGAGGACAATTCACTCCACTACGCTTAAAACAGTAATTTGTCTACACCAGCAGGTGTGGCCTTTCACAGTACCTATGCCCTTAAGAGTTTAACCTGTTGGGGACCACGGGCATATGGGTACGCTCTTGCGCCCTGGTACTTAAGGACCAAGGGAGTACCTGTACGCCCATGGGAATTTCGATCCCCGCTGCTAGCCAGATGGAGATCAAAACGGGATGCCTGCTGAAATCATTCAGCAGGCATCCTGTGCAAATGCCTGGGGGGGGGGGGGGAGTGCTAATTCAGATTGGCAATTCTAGGCGATTCCAGGCTGATCGGGTCTCTGATGACCCGATAGCCCGGAAAATAGGGATGATCGGAGCTGTCAGAGACAGCCCCAATCATCCTGAAGAATAGGAGCGAGGTGGCAGGGTGCCACATCCTCCTAGCCCCTGCGATTGGCCGGTCAGGACTGGCCGGCAAATTGCAGGGCAGGGAGTGAAAGTTCATTTCCCCTGCTCTGCCCGCCTGGGTGTCGGGGCAGAGCAGGGGAAGATGGCGGCGATGTGCGGGGGCCTGTGGATGCGGTGGGGACTGGCAGCACCAGTTACCTGGGTCCATGGGAGGACCAGGGACCATGGACCGGTGCCTGACAGGAGGCGGCAGGCAAGTGGAGACAGCAGCAGTGGTATCCTAGATGCAGCAGTGAAGATTGCCGTAAAGTGATCTTCACTGCTGCTTCTGGGAGTTTCAAAACTACAACTCCCAGCATGCCCAGACAACCTTTGGCTGTCTGGGCATGCTGGGAGTTGCAGTTTTGCAACATCTAGAGGGTCACCGTTTTGAGACCACTGTCCTTCCATATGTTGCAAAACTACAACTCTCAGCATGCCTGGACAGTCTCAGCATGTTGGGAGTTGTAGTTTTACAACATCTGGAAGGGCACTGTTTGGAGACCACTATACAGTGATGTCCAAACTGTAGCGCTCCAGATGTCAATACAAGACTGTTCAGGCATGCTGGGAGTTGCAGTTCGGCAACATCTTGCCCTTCAGATGTTGCCGAACTACAACTCCAAGCATGCCTGGGCAGTCTGGGCATGCCTGGAGTTGAAGTCTTGCAACATCTGGAGGGCTACAGTTTGGAGACCCCTACACTACAGTGGTCTCCAAACTGTTCTCCTCCAGTTGTTGCATAACTAAAACTCCCAACATGCCCTTCGGCTGTCTGGGCATGCTGGGAGTTGTAGTATTGCAACAACTGGAGGCACACTGGTTGGGAAACATAGTCTGTTTCCTAACTCAGTGTTTCCCAACCCGTGTGCCTCCTGCTGTTGCTAAACTATAACTCCCAGCATGCACTGACAGATCATGCATGCTGGGAGTTGTAGTTTTGCAATAGTTGGAGGCACACTTGTTGGGAAACATTGTCTGTTTTCTAACTCAGTGTTTCCCAACCAGTGTGCCTCCTGCTGTTGCTAAACTATAACTCCCAGCATGCACTGACAGACCATGCATGCTGGGAGTTGTAGTTTAGCAACAGCTGGAGGCACATGGGTTGGTAAACACTGAGTTAGGAAACAGACAGTGGTGCAGAACCACTGCTGTAGTCTGTTACCTAACTCAGTGTTTCCCAAACCCAACCAGTGTGGCTCTAGCTGTTGCATAACTACAACTCCCAGCATGTATATTCTGTCAGTGAATGTTAGGAGTTGTATTTTTGCCCCCCTACGTGAAAGTACAGGGTACATTCACATGGGTGGGGGTTAACAGCAAGTTTCCTGCTTCAAGTTTGAGATGTGGCAAATTTTCTGCTGCAGCGGGAAACTCACTGTAAACCCAGGCCCATGGGAATGTAACCTAAAAACACTACACTACACTAACCCTAAATAAAGAGTAAAGTACTACATATACACTACACCCTTACACTTACACCCCAATAAAATGTAAAAACATCTTGTGCGTCAGTTTTTCCAAAACGGAGCCTCCAGGTGTTGCAAAATAACAACTCCCAGTATTTCCAGACAGCCAGTGACTGTCCAGGCATGTTGGGAGTTTTGCAACAGCTGGGGGCACCTGTTTGGGGAAAACTGACATACATTATTTTTGATGGAACGCTTGCATCCGGGTACACCCCATGAAAATCCCAAATTTAGGCCTCAAATGCACATGGCGCTCTCTCACTTCAGAGCCCTGTCGTATTTCAAGGCAACAGTTTAGGGCTACACATGGGGTATTTCCGTACTCGGGAGAAATTGTGCTACAAATTTTGTGGGGCTTTTTCTCCTTTTACCCCTTATGAAAAGGTAAAGTTGGGGTCTACACCAGCATGTTAGTGTAAAAAAATAAAAAAATTTACACTAACATGCTGGTGTTGCCCCATACTTTTCATTTTCATAAGAAGTAAAAGAAAATTAAGACCCCAAAATTTGTAACACAAAATACCCCATATGTGGCCTTAAAATGCTCTGCGGGCGCACAACAAGGCTCAGGAGTGAGAGCGCATTGTGTACATTTGAGGCCTAAACTGGTGAATTGCACAGGGTTGGCTGCTCGTTACAGCAGTTCTGACATAAACGCAAAAAAATAAATACCCACATGTGACCCCATTTTGGAAACTACAGCCCTCACAGAACATAACAAGGGGTACAGAGAGCATTTACACCCCACAGGTGACTGACAGATTTTTGAAACAGTGGTCTGTGAAAATGAAAAATGTTATTTTTAATTTGCACAGCCCACTGTTACAAAGATCTGTCAAATGCCAGTGGGGTGTAAATGCTCACTGCACCCCTTGTTACATTCCTTGAGGGGTGTAGTTTCCCAAATAGTGTGCCATATGGGGTGTTTTTCGCTGTTCTGGCACCATAGGGGCTTCCTAAATGTGACATGCCCCCCAAAAACCATTTCAGCAAAATTTAGAAGCCCAATGTCACTCCTTCCCTTCTGAGCCCTCCAGTGTACCCGCAGATCACATTACACCCACATTTGAGGTATTTCCTTACTCGAGAGAAATGGGGTTTCAAATTTTGTGGGATATTTTCACCTATTACCCCTTGTGAAAATGAAAAAATTTGGGGTAACATCAGCATTTTAGTAAAAAAATAATATGTTTTTCTTTTTCACTTCCAACTTCAACGCAAAGTCGTCAAATACCTGTCGGGTGTTAAGGCTCACTTTATCCCTTGTTATGTTCCTTGCAGGCTTTAGTTTCCTAAATAGTGCGCTATGTGGGTTTTTCACTGTTCTTGCACCATGGGGGGCTTCCTAAATGAGACATACCAGGCAATAACCCTTTCAGCAAAATTCGCTTTCCAAAAGCCCAATGTCGCTCCTTCCCTTTTGAGCCCTCTAGTGCACCCGCAGATCCCTTTACATCCACATATGATATATTTCCTTACCTGAGAGAAATGGTTTTTAAAATTTTGGGGGACATTTTCACCTATTACCCCTTGTGAAAATGAAAATATTTGGGGTAATATCAGCATTTTAGTGAAAAAAAAATTATTTTTCATTTTCACGTCCAACTTTATTGAAAATTCATCTGTGGGGTGTTAAGGCTCACTGTACCCCTTGTTACGTTCCTTGAGGGGTGAAGTTTCCCAAATAGTATACCATGTGGGGTGTTTTTCGGTGTTCTAGCACCATAGGGGCTTCCTAAATGGGACATGCCCCCCAAAAACCATTTCAGCAAAATTCGCTCTCCAAAATCCCATTGTCGCTCTCTCTTCTGAGCCCTCTAGTGCGCCCACAAAGCACTTAACATCCACATATAAGGTATTTCCTTACTTGAGAGAAATTGGGTTACATATTTTGGGGTGCTTTTTCATCTTTTACCCCTTGTAAAAATAAAAAAATATGGGTCTACAAGAACATGTTAGTGTAAAAAATTAAGATTTTGAACTTTTGCCTCCACTTTGCTGCTATTCCTGTGAAACACCTAAAGGGTTAACAAACTTTCTGAATGTCATTTTGAATACATTGAGGGGTGCAGTTTTCATAATGGGGTCCATTTTGGGGTATTTCTAACATAAAGACCCTCAAATTCACTTCAAAACTGAACTGGTCTCTGAAAAATTCAGATTTTGAAATTTACTTGAAAAATTTGAAAATTGCTGCTATACTTTGTAGCCCTCTGATATCTTCAAAAAGTAAAAACATGTCAACTTTATGATGCAATCATAAAGTAGACATATTGTATTGGTGAATCAATATATAATTTATTTGGGATGTCTATTTTCCTTACAAGCAGAGAGCTTCAAAGTTATAAAAATGCAATATTTTGAAATTTTTCATGAAATTTTAGAATTTTTCACCAAGAAATGATGCAAGTATCGACAAAACTTTTCCACTGAAATGATTTAGAATATTTCACGAAAAAAACTATCTCGGAATCAAATTCATAAGTACAAGAATCCCAGAGTTATTAATGCTTTAAGTGACAGTGGTCAGAAGTGCAAAAAATGCTGTGGTCCTTAGGATCAAAATGGGCTTGGTCCCCAAGGGGTTAACAGGAACAAAATAGTATACCACTGAGATGTACGTACGTGGTATGCACTTATGAGGGGGGGGGGAGGACAATGTGCTCCAGTACGCTTAAAAAAGTATTTGTTTACAACACCAGCCGGTGAGTACTTTTGCCTGGCCTTTCACAGTATCTAGGCCCTTAAGAATTTAGTAGGAACAAAACAGTACACCCCTTAGATGAAGGTATGTGATATGCACTTATGAGGGGAGGACAATGCGCTACAGTACTCTTAAAAAAAGTATTTGTGTACAACACCAGCAGTACACACCAGTGCTGTTTGCTATACCCAAAATTGCACTTTCTCTCTCAATCTCACTCCCTTCCCTATCAGTACTTCTAGGCAGGATTTGTGCATGAGCTGAATCGCTGCTGTTCTGTGCAAAAAACTGTACAACACACTGCTCTCTGTCCCTCTCTGTAGTAGAATGCTGTAGTGACTGGGAGGTGAATCGCTGCAGTAAGAATGCTTTTCTGTGCAACACACACTGCTCTCTGTCCCTCTGTGCAACAGAACACTGATGTGACTAGGAGGTGAATCCCTGCTAGAAAAAGCTTTTCTGGCCAACAAACATCACTGGCTGTCCCTAGCTATCTCTCTGCAATCAAAGGCTGAAGTGACTGGCCGCAATTTGGCTGCCGATTATATAGGGCTGTGATATCACAGGGATGGTTGGCTGCTTATAGGCTGCATGCTGCATGTGATTAAGGGTCATCCCGCCGACCCTTGTACCCACCTTCCCAGGATTCCTTGCCCCATGTCCTCACATGTGGATCCGCCATTTTAGATGCCCTGGAGCCTGGACCGCACTAAATGGAGTTTAATGAAGCGATTCACGTGATTGAATTGCGCCGATATTCGCACTCATTACGAATCAAATTTTTCCTGAAATTTGTAACTAATTCAGATTCCTCAGATTGATTTGCTCATCCCTAGGCTATATTTTATGTACTTTTTTTCACCAACTGGAGCCTTGAAAAATATGTATTCAGTTGGTCCTTGATATCACATTTTTGTTGGTGTATCAATCCGTCCAAGCCCAATGGGAATATTCATGTGATATGTGTCAGCTCACCAAAGTTTATGGTGCCTCAATGACATCATTATAAAAACATATATCTAATCTTTCACATTACAAAGAAGTTATTGTATGCGAATGCTTGTAAATGATTCTTCATATTGGAGCCACTTTAAGTGTATTTTCAAAGTGTACATCACTGTCACGTAGTACCTTCCACTATGAGCTAGGCTGCATGGAATGTGCGCACTACATGCACATACATTGACTAATTGATATATGAGCCTTTCTCCAGTCAGTGTGAATGGTAAAAAATGAAATAATGTTTCAGGTTTATGTGTAATTACACACTGTTACTTTTACAGCATACCCCGTTTTATGAACACTTTGACAAACTGTTTTTATTAGCTGTGTATTATTTTACATTTTTTTTCCAGCAGATTTAAAAGGTTGCTGCTAAATGTTAAACCTATTAGTAGACTGATGTGAGGCTCTAGAGGTTCATGGAAGTATGTTGGAAACATTTAATTTTGATAGGCATGATATATAGCCCAGGAAGTAAGTGTAACCAAACAATTATGCTTTCTTTGAAAGGTTTGCCTATTTAAAAGTAGATTAACCCATAAGACAAAACGAGTCGTTCATGAAATAATTAAACAAACAGAGGTCCTCTCTCCTGACTGGCTGCTTCTGGACTACATAGCTCTTATGAGCAGACAGTAGAAATGACAAGACTGACTAAACAGTATGCAAAATGCCCACATTCAATAAAGCAAAATAAATAAAACAAGAAGTAAAGAGGTTAATTTAAAGGCTTTTAGTTTCGTAATTAGCCAAAGTCCAGACAAGCAATTTTTGAAGCTCCTTTGTAATGCCATAGATAGCCTCCTCAATGGCATGGAGTTAAGTTTGGGAATCTGAAACGTTACTCCATGCGCATGGAAATTAGACTATTATTTTCTGTAGCTTTTTTTAGACTTGAATAAACAGGTCATGCATTTATAATATAATGTTGAAATTAGAATATAAAAAATTTAGGGTTGTCGATATCTCAGCCTGTCATAAATTACTATCTGCTTTATCTAGAAAATAAATGATTAGTTTGAATGCATTGGATGAATAACAGTCCATCCATTGTAAAACAGTCAACACATTTTGGCTAGGACTTATTAGGGTTGTATAACAGAGCTGCGTATCTGTCCGCGATACTGTACTTTTCAGTGTATTCAATCTTATACCGAGACACCATGTAAGATTGCCTCAGCACAGAGATAGACAAAACGGAGTAGAATGCCACATCAGAGAGATAGACAAAACAGTGACATGTAGTATCACATGCAATATTATCCCCTTAAGGACCCAGGGTTTTTTCGTTTTTGCATTTTCGTTTTTTCCTCATTGCCTTTAAAAAATCATAACTCTTTAAATTTTGCACCTAAAAATCCATATGATGGCTTATTTTTTGCACCACCAATTCTACTTTGTAATGACGTCAGTCATTTTGCCCAAAAATCTACAAAGAAAGGGGAAAAAAAATCATTGTGAGACAAAATAGAAAAAAAAACGCTGTTTTGTAAATTTTGGGGGCTTCCGTTTCTACGTAGTAAATTTTTTGGTAAAAATGACACCTTATCTTTATTCTGTAGGTCCATACGATTAAAATGATACCCTACTTATATAGGTTTGATTTTGTCGTACTTCTGGAAAAAATCATAACTACATGCAGGAAAATTAATATGTTTAAAATTGTCATCTTCTGACCCCTATAACTTTTTTATTTTTGCGCATATGGGGCGGTATGAGGGCTCATTTTTTGCGCCGTGATCTGAAGTTTTTAGCGGTACCATTTTTGCATTGATAGGACATTTTTTCATGATATAAAAAGTGACAAAAAATGCACTCTTTTGGACTTTGGAATTTTTTTTGCGCGTACGCCATTGACCGTGCGGTTTAATTAATGATATATTTTTATAATTCAGACATTTCCGCACGGGGCGATACCATATATGTTTATTTTTATTTACACTGTGTTTTTTTTTTATGGGAAAAGGGGGGTGATTCAAACTTTTAATAGGGAAGGGGTTAAATGATCTTTATTCACTTTTCTTTTCACTTTTTTTTTTGCAGTGTTATAGGTCCCATAGGGACCTATAACACTGCACACACTGATCGATTACATTGATCACTGGTTTCTCATAGGAAACCAGTGATCGATGATTCTGCTGCTTGACTGCTCATGCCTGGATCTCAGGCACTGAGCAGTCATTCGGCGATCGGACAGCGAGGAGGCAGGTAGCCGCGATTTCACCACGGCTATCCCAAACAGCCCACTGAGCTAACCGGCATACTTTCACTTTCACTTTAGACGCGGTGTTCAACTCGGACACATGACGTTCTATCACAACCCCTCCCGTAGGCTTGCATTGAGGGGCGGAGCGTGATGTCACACGGGGGCGGGGCGTGACGTCACATGCCGCCGGCCCTGCGGTCGAACGTAATCAGACCCGGAGCGAACACGCTCCGGGGTCTGATTACAAACAGGGTGCCGCGTGCATGATCACGGGCGTCCCCAGCTGCGGGACTCCCGCGATCAGGAATCTTATCCCCTATCCTTTGGATAGGGGATAAGATGTGTAAGCACCAGAGTACCCCTTTAAGGAGTTATCTTGTTATAGGAAGCATTACTCATTGAGGCAACCTACAGCGTCACATAGGTTGCATTCAGATTAACAATACTCCGAAATGGACTTGGACAGTGTACATGGACATTTCAATGTGGTCGACATCTGTAACTAACAGCCGGAGAAACCGTTACAAAACTACACATCAAAAACCAAGTTTGTATATAAGTTTAAAATTCATCTTTCTATAATTTGACACATTAGAAGATCATATGACATAGGAACTCACCATTTCCTCAGTTTGTCTCTAAATTAGAGTTTAAGGAAATGTTTTTTTGAAGCTCTAATGGTTAAATCGAAACACAGAACTTTTGCTCTCAGGCAGGGATATATCTGATATTAAGACTATTACAGACAAAAGACAGTATCCTCTAAAACGTAACTATTAATAATTCTTATAAAATACCATGGGGGACATTTATAATTTTGTTTCGTTTGGTAAGTGAGTTTTGTAGGCATTTTTTTTTGCCTTGGGTTTGCTTATGTGTGACATATTTATCATACTATCATAGGGGGTTGATACATTTGGCTCACATAAGCAAAACACAATAAAATCCCTTTGGAATGCCATTTTCTTAGCAATCATAAGCAAAAAAAATGTATGTGTGTTTGTTTTTTTACCACTTTCTCACCATTTTTTTTCTTTTCATTTCAGATCCGTCTATCTGGTGGGCTACTTCAGATTTGGTGGACTACGATGACCAGCGTTTTTTTGTTTAATATTAACAAAATTTTGTAACAAGGGGTGGTGGAGAGTGTCTTTTGGAATAAAAGTTTTTTAAATGTGTTTTTTTATTTTATTTACTTTACAGGCTTAGTAGTGGAAGCTGTCTTATAGATGGAATCCATTACTAAGCCGGGGATTAGCGTTAGCCCCAAATCAGCTAGCAAAAACCCCCAATTATTACCCCGGTACCCACCGCCACAGGGGTGCTGGGAAGAGCCGATACCAACAGGCCCGGAGCATCAAATATGGTGCTCCTGGGCCTAGGTGGTAACAGGCTAGCATTATTTAGGCTGGGGAGGACCAGTAACAATGGTCCTCGCCCACCCTGGTAGCGTCAGGCTGTTGCTGTTTGGTTGGTATCTGGCTGAGAATAAAAATACGGGGAACCCCATGTGTTTTTCTTTTATTAGTTAAAGGGGTACTCCGGTGGTTAAGATTTTTGGTTATTTTGCATATTCTTTTAATGGTCATGTTTTTTTGCAATTAACATGTATTATGTTTGTGTAGGATGTGTCTTTTTTTCTTACCTGTTTGTGGGCCAGGAAGTTCTGTAGTTCTGTATTGGATCTCTTACTGTTGTCCACAGGTTAGGATTAGGCTGTGGACAAGATGTCATAATTTTATTATCCGGGAATATATTGGTCATATGCAGACCGTACTATTATCATAGGCATATTTTTTCTTCTTGACAAGATGTCATAGCTTTTTTTTTTTCTCTGTTCTTTCAGAACTGCATGACAGAGATAGACCACGCCCCCTCGTCTCCCCCTCCTGGAGGACGCAGGTGTGCATGAGAGCAAGAAGCTCCTAAACAGCTCTTCATCTCCCCTCCCCCTGCTCTGTTTTCTGAGGATGCAGGTCTGCACTGAAAGAAGACAGAGAAGATAAGAGTGTTATGTGAAGGGAAGGATAACAAGGTGCACGGGCTGGGGATGTATAGACTGCAGGGGAATAAATCTCGGACTGGGGATGATTTCTATGTGTGAAGGGGTGGGGGGGGGGACTCCTGAATGACACATGCTGTGAGTTGTAGTCCCTGTTATGTGTGTGTATGCTAGTGTTTACAAACCAGTGTGCCTCAAGCTGTTGCAAAACTACAACTCCCAGCATGCCTGGACAGACTTTGGGCATGTTGGGAGTTGTAGTTTTGCAACAGCTGGATGCACACTGGTTGGGAAACACTGTCCTAGCCTATTCAGCATACACATCATGTTACACCAGTGTTTCCAAACCAGTGTGCCTCCAGCTGTTGTAAAACTACAACTCCCAGCATTCCCTGACAGTCTTTGAGCATGCTGGGAGTTGTAGTCTTGCAACAGTTAAAGGCACACTGATTGGGAAACACTGGCCTAGCCTATATTAAAAACAAAGTGCATTGTTTCCCAACCAGGGTGTCTTCAGTTGTATCAAAACTACAACTCTTAGCATGCCCGGACAGCTTTTGGCTGTCCAGGCATGCTGGTAGTAGTAGTTTTGCAACACCTGGAGGCATCCTGGTTGGGAAACACTGGTGAATGCCCTATAGAGGTGTGGTGAATTACAACCCCCCTGGAGACTACAGAGGCAGCATGCTGGTGTTATACCACAGACTGAAGACTCCTGAATGACACATGCTGGGAGTTGTAGTCCCTTTTGTGTGTGTATGCCAGTGTATTCCAACCAGGGCTGATTATATTAGTGTGCTGTGTATAAGGGGGCCGACCCAGGAAAATAGTAGGGTAGGTAAAGGGCCGAACAAAAACAAAAAAAAGGAGCCGCCCCAAACCAGCAAGGCATGTGGCATGTTGGGATTTGTAGTTTTCAGCACAGCAAGAATCAGGAAATAGAAGCAAAAATAGGAAAACAAAGTGGGGGATAAAAAGACAACAAAGAACGGAAATAGAGTTGCCTAAGCAACAAGAATAGAAATGAAACAAAACAAATAGGGTAAGTCAAAAACGGAAAAGCATGTTGACCCCGGAGTACCCCTTTAATTATTTATGGAAACAAAAACTCATAGGGTTCCCCATATTTTCATTCTCAGCCAAATACCAACCAAGCAGCAACAGCCTGATGTTACCAGGGTGGGCGGGTACCATTGTTACTGGCTCTCCCCAGCCTAAATAATTCCAGCCTGTTACCGCCTAGGCCCAGGAGCGCCATATTTGATGCTCCGGGCCTGTTGGTAGCGGCTCTTCCTGGCACCCCTGTGATGATGGGTACGGGGGTAAGAATCAGGGGTTAGCGCTAGCTGTTTTTGTGGTTAACTCTAAGCCCTGGCTTAGTAATGGATTCTGTCTATAAGACAGCTTCCACTACTAAGCCTGTAAAGTAAATAAAAAATAAAATAAATAAAAAATGTTTAAAAAGCTTTTATTCCATAAAACACATGAGACATGACATATTGCAGAGTTTTGCAGCCATATGGGTGAATTTCTTTTTTTCAATGAGTGTACTATTGTCGTGTCCCGGTACAGAATGTGGTTCTGTAAAGTTCCTAAAGTCCCCTCAGGTAGAGTCCCTCAAGTCCACAGGGTTCTCCTGCAGGATCCCCCTAGGTCATTATTATGGTTTCTATTGTAAATTAATTCTGTATGTTTATTTCAGGTATTGTACAGTGAATATAAACTATGTTCAAAGGTTATTAGAATGTTTACACTGTATAGGACCTTTCTAAGGTCATGTGATATGGTCATGTGATATGTGATCACCTGATACCCAGAGTTCCAGAGGCACAAGTAACCACAGGCTACCAGATACCAATGGGCTTTAGTCCAGCCCCTGATATAGAAAGGGCTGTAGTCTCCATACTAGCTCTCTTCTCTTTTCTCTTGATTCCTGGACAGTAAAACAAGCACAAGTCCTGTACAAGTTCAGTCCAGTCCAGCTAGGCCAAAGCCTAGAAGTCTGCAGCTACATCTAATCTGTAAGTCTCATTCATGTCTACAAGTCAAGTCTCTTCTGCCCCTATCAAAGTCATAACAGTAGCACAGTGGTCTGCATCATCATTATTACCACTACAAGTCATACACCGTGCGTCACTACAGTATTTTCTGAAATACTGCTAGTACTTTATTACACCAGAAACAATGGGATTAGGGAGGTAAAGATTTACTAAAGCAGCAGAAAACCTATAATAAGGCCAATAGGTGTAGGTGCAAATCAAAGCAAAGTAATTATTATCGTAAAGGCTCAATAGATGGGATTCGTTGCAGACATTCTTAACATAAGCAAATTAAATTTGTTGGATTCTTGTTGATCATTTAGGAGCAAATTTTAAAAAATTATGCACATGTCCTTTAGACTTTACGTTACACATATCTCCCAGCAGGGAAAATGAAATCACAGTTGCCAGGATTATATAATTCCCCGCCAAAGCCGTGATTGGTCGAGACAACTTTCTGGCTACATCAGCATGTTAGTATTAAAAAAAAAAAAAAGTACTAACATGCTGATGTAGCCCCATGTTTTTCATTTTCACAAGGGGTAGAAAAAAAAAAAAAAAAAGCCCTCTATAATTTGTTCTCGAGTACAGAAATACCCCTATAGGGATGTAAACAGCTCAGCGAAATTAAAAAAGAAAAAATAATTGAAAAAAAATAATGCACTCACCTCTGCAATATGCCAGATATGTAAATGGTCACAGATTTGGTCTGATTAAATTCTGGGTATTACCACAAAAGTATGTTAAAGTGTTTTCCCTGCTACTATAGAAAAAGGCTCTCAGAGGCTACTTTTGACCAGTGTACATCTTGGTGATAGAACGGTGACTGCTAGATATGTCTCTATGAAACACCCAAAGACATTTTGCCTAGTTGACAGACTTTGAGAGGGGGCACATCATTGGACTAAGAGAAGCAGGATGGTTGTTTCAGCAAAGTGCACACCATCTAGGCGGAGGTGTTGAGAACAGTGGAAACACAAGGGCACACATAAAGCAAACAGATTCTGGATGAAAAGAAGACTTATGCCACTTATTACATCTAATTGTAACTCAGAGCAAATGCAGCGATGACACTCCAGCCTCTGCCTTGCAGAGGCATCATGGCATGTGTAGGCAGAACTAGAAAAACATATTAGGGAGAAATTAAAATCAAGATAGAAGACAATCCATGCAAGCCACAAATAGTTAAAATAGCTATACACAAGTCATACACAACAGCCTTTACTTTATTATTTAATAATACCCTTTGCTGTACTATGTGATAACAGAAAGCATGCTGGCCCTGTCATAAATAATCTGGGGGCAATGGTGGAGGAAGATGAGGAAAAGGCCAATCTATTACATATCTTCTTACACAGGAAAATTCAATAACAGATAATTACATTAAAGGGGTACTCCGGTGGAAAACACATTTTTTTTAAATTAACTGGTGCCAAAAAGTTAAACAGATTTGTAAATTACTTCTATTAAAATATCTTAATCCTTCCAGTACTTATCAGCTGCTGTATACTACAGGAGGAAGTTGTGTGGTTATTTTCTGTCTGACCACAGTGCTTACTGCTAACATTTTTTTTTTTATTATAAATATAGAAAACTTAACAAAACAGAAAAACAAGCTTAACTAGTAATAACAGAAAATAAAAAACTAACTTTTCCCGTTTTTAAACACAACAAAACCTGCTTGAACTTTTCGACCTTTTGCCACATTTCAGGCTTCAAACATAAAGATATCAACAACAAGTGAAGAATCAACAACAAGTGGGACACAGTCATGAAGTGGAACGAAATTTATTGGATATTTCAAACTTTTTTTAACAAATAAAAAACTGAAAAATTGGGCGTGCAAAATTATTCAGCCCCTTTACTTTCAGTGCAGCAAACTCTCTCTAGAAGTTCAGTGAGGATCTCTGAATGATCCAATGTTGACCTAAATGACTAATGATGATAAATAGTCTCAGAGGTCCGTTTAAAGCACAGAAAGCATCATGAAGAACAAGGAACACACCAGGCAGGTCCGAGATACTGTTGTGGAGAAGTTTAAAGCCAGATTTGGATACAAAAAGATTCCCCAGCTTTAAACATCCCAAGAAGCACTGTGCAACGCGATAATATTGAAATGGAAGACCACTGCAAATCTACGAAGACCTGGCCGTCCCTCTAAACTTTGAGCTCATACAAGGAGAAGACTGATCAGAGATGCAGCATACTGCACAAATCTGGCCTTTATGGAAGAGTGGCAAGAAGAAAGCCATTTATTAAAGATATCCATAAAAAGTGTTGTTTAAAGTTTGCCACAAGCCACCTGGGAGACACACCAAACATGTGGAAGAAGGTGCTCTGGTCAGATGAAACCAAAATCGAACTATTTGGCAACAATGCAAAACGTTATGTTTGGCGTAAAAGCAACACAGCTCATCACCCTGAACACACCATCCCCACTGTCAAACATGGTGGTGGTAGCATCATGGTTTGGGCCTGCTTTTCTTCAGCAGGGACAGGGAAGATGGTTAAAATTGATGGGAAGATGGATGAAGCCAAATACAGGACCATTCTGGAAGAAGACCTGATGGAGTCTGCAAAAGACCTGAGACTGGGACGGAGAATTGTCTTCCAACAAGACAATGATCCAAAACATAAAGCAAAATCTACAATGGGAATGGTTCACAAATAAACATATCCAGGTGTTAGAATGGCCAAGTCAACGTCCAGACCTGAATCCAATTGAGAATCTGTGGAAAGAACTGAAAACTGCTATTCACAAACACTCTTCATCCAACCTCACTGAGCTCCAGCTGTTTTGGAAGGAGGAGTGAGCAAAAATTTCCATCTCTCGATGTGCAAAAATGATAAAGAAATACCCCAAGCGACTAACAGCTATAATCGCAGCAAAAGGTGGCGCTACAAAGTATTAACTTAAGGGGGCTGAATAATTTTGCACGCCCAATTTTTCATTTTTTTATTTGTTAAAAAAGTTTGAAATATCCAATACATTTTGTTCCACTTCATGATTGGTTTCCCACTTGTTGCTGGTTCTTCACAAAAACTTACAGTTTTATATCTTTATGTTTGAAGCCTGAAATGTGGCAAAAGGTCTAAAAGTTCAAGGAAGCTGAATACTTTCACTATGCACTGTATATACAGTACAGACCAAAAGTTTGGACACACCTTCTCATTCAGAGTTTTCTTTTTTTTTCATATAACTGTTTTTTATTAAATAATTTTTCTTTAAAACAGATATTTGAGAATAAGAAAATAAAAGTACAGAGAATCATAAACAGAGTTTTTGCACACTCATTCTCTTGATGAGCTTCAAGAGGTAGTCACCTGAAATGGTCTTCCAAGAGTCTTGAAGGAGTTCCCAGAGATGCTTAGCACTTGTTGGCCCTTTTTGCCTTCACTCTGTGGTCCAGCTCACCCCAAAACATCTCGATTGGGTTCAGGTCCAGTGACTGTGGAGGCCAGGTCATCTGGCGCAGCATCCCATCACTTGGTCAAATAGCCCTTACACAGCCTGGAGGTGTGTTTGGGGTCATTGTCCTGTTGAAAAATAAATGATGGTCCAACTAAATGCAAACTGGATGGAATAGCATGCCGCTGCAAGATGCTGTGGTAGCCATGCTGGTTCAGTATGCCTTCAATTTTGAATAAATCCCCAACAGTGTCACCAGCAAAGCACCCCCACACCTTCACACCTCCTCCTCCATACCAGCTTATCTGTGAAGTGAAAACCATTTCAGGTGACTACCCCTTGAAGCTCAACAAGAGAATGCCAAGAGTGTGCAAAGCAGTAATCAAAGCAAAAGTTTGTTATGTATATAATTCCACGTGTTAATTCATAGTTTTCATGCCTTCAATGTGAATCTACAATTTTCATAGTCATGAAAATAAAGAAAACTCTGAATGAGAAGGTGTGTCCAAACTTTTGGTCTGTACTGTATATACTATCAAAGTACTAACACATAACATTATACCTACATATAAATTATCAATAATACTATCACACACACACATATACACACATTATTTACATAAACATAAAAATAGCTTTACTTAGCTTTAACTAAAAACAACCAGACTTGGTAAAAACTCAACCGCACATTACATTCACAACAAACACACCACCCCCTTTTTCTTCCCCACGCATATATATATATATATATATATATATATATATATATATATATATACACCTACACACACCTTTTTTTCTCTATCGGCTCCATTGGGGGACACAGACCGTGGGTGTATGCTGCTGTCTCTAGGAGGTGTGTGACACTATGGCAACAAAAACAGTTGGCTCCTCCCAGCAGGATATACCCGCCTTCAGGCTCTGAGCTAATCAGTTTAAGCTTAGTGTCTGAAAAGGTGGACATGGTCTGGACTGCTCCAGACCAGGTCTTCAGTTTTTTTGTTTTCCTAGTTAGGGACGTGTTAGTTATTTATTCCTTTTCTTTTCTGTTTTCACGTGGGGAATCAGGGACTGTTGTTCCCTGTTTCCCCATTGCGAGTGAGGGGGCACAGACATTGCATATATGTGCTGTTAACCCCCCCCCCCCTCGCCAACGGTCAGCGCTCGGGTGGTACCTCATGGGTCCGCGTCCCCCTATTTACCTGCTCGCCTCGCTCGCGCATAGCAGCCAGGCATGATGCAGGTAACTAAAGCTGACTGAAGACTTTACTGAAGACTCCTTTAGGTAAGTTCTTCTGACTGAGGTAAGTACTTTCCCCCCTTTTTTTCTCCATAGGTACGGACTCGCAACCTCTGGAGACCTCCCCTTTATTCTGGGGGAGCAGTGGCACCTGAGGGGGCATTTTTTATGGGGCACTACACTTATGTGTGTGTGTGCTTGGTGCACTTCACTTATATGTGTGTGCGTGTGTGCTTGTGCTACCATGTCAGCGCCTTATATGCGGCTGTGAGCCGCGGCACTGTATCGGGCCGGACGCTCTCAGCACTGGTTTACTTTCGTTTTGTCGGCAGCGCCTTATATGCGGCTCACAGCCGCGGCGCTGTTGTGAGCCGGGCGCTTCAGCGCCGGCTTACTTTCTCTTTTACCGGTAGTCTCTGCCGGAGCTTTGTCCACCCGCTCTCTTCCCCCAAGCGCATAAACGGCCATCAGGTGCGCTCAGGACAAGGAGCGGGCGCCATGACAGTTCTTTAAGGCTGTCTATAGCTCCGCCCACAGGGCTAGGAGCTCTCCGAGGCGCGAAGCAGCATCCAATCAGCGCCGTGGGCGCGATTTTCAGTTAGAAGGGGTCAGTTAGTGAGTGCCTTGCTTCAGGCACGCCCCTCTCTTCCTATTGGCTGGCCTGTTCACTCTCTTTCTAGCTGCTCAGAGCGAGTTTTCCTCACTGCAGCTGACAGGGGACACAGACTAGGGTGAGAAAGTTCCTATCTCCTTCTTTCTTTCTACATTATGTCCGTATCCAGAGCTGTTCCTTCCTCTAAACAGAAACCTGGAACTTCCGTGACTTACTATCTCTGTAAGCACTGTAATACCAAGATGTCTGGCTCTGCTGAGCCCACTTGCCCTGCCTGCTCCACTGCTCCCCCAGACCCCCTGGTACCCCTTGATGTCCCTTCGGTCCCGGTGGGATCAGCCGCTCCTCCAGCCTGGGTTTCTTCCCTGTCCCAGTATATGGCTGACTTGACCAAAGTCTCCCGTTTGGTGGCTGAGGCCTCCCGGGAAGTGGTGTCCGGCTCAAAGGGGTCTTCCCTGCGCAGGACCTCTGGAAGGGCCCATTCCTCATCTCCACATACTTCACGCTCTCACAAGCGTCCTAGGGGTGCCTCGTCAGACTCTTCCATTGAGTCTTCAGATAGACGTGAGCGTTCCCTTCGTGGGTCCCGCCCCCCCGGTCATCTGGGCACAAACGTTGTTCCTCTAGAGGACGTTCTCGGAGTCGCCGCTCTGCCACGCCAGAGCCGCGTACTCGGTCAGGGTCGCCCCCCTCCAGGACCGCCTCTACTCATTCTCATACCCCTGGTGATCTGGTGGACGAGGCTTCCGAGCCGGCATCTGACTCAGAGGACCGCCCGGACTCAATTGCAACGGTGAACTCTTTGGTGACAGCCCTAAGAGACACCTTTCACTTAGAGGACCCAGGATCTTCGGATGTCAATCCAGGAGTATCCTTTCATCGTGCTAAGCCGGCACTTCAAAGGTTCAGCTCTCACGCTGACTTTGACGACATTCTGGAAACCGCATGGAAACATCCAGACAAGAGGTTTCTGGGAATCAAGACAATTCAAGAACGTTATCCATTTGACAAGGACCTTGTCACTATGGTGGTTTCCCCTCCCTCAGTGGATCCACCAATTTCCCGGATCTCTAAGGCGACTACACTGCCTCTGGCAGATGCCGCTGCCTTCAAGGATCCCACGGATAAGAAGGTAGAATCCTTAGCGAAGTTTGCCACTGAAGCAGCTGGCTCTTCTCTTCTTCCGATCTTCGCCTTGACATGGGTGTCCAAGGGTCTGGCGGAGTGGTGCCAAAAGCTCCATCAGGATATCTTAGCAGGATCCCCCCGGAGGATCTATCTGCTCTGGCTCTCCAATGCTCTAAAGCTGGGGACTTCCTGTGCACAGCTTCCATGCAGGCAGCACGTTGTTCTGCTTTTGCTGTGGGTCACCTAGCAGCTCTCTGCCGCTCTATGTGGCTTAAAGCTTGGAATGCGGATGCCGCTTCAAAAAGGTCTCTCACTGAGCTTCCCTTTACGGGTGGCCGTCTTTTTGGCAAACGCCTTGATGAAATTATCTCTGAGGCAACGGGAGGTAAGAGTTCCTTGTTACCTCAAAATAAGGCTCGTCCTACTTCCCAAAGGAAGCCCTTTTCCTTTTGGACCTCTGGCTCCAGCAAAGGGTCAGGGCAGGCGCCCTCGCGGGACAGGAAGGCTCCCTCGTTCCGGCCACGCCTGTCTTGGAAGTCGAACTCCAACCGGTCCGGCCGCTTTGCGCCCAAATCAGGCAACCACAAGCCCACTTCTGCATGAAGTGAGGCCCACACCCGCGGTTTCTTCTTGGATGGGAGGTAGTCTCTTGTTTTTTCGAGACATTTGGACCTCTCACATTCAGGACTCTTGGGTCAGGGATGTGGTGTCCAATGGTTACCGGATCGAATTTGCCTCCCTTCCGAGGGATCGCTTTTTTCGCTCCCGGGCCCCCCGGTCTCCTCCTCTGGCGAAACAATTTCGAGCGGCTCTCCAGTCTCTGCTTCTTCAGGGGGTTATTGTTCCCGTTCCTCCAGGGGAACGGTTTTGGGGTTTCTATTCAAATCTTTTTGTGGTTCCCAAGAAGGACGGTTCTGTGCGTCCAATTTTGGACCTCAAGCGTCTCAACCATCACCTTCTCTTACGCCACTTCCGAATGCAATCTCTCCGTTCGGTGGTGGCGTCCCTGGAACAAGGGACATCAGTGGACATCAAGGATGCCTACCTCCATGTGCCAATATTCCCAGGCCATCATCGGTACCTCTGCGGTTCCGGAGGGGCACTTTCAATTTGTAGCTCTCCCCTTCGGTCTAGCCACGGCTCCTCGGTTCTTTATAAAGATCCTTGCGTCAGTGATGGGCCTGTCACGGTCGAGGGGAATCTTGGTGATACCCTATCTAGACGACCTTCTTATCAAGGCTACAACCAGAGCCCAGATTCTGGAGAATCTGGACATCACTCCCCACACTTTGACTCGCTTCAGGTGGATGGTCAACCGGGACAAGTCAGTCCTCCGCCCTACCCAGACTTCAATTCTACACGGCCTCTGCACGGATTTGTCTTCCGCCGGACAAACATCTGGCGCTCCGGTCGGGGGTCCGCTCTCTTCGGTTCCGGGTATCAGTCTCCATCCACACTTGTATGGAAGTCCTGGGTCGGATGCTGGCAACTATGGAGGCCGTACCCTTTGCCCAGTTTCATTACCGCCCCTTCAACTGGCGATTTTTTCCCGATGGACAGGTCTCCTCTGTCCCTCGATCGTCAGATTGTTCTCCCTCGCAGGGTCAGTCAGTCTCTGCTCTGGTGGCTCCGCTCCCCCCTTCTTCTCCAAGGGCGGTCGTTTATTCCCCTTCACTGGCAGGTTGTTAAAACGGATGACAGCCTGTCGGGCTGGGGAGGCGTGTTCAGGGATTGGACGGTTCAGGTACTCTGGTGTCCCCAGAAGACCCTTCTTCCGAAAAACATATTAGAATTACGGGCGATTCTTCTTTGTCTTCTTCATTGGGAGTCCCGTCTTCAGTCCCGTCCTGTCCGCGTTCAGTCGGACAACGCCACGGCCGTGGCGTACATAAAGTGACAGGGCGGCACTCGCAGCTCGGCAGCCATGGCCGAGGTGACCAAGATTCTCACCTGGGCGGAGAGCAAGGTTCCGGCCATTTCGGCGAATCACATTCCGTGGGTGCTCAACTGGGAAGTGGACTTCCTCAGTCGGTCCTCACCCGACCCCGGCGAGCGGTCTCTACATCCAGAGGTCTTCGCACAACTGTGCGACCTCTGGGGCATTCCGGACGTGGACCTCTTCGCGTCCCGGCACAATCGGAAGATCCTTCCTTTTGTGTCCAAGTCCCGGGACCCTCAGGCTCTGGCCGTGGACACCCTAGTGATTCCTTGGGCGGCCTTTGCCCTACCCTATCTGTTCCCTCCTTTTCCGCTCCTTCCCAGGGTGCTGAGGAAGCTCAAGGAAGAGGACGTCCCCGCCATTCTGGTAGCTCCAGATTGGCCCCGAAGGTCGTGGCACGCCGACGTAGTCAGGCTCCTGGACGACACTCCACTGCGCCTTCCGCTCCGTCTGGACCTGCTCTCTCAGGGTCCTCTTTGCCACCCCAATTTACAGTCGCTGCATTTGACGGAGTGGCGGTTGAGACCGCGGTTTTGAGGGCCCGCGGGTTCTCTTCCCAAGTCATTCACACCATGCTCAAGGCTCGTAAGCCCTCCTCTGCAAGAATTTACCACCTTACTTGGCGGTCTTATTTTTGTTGGTGTGAAGCTCAAGACTTCTTCCCGGTAACCTTCTCAGTTCCCCGTCTTCTCTCCTTTTTGCAGTCGGGGTTGGAACTGGGTTGTCTCTCAGTTACCTTAAAGGTCAGGTTTCGGCCCTTACTGTTCTTTTCCAGCGGCCCCTGGCTTCTAATTCTCATGTCCGGACTTTCCTTCAAGGAGTAACGCATGCTGTTTCTCCTTATCGGTCACCCTCTCCCCCTTGGGACTTGAATTTGGTTCTGAGTGCCCTCCAGGGTGCACCCTTTGAGCCCCTTAGAGAGGTGTCTCTCCGCCTCCTTTCTTGGAAAGTGGCGTTTCTTGTTGCTATCACCTCCATCTGGAGAGTGTCTGAATTGGCAGCTCTCTGCTGCCATTCTCCGTTTCTGGTGATCCACCAAGACAAGGTTGTTTTCCGGCCAGATCCCTCCTTTTTGCTTAAGGTGGTTTCGGCCTTTCATCTCAATGAGGACATTGTCCTCCCGTCTTTTTGTCCTGCTCCTTGTCATCCTAAGGAGCGCTTACTACACAAGCTGGATGTAGTTCGGGCTGTTCGGTCTTATCTCTCCATCACTTCTTTGTTTCGTCAGTGTGATTCCTTTTTCGTCCTTACGGAAGGTCGTCGCAAGGGACAACCTGCTTCCTGCTTCTCGGTAGATTCGGTCTGCCATTTCGGAGGCCTATCGCTGTAAGGGGAATATTCCTCCTTTCAGGGTTGTGGCTCATTCTACCCGTTCTGTTGGGGCATCCTGGGTTCTCCAGAATAGAGCCTCGGCCTCGCAGATTTGCAGTGCGGCTACTTGGTCGTCTTTGCACACTTTCTCGAGGTTCTATCGAGTTCATACCTTCGCATCGGCTGATGCTAGTCTGGGCCGTAAAGTGTTGCATGCGGCAGTGGAACGGCTGTCTGCCTGACTGCTTATCTGCCCACCCAAGGGACGGCTTTGGTACGTCCCACAGTCTGTGTCCCCCAATTGAGCCGATAGAGAAAAGGAAATTTTTTAACACTTACCGTAAAATCTCTTTCTCGAATGATCCATTTGGGGGGGACAGCTCCCACCCTTTTGGGATTTTCCTTGGTTCTCTGTCCGAGGGTGTGTTCAGTCATGTTTTTTCTTCTGGTTCTCAGACAGTTTGGGTTTTTTCTTGACCTGTTAGTCTCCTCCTATTGCTCTGGAACTTAAATTGATTAGCTCAGAGCCTGAAGGCGGGTATATCCTGCTGGGAGGAGCCAACTGTTTTTGTTGCCATAGTGTCACACACCTCCTAGAGACAGCAGCATACACACACGGTCTGTGTCCCCCAATGGATCCTTCGAGAAAGAGATTTTAGGGTAAGTGTTAAAAATTCTCCTTATTTTTTCCTCTCTACACAACAATAATATAATCCATCACCCGCAACAGCACCCACCTTGACATGGGTCAGAGTCCATAGTCCATGGATATCCAGTCCAGTCCATAACTTACCCATGCCAGCCCCTCCAAACATCCACCAACCCACCAATTCCCCCACCCAACCTAATCTATACCCAAACCCACTATACAAATACAACTTCATAACATAACATCATATACAAATGCAAAACAATACAATCCACCTCAGGCCCAAGTTCGGTCACCTGTAAGCCCTTTACGCAACACCTATTCTGAAAACAAAACAAAAAGACTAGGTTGTACATGCATAGCCCACCACCAGGAAGAAGGATGGCAATCCTGATATTACTTTTTTTAAGCTCTCTCCACTAACTTTTCTCTACGACTCACCCTATTATTATCCTTTCAACAAACTGACTGTGCACTCACCCTCTCTCTGACCCTACATCTCTGTCCCTAACCAAAAACAGGGGTACTCTACCCAAGAGGTCTAGTACCTAGGGCACATCAAATGAAAACCCTCTCCACAGGAGAGAATCCCTACTGGTACCAAGACTGCCATACTCCAAAGACCTGATCTTCCCGAGGTCACCGGTGATGTTCCTACAGACCTCCACCTCGGAAAGGACTTTCCGCTGTGTAGATACTAGACACCATGCGTTCCACGTGTCGTACCTAACCACTAAACTGACTACAAATAAAGTGCCCTGGTCTCGACCACCCAGGTTCCTGAATGCAACATAAGCTTACTCCGGATAGGTAAGGTCGGCAAGATGGCTCCGGCCAATGGAACCGCCCACCCGGTTGTAGACCCCTATATTAAAAGGACACTGAAGCAGGAAGTGGTCCATGCTTTCCAGCGTGTCCCCGCACTCTATTTGGTGACATCCCCAGTCATCAGAGCCCCTGTGCTTCAAGTTGTCCTTTACATATAGCTTCCCCTGAAAGCATTGCCAGGCCAAGTCCCAAAACTTCTGGGGGATTCTTTTCATGTTTATAGGGTACAACCGCACCCTCAGATCCCGACCTGGGCAGTCCCTGAGCGCCAGAGGCTTCTGAAAGTGGGTCAACAGAACCCATTTGTCAAGGAACTGCCTTGACTGGGTCCTGATCTCCCACACTCCCAGACCCCACTGACGTATCGCTTTCAGAGTTGGGGTAGCATAAGCTGGAAGATATCCGTGGGGCGTACGAAGGTCCTTTAATGGCCCTCCTGTCTCTCATTCCCGGAAGAAAGGCCGAAACCATTCCCTGCAGGAGAGTACCCATGGAGGAGCCCTCTCTGACCAGAGGTTTGAGATGTTAGCTTTCCAGAAGGTGTTCGTTAAGAACACCACAGGGTTTACCATAGATAAACCCCCTAGTCTCCTCGTGCGATACGTAACCTCCCTCTTGACTAAGTTCATCCTGTTCCCCCATAACAGCTGGAAAAACAGGCAGTAGATCCTAGTATAGTAAGCCTCTGGCAAGACGCATACACTGCCCAGATAGATAAACATGGGGAGCAGGTACGATTTGATCAGGTGTACCCTTTCCCTGAGAGTCATAGACCAACCCTTCCACTGGTCCACCTTCTGAGTGGCATCCTGGAGCTTACCATCCCAGTTTTTGGTGGGATAATCATCCTGGCCGAATGTGATGCCCAAAACTTTTGCTGACTCTTGGGGCCCTGGAAGGGTGTCCGGGAGATCAAACGTGGAATCTCCCCCTCCCAACCAGAGACTCTCACACTTATCCCAGTTGATCTTAGACCCGGACGCCTCCGAGTAGCGGTCCACCTCTGACATCACCACATCAACCTCCTCTCTCGAAGACATGAAAATGGTGACATCGTCAGCATACGCCACTACTCTCTGGACATCAAGCTCCGCCAGACTCATCCCGACTCCCGCCAACGGCCCTTAATCTACCCTCCGGACGAAGGGATCAATTGCGAACACGTGTAAAAGCGGGCTCTAAGGACAACCCTGATGGACTCCGGACCCCACCACAAAAGAGCGTCCAGATCACTCGTTCACCAGAGGCTAACTCTCTGCCCCTGCATACAAGATCTTAAGCCAATTAACAAAAGTATTCGATAAGCCATATTTCAGGAGGACAAACCAGAGGTACTCGTGGTTCACCCGATCAAATGCTTTGACCTGATCCAGAGACAGCAAGTACCCCATCCAGAGACCCGCATTACTCCGCTCCACTGCCTCCCTGACACTAAGGACAGCACTTAAGGTGCTTTGGCCTGGAACAAAGCAGTACTGGGCCCCCGAAAGGAGCCGGAGTGCAAACTTTACCAACCAATTAAACAGTATCTTTGCCAGAAGCTTCCTGTCCGTATTGAGAAGAGCTATGGGCTTTCAATTCTCAATACAGCTCAGATCATTACCCTTTGACAGGAGAATCAGGGCTGACCTCCTCATTGACTGTGACAGAGTGCCCGAGGAGAGACACTCATTGAATACCTCAGTCAAGAGGGGAGCTAAAGACTCCTTAAAGGTCCTGTGCCACTCGGATTTTAAGCCATCCAGACCGAGTGACTTCTTAGGGGCAAGCCCCACGATCGCCAGATTCACTTCCTCTTCCTTGATTTCTTCTGCCAAAACGCCAAGAGAGGGGTCTACCCCTGGCTCAGGAATGGTTTCAGCCAGGAAAGCTGACATCTAGATCCTTCCTTCCCAAGAGGTGCGAGTAGAAGGATCTGACGACCTCCAAGATCCCTGATCTCGACTGATTCAGAGATCCCATACTATCAATCAGTCCTGAAATTACTTTACTACTCACTGACATCTTACAGTTTCTGTAAGGGTCGGGCGAGCAGTACTACCCAAAATCCCTCTCAAAAACCAAAGATGCGTGCCTATCATACTGACACCTTGTCAGCAAGGACTTCACTCTGGAGATATCCACTTGGCTACCTCCAGTTGAGACGAGAAGCTCGAGTTTCCTCCTCAGACCTTGATACAGGCGATACTTGTTCAGGGACCTGAGACTCGAGTGCTGGCGGAAGAACCCCTGCAGCCCGCTTCTTGAATATATCCCACCACTCCAGCTTATTACTACAAAGATCCAGTAAGGGTACCTGACTCTGAAGGGATGAATTCAGCTTCCAGTAACCTTTACCCATCCAGGGGGTCTCTGAAACATTCAGGGAAAACAAAATCATATAGTGATCGGAGAACTACACCTCAAACACAGACACTGCGGAAGAGAAGGCTTCCTCCTTTAAATAAAACCTATCTACCCTAGACCTGCGACTACCTTGATGGTAGGGGAAACCGGCGTGGCCCGAGATGATCCGGATGTGGGCGTCCTCTAGGCGAGCTTCTCTAGCTATGCTAATCAGTGCCACACTATCGCAAGTCAGCAGACCATTGGAGCCTCTCTTATCTTGGGACCTCGTGACATTATTGAAATCCCCTCCAAAGATCACCTGCTGACTCATAAAATGAAAGTGCTTAATCCTCATAAAGAGATCTTTACGGCCCCGCTTAGTTTGTGGGGCATAGATGTTAATGAGCCGGAGCTCTTTTCCCTTCATGAAGACATCTACGATCAGGCACCTCCCCATTTCTAACTCAATAACCCATCTGCATTCAACAGGAGCGGTAAAAAGGACCACCACTCCACTATACGGCTCAGCCGCAAGAGACCAGTGGGAGGGACCGCACCTCCACTTTCTTCTGGCTTTACCCAGAGAGGCTAGATCTGACAACCTGGTCTCTTGTAAAAAGAAAATGTCAGCTTCAACACGGCCAAGAAAATCAAAGGCTGCAAATCTAGCCATGTCCGACTTAATGCTGGCACAATAAATAGATGCCAGTGTCAGTGGGGTGAGTGTCGCCATCCTGGGTGATTGAGTAAGATGGCCTCACCCCTTAAACCTTCTTCCTCTCCTTCCCTCCACCCCCATCTGAATCAGAGGAAGACCTTTTACCTCTTTTTAAACTATGGGACATATCTATCCCAGGATCTTTACCTCTGGCATCTGGTGTTACCTCCCCCCTGAGGAAACTGCCCCAGAGGAAGGAAGCTCGGCACCCCCAGGAGGCCGCACCGCCTCCTGACCCTTGAGAGGAGGAGGGGAGATAGTATCCCCGAGGGCCTCATATCGATTCGAAAGGACGATCAGAGGGTCGGAGACTGAGTTGTTCCATCTATGGTCAGAGGCTACAACTGAAGAGGAGGTCGAAACCGCCTTACTCTCACCCTTCTTCCTCCTCTTCTTCCTCTGGCCACCACTTACTGTTTGCCCCTCCTCCTCGTCCACAAATTCGGATTCAGAAGTTTGACTGGACGAAGGAGCATCTTGACCTTCTTCCCTATGCAGTCTCCCTATCTGATCATCCAGTTCAGCCTCAACCAAAGCCTCAGAGTTATTCTGACCTCCTACTGAGACCATGTCTCTCCACCCAGAAAGATAGGTCCATCTCCTTTCCCTCCACCAGGAGCGTCCTTTCTCCTCTCTTTAGTGCATCCAGGAGGCACCATTGCAACTGACCGTCACCAGATCCAGATGGTAAAGATCCCACCGAACCCCCAGCCGCCACACTGGCATAACTCCTGGCGACCGGGGGGGCAGCCAGACCAGACCCTGTCCCTACATCACCGCCTAAACCACCTGTACTGCCACAAATGTCACTATTATCCACACCACTGCTACTACTCTCATTCACTCCACTATCACTCCTCCCATCTGCACCACTCCCATACACTCCACTACCACTCCTCCCATTCACTCCCCTACCACTCCTCTCATTCACTCCACTACCACTCCTCCAATTCACTCCACCCTCACTCCCATCCACAGCACTACCACTCCCATCACTCATACACCTTGCATTGACATTACTTTTGGTGTCATTAGCAGTGTTAGGCTGGGTTCACACCATGTTTTGTTAAATACGGTTCCCGTATACGGCTGGGAGGAGGGGGCGGGGCAATATGCGCTTTATATTTTTGTAAATCACAATATATGATGTATCTTATTTATGTATTTCACCTATTATGTTTATAATTTTTTAATTATTAATTGATTGATGTGAATCATGTGATGTGGAATGTTGCACTAGAACTGGGTATTTAAACCCCTTAGATTGTGTGTATCACAGGCTTGAAAATGGCTCCACAGGGGCAGAAACGTTGCTTCATTGAGACATGAACAAATAAATGCACTTTTTTTAATTTGAGTGCTGCGCTTGTTGGATTTTCTACATTACAAGGAACCCTAATCAGGTTGGAGCGCTGGCACCACTAATGGACTGAGCTGAGTAGTGCTGCAGATTTTTTTCTATATTTTATATATATATATATATATATATATATATATATATATATATAGATATATATATATATATATATATATATATATATATATATATATTGTACGTCTAGCACCTTGCCAGATTTATTAGACAGGTTGCAGGAAAAATAAACATAAAGCAGGAACAAAACAAAATCCTAGACCATCTGGTCACTAACTAAACAGATCAGCATGCCCTGACTAATAACTGGTGAGCTTCTCTCAGCCAGTTAAACGTATGCCTCCTGCAACCTTTTACTCACAGTTCACACCACTCTTTGGGCCACTCACAGTTTGGGCTGTGTGTTTCTCAGCAGGACCAGTGTCTCTCTCCTACAGCCAGCTTTCTGTTTCCTAGGTAGAGCCCAGACAAAACTGTGTTTTTTCCTTGTAAGCACCGTTCCGCTCTCTGCTGGCTCATTAATTTGGCCATAGGTGGAGGTTTCTCCAAGGTGAGCAAGGGAAATACACCCTTTCCTTGCCACAGTATCACAATATATATATATATATATATATATATATATATATATATATATATATAGATATATATATTTATGTGTATATATGTTGTTTCCTTAGTCCAAGTGCATAACCTAACATTTATCCACATTAAACCATATTTCCCACTTGTATGCACAAGCCTCCAGCTTTCCCAAATCCCTTTTTAACATTTTATTATCCCCCTCTGTGTTGATTTCCCAACAGAGCTTAGTATCAACTGCAAATAGTGAAATCCCCCCACAAGGTAATTAATAAACATTTTGAAAAGAAAAAGAGTATATTCCATCAATAACCACCCTCAGTCTCTTATCACTGAAGCAGTTGCAAAACTATTTACATATATTTTCCGAGAGTTTAAAATTTTTTTATGTGGGAAAAAAATTATATAAGTACTGAAACAGGTTATCAAGCTTGGGGTTATTTAGTTTGGAATAAAGACATCTTAGGGGCGATTACAATGTTTACTATTTACAATGTACACATACATTAATGCACAATACAGATCTTTTTGTCATTACCTTTTTTATTCCTAAGTTGGTTACCATGACAAGGGGCATATATCCAGGGAAAAGAAGGTTTTAACCCCTTAAGGACTGACCCATTTTTTACCTTAAAGGGGTACTATGGTGGAAAAGTTTTTATTTTTAAATCAACTGGTGCCAGAACGTTAAACAGATTTGTAAATTACTTCTATTAAAATATCATAATCCTTCCAATACTTATTAGCTAAATAAAGGAAAATAAATTAGGAATAAATTAGGAAAATAAGGGGAATTGGGGCAGTCCAAAACACCCAGAAGCGACCAATAGCAGATCGGGGGCGGAGGGGGTTAAAGTTCAGTTCCCCACTCTGCCCGCCCACTGTAGTCCGGGCAGAGCAGGAGAACTGTGATGTGACTGTCCCCGAAGGTCACTTACTGGCGGCGATCGGCAGCAGAGGATGGCAATGGGGTGCAGCTCCCTGGTGCGGCAATCCTACATAAGCTAGTGAGTTGTTGCCTAGCAACATCTGGAGGGCAAGAGTTTGGAGACTACTATACTATAGTGGTCTCTAAACTGTAGCCCTCCAGATATTGCAAAACTACAACTCCCAGCATGCCCAGACAGGAGTTTGCTGTCTGGACTTGATGGATTAGTAGTTTTGTGACATCTGGAGGGCTACAGTTTGGCGATTACTGTGCGGTTGTCTCTAAACTGGGGCCCTTCAGATCTTTCAAAACTTAACTCCCAGCATGCACGAACAGCAAACGGCTGTCTCGGCATGCTGGAAGATGTAGTTGCGTAACTCCAGCTGTTGCATATCTACATCTCCTGGCATGCCCTTCGGCAATCAGTACATGCTGGGAGTTGTAGTCTTGCAACAGCTGGAGGCACACTGGTTGGAAAATACTGAGTTAGGTAACAGAACCTAACTTAAGTTTTCCCACCAGTGTGCCTCCAGCTGTTGCAAAAGTACAACTCCCAGCATGCACGGTCTGTCAGTGCATGCTGGGAGTTGTAGTTTTGCAACAGCTGGAGGTTTGGCCCCTGTACGTTCACATGGGCGGGTTTACAGTAAGTTTCCTGCTTCAAGTTTGAGCTGCGGCAAATTTTCCACCACAGCGCAAACTCCTAGCGGAAAACTCTCCGTAAACCTCCGCCAGTGCGAATGTACCCTAAAAACAGTACACTACACTCCACTAACACATAATAAAGGGTAAAACACTACATATATACCCCCTTACACTGTCCCCCTCCATTAAAAATGAAAAAGCGTATCGTACGGCAGTGTTTCCAAAACAGACCCTCTAGCTGTTGCAAAACAACAACTTCCAGCATTTCCGCACAGCCACTGACTGTCCAGGCATGCTGGGAGTTTAGCAACAGCTGGAGGCACCCTGTTTGGGAATCACTGGCATAGAATACCCTATTGTCCAACCCTATGCAAACCCTAATTTAGTCCTCAAATGCGCATGGTGCTTTCTCACTTCGGAGCCCTGTCGTATTTCAAGGAAACAGTTTAGGGCCACGTATGGGGTACTTCCGTACTCGGGAGCAATTGCATTACAAATTTTGGGGGGCTTTTTTTCCTTTTACCCATTATAAAAAGGAAAAGTTGGTTTCTACACCAACCTGTTAGTGTAAAATAATAAAAACTTTTACACTAACAAGCTGTTGCCCCATACTTTTTATTTTCACAAGAGGTGCAAGGAAAAAAAGACCCCCAAAATATGTAATGTGATTTCTCCTGAATACGTAAATACCCCATATGTGTGCTTAAAATGCTCTTCTGGTGCACAACAGGGCTCATAAGTGAGAGCACACTATGTACATTTGAGGCCTAAATTGGTGATTTGCACGTTACCTACGTGGGACCCTATTTTGGAAACTACACCCCTCATGGAATGTAACAAGGGTATAGTGAGTCTTAACACCGAAAAGGTGTTTGACGACTTTGCGTTGAAGTTGGACCTGAAAATGAAATTTTTCTTTTTTTTTACTAAAATGTAACCCCATTTCTTCTGAGTAAGAACATACCCCATATGTGGATGTTAAGTGCTCTTCAGGCAAACTTCAATGCTCAGAAGAGAAGGAGCGCCATTGGGCTTTTCGAGAGAAAATTGAAGGCCACGTGTGTATACAAAGCCCCCATAGTGCCAGAACAATGGACCCACCACATTTTAGTGCGCCAGCAGAGCAATTAACAGCCACACATGGGGTATTTCCATACTCAGAAGAAATGGAGTTACAAATTTTGGGGGGCATTTTCTCCTATCACCCCTTGTAAAAATTTAAAATTTGAGGAAAAAACTACATTTTAGTGAACATTTTTTTTTCTTCATTTACACATCTGACTTTAACGAAAAGTCGGCAAACACCTGTAGGGTGTTGAAGCTCACTGTACCCCTTGTTACGTTCCTTGAGGGGTATCATTTCCAAAATAGTGTGCCATGTGTTATTTTGTTTTTTGTTTTTGCTGTTCTGGCACCATAAGGGTTTCCCAAATGCGACATGCCCCCCAAAAACCATTTCAGAAAAACTCACTCTCCAAAAGCTCATTGTCACTCCTTCCCTTCTGAGCCCTCTAGTGCACCCACAGACCACTTTACATCCACATATAAAGTATTTCCTTACACGAGAGAAATTGGGTTACAAATTTTGGGGGGCTTTTTCTCCTATTATCCCTTGTAAAAATTCAAAAACTGGGTCTACAAGAACATGCGAGTGCAAAAAATGAAGATTTTGAATTCTCTCCTTCACTTTGCTGCTATTCTTGTGAAACACCTAAAGGGTTAACAAACTTTCTGAATGTCATTTTGAATACTTTGAGGGGTGTGGTTTTTATAATGGGGTCATTTATGTGGTATTTCTAATAAGAAGGCCCTTCAAATCCACTTTAAAACTGAACTGGTCCCTGAAAAATTCTGATTGTGAAAATTTCGTGAAAAATTAGAAAATTGCTGCTGGACTTTGAAGCCCTCTGATGTCTTCCAAAAGTAAAAACATGTCAACTTTATGATGCAAACATAAAGTAGACATATTGTACATGTGAATCAATATATAATTTATTTGGTAAATCTATTTTCCTTACAAGCAGAGAGCTTCAAAGTTAGAAAAATGGTGAATGAAAAAAAAATTCATGACATTTTGGAAATTTTTCACCAAGAAATTATGCAAGTATCATTATGTTAAAGTAGAATATGTCACGAAAAAACTATCTCGGAATCAAATTCATAAGTAAAAGCATCCCAGAGTTATTACTGCTTAACCCCTTAAGGACACATGACGTACTGGAACGTCATGTGTCCACTCCCGATCTATAACGCGGGGCCACGGCGTGGCCCCGCGTCATAGCGGGTCGGGCCCGGCCTCTAACAACGGCCGGGACCCGTGGCTAATAGCGCGCGGCATTGATCGCTGTGCCGCGCGCTATTAACCCTTTAGACGCGGCGTTCAAAGTTGAACGCCGCGTCTAAAGTGAAACCGAAAGCATCCCGGCTAGCTCAGTGGGCTGTTCGGGATAGCCGCGGCTAATCGCGGCATCCCGAACAGCTGACAGGACAGCGGGAGGGCCCCTACCTGCCTCCTCGCTGTCCGATCGCCGAATGACTGCTCAGTGCCTGAGATCCAGGCATGAGCAGTCATGTGGCAGAATCGTTGATCACTGGTTTCTTATGAGAAACCAGTGATCAACATAGAAGATCAGTGTGTGCAGTGTTATAGGTCCCTATGGGACCTATAACACTGCAAAAAAAAAGTGAAAAAAAAAAGTGAATAAAGATCATTTAACTCCTCCCCTATTAAAAGTTTGAATCACCCCCCTTTTCCAATAAAAAAAAAAACACAGTGTAAATAAAAATAAAAATAAACATATGTGGTATCACCGCGTGCAGAAATGTCCGAATTATAAAAATATATCATTAATTAAACCGCTCGGTCAATGGCGTGCGCGCAAAAAAATTCCAAAGTCCAAAATAGTGCATTTTTGGTCACTTTTTATATCATTTAAAAATGAATAAAAAGTGATCAATAAGTCCTATCAATGCAAAAATGGTACCGTTAAAAACTTCAGATCACGGCGCAAAAAATGAGCCCTCATACCGCCCCATACACGGAAAAATAAAAAAGTTATAGGGGTCAGAAGATGACAATTTTAAACGTATTAATTTTCCTGCATGTAGTTATGATTTTTTCCAGAAGTCCGACAAAATCAAACCTATATAAGTAGGGTATCATTTTAATCGTATGGACCTACAGAATACATATCAGGTGTCATTTTTACCGAAAAATGTACTACGTAGAAACGGAAGCCCCCAAAAGTTACAAAACAGCGTTTTTTTTTTTCAATTTTGTCGCACAATGATTTTTTTTCCCGCTTCACCATAGATTTTTGGGCAAAATGACTGACGTCATTACAAAGTAGAATTGGTGGCGCAAAAAATAAGCCATCATATGGATTTTTAGGTGTAAATTTGAAAGAGTTATGATTTTTTAAAGGCAAGGAGCAAAAAACGAAAATGCAAAAACGGAAAAACCTCCGGTCCTTAAGGGGTTAAAGGGGTATTCCCGTGGAAAACTTTTTTTTAAAATCAACTGGTGCCAGAAAGTTAAACAGATTTGTAAATCACTTCTATTAAAAAAAATCTTAATCCTTCCAGTACTTTTTAGGGGCTGTATGCTAAAGAGAAATCCAAAAAAGAAATGCATTTCCTCTGATGTCTTGACCACAGTGCTCTCTGCTGACCTCTGCTGTCCATTTTAGGAACTGTCCATAGCAGGAGAAAATCCCCATAGCAAACATATGTTGCTCTGGACAGTTCCTAAAATGGACAGCACTGTGGTCATGACAGAGAGGAAATGCATTTCTTTTTTGGATTTCTTTTTAGTATACAGCCCCTAAAAAATACTGGAAGGATTAAGATTTTTTAATAGAAGAGATTTACAAATCTGTTTAACTTTCTGGCACCAGTTGATTTAAAAAAAAAAGTTTTCCACGGGAGTACCCCTTTAAAGTGACAGTGGTCAGATGTGCAAAAAATGCTCTGGTCCTTAAGGCGAAAATGGGCTTGGTCCTTAAGGAGTTAATGACCAGGTCTTTTTTTATTTTTTATTTTACTGGGTCTTTTTAAATGGTAATAACTTTAGAACGCTTTTTCTGAGCAGAGCGATTCTGCGATTGTCTTTTCGGGACATATTGTACTTTATGTAAGTGTTGCATTTTTATTGACACATGCAGCTTTTTTATGAATAACTCCAAAATATTGTGAAAAACTGAAAAATTTATGGTGTTTAAAATTTTTTTACGGTGTACACTGTGCGGTAAAAGTGATGTTATATTTATTCTGTGGGTCAGTACGATTATGGCTATATCCATTTTATATCGCTTTCTATGTTCTTTTTCCTTTTCTGAGCAAAATTCTTTTTCTGACATAAATTTTCCAACAGCCGTGACTTTTTTATTTTTCGTCCGATGCCATTGAGTGAGGGCTTCTTTTTTGCGGGATGAGCTGTCCTTTTTATTGGTTTCATTTTTGCGATACGTGCTACCTTTTGATCTTTTTTATTCTTTTTTTAAATTGGTGAATTTTGAGCTTTTTGTTGGTTTTATTTTTACGGCGTTCACCATGCAGGATAATTTACATTATAGTTTTATAGTACACTTCATTACGGATGTGGCAATACCTTTTATGTATATGATTTGTGTTTTTAATCTTTTTTGATGACAATACAGGTATTTATTGGGAAAGGGGCATTTTTTTTTACACTCACACTTTTTTTTCACACTTTTTTTATTGTTTTAATTTTCACTTTTTACAGGTAATACTATGCTGCAGTACATTTGTACTGCAGCACAGTATAGCCTGATCTGCTGCAGATACTACAGCCTGTGCGATCCTGCCTGTGGCTGGATCTTACAGGCTTCGCTAGCAGGCAGACAGGAGGTCATCATCTGACCTCCTGCTGCCATAGCAACCAATGGCGACCCATGATGGGAGCACGCTCCTCCTGTCAACACCATAGATGCCATCATTAAGATTGATCACGTCATCTATGGGGTTAATGCTGCCGGGATCGGCGCGATCACGGCCCATGCAGCTGCGGCGAGACCCCGGCTGTGATTGACAGCAGGGTCTTGCCTCCAATCTCCTGCGCTGCCCATGGCAATGCAGGAGATCGCTAGGACGCATGCATAGATCCCAGCTTGCGAATGTGTAGGGTGCTGGGACGTATGCATACGTCTTATAGCGGGAAGGGGTTAAAGGGGTACTCTGGTGAAAACCTTTATTTTTTTTTTTTTTTTTATCAACTGGTGCCAGAAAGTTAAACAGATTTGTAAATTATTTCTATTGAAAAATCTTAATCCTTCCAGTATTTATTAGCTGCTGAATACTACAGAGGAAATTATTTTCTTTTTGGAATACAGTGCTCTCTGCTGACATCACGAGCAAAGTGCTCTCTGCTGACATCTCTGTCCATTTTAGGAACTGTCCAGAGCAGCATATGTTTGCTATGGGGATTTTCTGGACAGTTCTTGAAATGGACAGAAATGTCAGCAGAGAGCACTGTTAAGTGCTGAGGAATACCAACAATTCCTCAATTTTGACCAAACTGAACCCAGGCCAGAACCAGTTGTGGGGGGAATCCACAGATGTTGGGGATGATGGTGAGGTCGCAGGGCCTAGTGAAATACAAGGCCCCAGGTCAACAACGCCAAAGTGTGCGTCGCAGACTTCGTCCGGACCTTGAGTTGATTAATGAAATAATAGCTCTAGTCCACCGCCATCGGTCGGAGGATGCTTGTGACGCATTTAGTAGGGCGCTAGCCCAGAGATTACGGGAAATTGAGCCACTAATTTGAACACGTTGCATGACCTTCATACTAGGCTGCACAGAGTATTTTTCCACACCATACCATCCCCTTCCAGCACAAACCTTCCAGCTTCAGATGATGTCCCAATGCACTCCATCAGACCATAACAGGAGAGTAGTAGAACCCCCACACAGGGACTCAGCAACTCAAACTGAGTGGCATCATGTGGAGCATACTGTTTTACTCCATAATAGACCACCTAATTTTTATTCTTCAGATGCTACCCGTTATGGTAATCATAATGAAACTCAAATGTATGGTCCATATCCTGCTATACATCAGGCACCACAACAATACTATCAACCCAACCCTCCCATACCACCTCCTCACCAGCAACACAGTGAAGAGTACTCTGACTTCACCGCTTCCCTTTGGTCCACACAGGAATAGTTGTTTTTTGTCTAAATTTAAGAGTTTGAGGTTGTTTCTAATGTGCCACACACTTTATGTTATGTGTGTTTGTATTTTTTTTTTTGTTTTAGATGGTCTGTTTGTGGTCATTTTGGCCATTCTTTGCAAAATTATTTATCATTATGGGTCATTATTTTATTTATAAAAATATTTTTACCAAAATACAAGTGTCCAGTGTTTAATGTCTTTTTCTTGTTATCAAAAAATGTTTAAACCAAAAAAGTATATATATATATATATATATATATATGAAAATAAAAAAGGATATACCTTCTCAAAGTCTGGTACCAAACGGATAAAGTGCCTTCATAAGACATCCACCATGTAGAGGATGGACCCAATATCTGTGCCTCCTACAAGAAATAGGCTACAAAAAAACCATTGCACACAAAAGTCATTTTAACATTTATTGACATTTCCCACCCAAAAAAACATATAAAACACACAAAACAGACACATCAATTCGATCCTGCGTGCCAAAAGCAACAGAAAACAATTTGCAGTATCATTGGGGGTCAATCTTCCTTGGGGAGCAGACATTCTGAAAAAAGAATGCCTTAAAAAAATACAAAAAAAGCAAAAATGCATCCGCTGGGGCGGGTTTAAGTAGAACTCTACAAAGGAAATTACATCAGGAGGGGGCAGATACTTCCTATTAATCTTAATCCCTTTTAGCTGTGTTCAAAATCCAACTTGGAAAGGCTGGAAAAACTGCCAAGGTGCCAAAAACGCAATTTCCACACAAATGAAAAAAGGCCAGTAAAAATGCCAGAAAAAACGCCAGACACAGGAAATTGCACTGGTGTTTTTTTCTGGCGTTTTTTCTTTTCACACAAAAAAAAAAAACACACAGAAAAAAAAAACAAGTGGAAACTTAGCCTAAAGGGAATCTGATGTGTTGAACACATGTAACAAAGTGCTAACATGGTTAAATAGGTATCACTACACTGAGACTCATAGAAACTTCAGTTTACACATCCATGGCTGCTAACTACTAAAAAAACGCTATTCTTTTTTATTTTTTTTATTTTTTATTTATTATAAATTTTATACATACAAAATCCATTAATGCTTACATCATTATTACAAAAACAAAAAAACAAAACCCCACCCCCTCCCTTTTCCCTCCCTCCCCTTAAGACAGCCTGCCCGAAATCCATTGACTTCCTTCCTTTCCCTACTCCTCTCTTACTCTATTCTCCTTTTCACTATCTGCTTTCTCCTTTCTCCCAGGGTAGCCATTTATTCTCGATTTTTTTATTTCTTTCAATGTCCTTGAACCACAACAACTCATAAGTTCTAACCTTATTTATACCTCCCAACCATTCTTCCCTTGATGGAACCGCTGGGGCCAACCATTTCCTAAGAATCTAATTCTTTGCCACTCCTAATACTCCAAGTATGAGATCAGTATGCTTAGTTCCCATTGTTCCTAGTCCATAAATTGCGACCTTAGGTTCAAAGAGCAATACCACACCTGTTCTAGCTTTAATAGTTTCAAACACTACACTCCAAAATTTTAGCAACTTTGTACAATTCCATATCATATGTAACCAATTACTTCCCTCAAACCCACACTTGGGGCATTGTGCATTCTCCCTAACATTCATTTTATACAAAAATTGCGGTGAGTACTGTGCCCGATATACTAACATCAAAAAAGACACCCTATTATTTGCATTGATCGTTGTTCTTCTAATATTCTTTAACACCAGTTTCCACTCTTCTTCTGAAATTCCACCTATATCAAGTGCCTGTCCTAACCGTTTAACTACGTCCTCCCAACCCTTCTGACCTAACATTTTATATAAAGTACTCATTATTTTCTTTTTCCCCCCCCTGTGCACTTTTAATATATTCTGTAATGTGATAACACCCTACCTTTAATTTCCCTTTTGGTTCTTCTTGTCCCAAGGCGTCTTTTAACTGTACACAACCAAAGTAGTTAGTATTTTTTAGATTAAAGCGTTCACTCAAACACTCCCAATCTATTATTTTCCCATTTGTGCAAACCTGCTCTAACAACCTAATTCTTTTATCTTCCCAATTCACATATTCTGCAATTTTCTTTATTTCTGGGAAGTTCTCATTTTCCCATAAGGGGGTACACCACACACACTACTCATTATCCCTGTTGCTGACTTCATACTATCCCATACTTGTAGCAATAAATCTTTAGCTATGTTCTCCTCTTCTACACCCTTCTTCAAACTCCCACTCTCCAACCACTCCCATATGGACCCATATTTCTTACACCCCCTTTCCAAATAATCCAATAGTGTTTGTTGCTCTTGAATAACCAATGTTAATTGGGATGCTATGAAGTATTGATAAAAATTAGGGAGACACAGCCCTCCTTCCTCTAAACTTAGCCTAAAGGGAATCTGATGTGTTGAACACATGTAACAAAGTGCTAACATGGTTAAATAGGTATCACTACATTGAGATTCATAGAAACTTCAGTTTACACATCCATGGCTGCTAACTACTAAAAAACCCTATTCAGTACTGCTCTCAAGTGTCAAAGAGGCATGACCAGGGCACTGAAGTTACTGGAATGCCTCTCCTCTTTCCTTCTGAAGCTGAGCCCTGTCTGGCACTCAGCTTCAGAAGGATTGTGGGCTGTAAAGGAGAGTGGAGAGGTGTTCCAACCCAGGCACTTTAGTGCCCTGGCCACGCCTCTTTGACACTTGGCAGCAACACTAAATAACAATATATAAAAGATTGCAGTGATGGACATGTTAACTAAAGGTACTATTAGTCTTATTGCCTTAATATGCATTTAACCATTTCAGCACATTGTTTCGTTTTCTACATGATAGAGTTCCTTTAAAGGGGTACTCCGCCCCTAGACATCTTATCCCCTTCCAAAGGATAGACGATAAGATGTCTGATCGCTGGGGTCCTGCAGCTGGGACCCCCACGATCTCTGTGCAGCACCCAGCGTTCATTTAGAACGCTGGGTGCGGGCGGCAGGGGTTGTGACATCACAGCCACGCCCCTATGACGTCACATCATGCCTCCTCAATGCAAGTCTATGGGAGGGGGCGTGGTTTCTGCAACGCCGCCTCCCATACATTTGCATTGAGGGGCATGGCCGTGACATTGCGACCCCCGCAGCCTGCTCCAAGTGTTCGGAACAAAATGATCTGAACACTGGGTCAGCGGAGTACCCCTTTAATCCTTCTTCTGGAGTAGTGGACAACCGTAATAGTATAGCACAGGTTTTCAAATTATGTTCTGAGCTTACTAGCCTTTATCAGTATAAAATATCGAAAACATTCCACTCCATAGTACATAACAATGGTCTGTATTCTGCACGTGAAGTTGGTTTAAGCTGTTAATATACAGATGTACAATAAGGGTAATTATTACTACTGGAAGGACTTGATTTATCTCTAGAGGATTTAGATCTTTATTATAAAAACAATATATGTGGAATATTAAACAAGTATTAAAGGAAATGCTCAAGGGTCACATATTGTTTTCTTCTGCTCCTATTGCCTTGCATATATACTAAATCTGTCAATCTCATCTGCCAAATTCCCATTTAATCCCTAGAATGCATTACTCTCTTTACAAATCTGTAGAATAAATGCAGAAAGCATAACTCGACCTCTCCAGCTTGAAAAGATAATGTAATTTCTGAACTTCACCTGAACTTTGCAGCATTGTTCGGATTCAAGTAAAACCAGGTCTGAGTTATAAAAGTGTAAAGGGTACAGTTCTGGAAAATAAAGATCCGGGCAATGAATTGTTGGAAATGATGGTAATTTACATATTACAGTTCATGATAACATATCAATATGGAAAAACATCATTCAAACTTTGGACATATAATACAAGCACTACTTGACATTTATATGTTTTATACCCATTTTATAATATGTTACATATAGATAGAAAATAAACTTGACTGTTATTTATGAATCTTAAAACATTAAATGTTTGCCCCGATAAAAAAGCAGTCAAAATCAGCAATAGTTTATTATCCATACGTAACATTCAACACAATACAGATAAGCAAATCTCCCAAAATTAATTTCAGGTGGATTCTCTCAAAAAAGTCTTGGAAATATTCAATGGCCAATTTGTATTCACAAAGGAGCAGGGACTCCTGTCATAATATAAGAGTCCCAGATCCTGTACACTGAGCTGTGAGGCATACACTGCATGCCTTAAAGGGGTACTTACACATCTTATCCCCTATCCAAAGGATAGGGGATAAGATGCCTGATTGCGGGAGTCCCGCAGCTGGCGACGCCCGTGATCATGCACGCGGCACCCAGTTTGTAATCAGTCCCCGGAGCGTGTTCGCTCTGGGTCTGATTACGGGCAACCACCAGGCCGACGGCGTGTGACGTCACGCCTCCGCCCCCATGTGACGTCACGCTCCGCCCCTCAATGCAAGCCTACGGGAGGGGGTGTGATAGCTATCACGCCCCCTCCCGTAGGCTTGCATTGAGGGGCGGACCATGGCGTCACACGGGGACGGAGGCGTGACGTCACACGCCGCCGGCCCTGCGGTCAAGCATAATCAGACCCGGAGCGAACACGCTCCGGGGACTGATTACAAATGGGGTGCCGCGTGCATGATCACGGGCATCCCCAGCTGCGGGACTCCCGCGATCAGGCATCTTATCCCCTATCCTTTGGATAGGGGATAAGATGTGTAAGTTCCGGAGTACCCCTTTAAAGCTCAATAACCATATACAGGGCAAGCTGCAGAGCACACGGGCCAGCAAATGCAATGAGTGCAAGGGGCTATGCATTCAGCATGGCTGCTTACCTTCAGGTGGCCCAACACATACTGTGCCAGCCCACCAAATGTTAATTGAGAGGCGGGACACACAATGTATTCCTCACTGCAAAGTATAAGGGAGCAGGGACTCCTTTGACTGAAGTGTCACTATCAGTATAGAGCTCCATGGAAACTATGTACAGTAGCAGGGATTCCTCTCAAAGGCAGGGTTGTTTGTTGCTGTAGGTACTAAGTGTTAAAGTATACACTGTATGCCTCCCTCCTCAGTTGATATCTGCTGCAATGTAGGTATATCAGTATTTGCTATAATTCTGCTCTGGAAGGTGGAAAAAAAAAAAAAAAAATATATATATATATATATATATATATATATATATATATATATATATATATACATGTATATGTCTTGCTTCTCCATTATCACCAATATTACGGAGCTCTGGTCCCTACTGCACAGTGCTTATGAGATCAGGGAAGTGACATCAAAGGTCTGCTCAGGCAATCAGTGGTCGTAGTGCTGTCCCACCTTAGCTACTGAATGGCTGAGCAGGCCTATGATGTCAAGTCCCCCATCCCAGAAGCAATGTTCTGCAGGGACCAGAGATTTATGATACTGCCAGCGGTGGGGAAGTGTTTTAATTACTACCTTCCAGAACAGAAATATAAAATAAAAAAATGTTGCCCAGATAACCCCTTTCAAAAATTGTTGTATTGCTACAAATAGTTGCAGTGTAGCCTTTGCTTTAACAATAAAGCTCATCTAATTTACTTTAGTTTTGAAAGGAAAAAACAGGACGTTTGTTAAAATAAAACTGGCGTTTATTGGTACAAAAAGAAGGAAGCACTCTACTTTTTGTACCAATAAACGCCAGTTTTATTTTAACAAATATCCTGTGGCACTTTCGGTTTTCTGGGAATAGGTGCCATACAGATAAAACGTCCTGGAGGTCACAGTGAAGGACGGCAAGGCTGTCGCCTGATTTTGGACTACAGACCCCAGCGAGTCTACCGGCGCACTGAGGTGTTGTGCACACGTTACCCCCCCCCCCCTTAATAATACTCCACTAGGAGCGCACCTCATTTTTTCAATATTTTCTTCATCTAAGTTACTTTGGCAATAGTTGCAGAACTACTACTGTGGATTTTCATTACAGAACAATTAAATAATTAAAAAAAATACTGAGCAACCAATCACAACAGCCCTTGAAAAAATAAAACTTTACTGCTGTGAATGTTTGGTATGGGCAAGAAACAAAGTTTTTCCTTTGTATCTTTGTTACCTAAAACAACCAATCACAGCTCAGCTTTTCTTTTTTTAAGCTGTGCTGTCATTGATTGCTATGGACAATGGACTGGTTTTCTTTTAGACAATTCTTGATTATTTCCTCTGACATGTTTATTATTCTGCTGACCTGCAACATTTCTGCAGCATTTATCTAGCATTTTACACCCCCTCCCATAGACTTGCATTGAGGGGACAGGGTGGGACATAATGAGGGGGTGGGGCTATGATGTCACAAGATCCCAGCACCGGCTCCAGCATTCAGAACAGTTTGTTCCAAACGCTGAGCAGCGGAGTACCCCTTTAACCTATCATGTGCAGCTTTTTTTTTACAAATGTCGCAAATTTTGTTGCAGAGGGTCGCAGACCAATACCAGCAATCTTTTCACTTACAAAACTTGCTTACAAAAACATAGCGGTAGCAAAAATTCCACACATATGCAAGTTGCGTGCAATTTTTGATAAATTGATAAAATCGCACACCACATAACTTGAGCCTAGTAAATTATTTTTTTTTAGTGTGTAGCAAAGCTCACAATAATAACTCACAATATTTCTGATTTTGACTTCCCAATTGGGGAACTTCACAAAAAATCCACCAAAAATTTACACGCTGCCGATTTGAATCCCCTCACCACTGGTCAATGTTTGTAAATATTTTGTGCAGATTTCTTGCTCACCATATGGATGAGACGTCAAATCTCCTTCATTTTGATGTTACTGTAAATGCTGCTGATAGAGAAATTCCTTTCACTTATCTGGATGTACATTCCCTCAAATAATGTACCTCTGCAAACCAGAGAATGATCAAAAATATATGATGCTGCAGGACACTTAAAAAATAGTATTTAGTAAAATAGGGATTTATAGTAATTTACAGTAGTGTTTTATTAGAACTTCAAATGAATACAATAGTACAAAAAGAGGAAAAATATAATGTCTAGGAATGTAATTTCTATCATATTTATCCATAATACTATGTAAAATAAATAAATAGTAGAGAAGTGAGGCCATGTTCACACAGTGTATTTGATTTTTTTTTTTAAATATGTCCATAAAATCACTAAAAATTTTATTTTTTTTGTTTTTGTTCCAAAATGTATGTTTTTTCTATGGAAGTCTATAGGAAAGTAGTTGTCTCTGCAACTAGACAACTATTTTCCCATTCATAAAACACATTCATTTAGCAAATAAGAATTACAAATGTTCAATACTATTAAGTACACATAAAAAAAATGCATAAAAAACACAATGTGTGATCATAGCCTAAAACTGTAGCCACTTTTCCAACAAATTTTGGACATGTTTAGAAGGTGATACGGAGCGTCATAAAAATGACATTCAGCACAAATGCTTTATTATTTTTATTCATATTTGTGTGCATTTTCTCCAGCAAACTAAACCTAAATACACTGATATATCTGTCCTCTATCCGTTCTCAATCAACTCTGTGTGTTTTAAAATATTCAACATTTTGCAGAACATTTTCTGCATTCAAATTATTCCTCTTTACGTGTGTTTATAGATATGTATCAAACCCTGTGGACTGGTAAAAGATAAATATTATAAACTAAAAATAATAATTAATGTGATAATACTACTGTCTATAATACAACTGTTGTAATTATTATTATCATCTTCATTATAGATAGATAGATAGATATAATAATAATAATTATTCCTATAATCATTACATTTTATTACATTACATTCTATTAATTACTATTAATACTATGAACACTAATGATTACTATAGATATTAATCATAAATGTAACTATTATTTAAGTCATTGTTAACATAATTCGTTTTCTTGCTATATTATAGAGACAGAGTTCATGTTTTTATTTTTCTATAGCACATTTTGTTTTTATATGGTTTGTAGTCTGAAGTTTATATAACTTTGTATCTTTCCCCATCACGACTATGCGCAGCACATTTCCTATCCTCTCCTATTCCCTGAGGTCAGTGTTCACCAGTTCATACTTTGACACCCGAAGAAAAGAATGAAGATTACATTAGGAGACAGATTGTTATTTTCTATTTTGGGAAGGGGAAGTCCTGAGAGTTTAACATTACTACGACTACAAATGATGCAGAACAACTACATGATCAAACTTTTGTCCATAAAATCCATCTTGTCAGCAGAAGTCGGGTCCAGTAAGCAACCAGCGTGCAGAGAGCGGCTGAACTTTATAGGTCTTTGTGCAGTAGATGAATCGGCTCCTTTATACAACAAAGCAGCCATGGTTATTCTCATATGTGAGGCTGCAACATGTCTGACAGTTCTCAGGGTGCAGGCAATGGGGCTGAATCAAGGCTCTCTGCTCACATAGTATTCCCCATTGTCTATCCTAGTGCATATCACTGTCACATGTGGAATCCCACTAGACCTAGCCCCCAAATAAAAGCCAGCCAGCTGTCAGTCACATGCATCAGATTCGTGCAAAATTATGGAGTTCACTAATAACCTTGTCTTTAACGAAAAACTAGTAATAAATATACCAATAAACCACATTGTAGTAAGTTCAAATATTTCAATAATAATAGTGCACTATAATAGTGTTTAGGGATATTCATTTTTATTTTATGTTCTCTAGTAGACATTAGGCACAGCAAACAACGACTAAGAAAATACAAAAGACGGTTTTTACATCAGAAAAAATAATTACCAGGAAGCAGAGAACAATGAAAAGACAGAGATTCTTGATCTAAATTCTGTTGAGATAACATATTTTTGATAGACAAAAAAATGCATGATTATTTTTATTTTATTATTTAATACTTCTTCCGTATTGTTATTTTAATGTGATCTTATTCATGTTATCTACCTAATTTTATGTTATTGATTTTATGTTGAAATTCCTAATAAACTTTGAAAAAAAAAGAAAAGACAGATTCTCTATACAGAAGAGCTGAGAATGTGTCTAAATGTGCAGACTTTACTTTTTAGTTTAAATAGTAAATATCTGCAGAAATAAACCTGAAAAAAGGAAATAAAAATAAAACAAATGTCAGGATGAGCTCACATAAGCACTGACATAAATGCTGTAAAAAGAAACAAAGCAATCCTTGAAAAATGCCTTAGGACAAGTAAAAATGTATAATGCATGTTAATATTAAATAACAACAACAACAACTGTATTATTCTTATTAGTATTAGTAGCAGTAAAAGTTAGAACACATGTATATTCTGACACTTATTTAATTCATGCATATGATTTCTATTAGGTTAAACTGCACAGTATTTACAGTGTTTATCTGCAGATTTTACTTTTGTTATGGATGGTATGATGGGACAATTGTGCATATTTGTTTAGTTTTTCCTGTCTTACATGATTCTATATTGCATATGTTTTATCGTATACAGATTATTTGTACGTGGCATTAGATTGTAGATTGCATTGTGTTGTGGATATTTTTTTTATAAGATACTACATCATATTTTGTACATTAATTACTGTTTTGAATTTGTTTTCATTAATTTATGTTCGCAATGTACACAGTGATGGGGCAAATCAAAAACTGGTGGATTTTAAACATTTTAAGCGTTTGGGCACAAATTGTAATGAAAATATAGGCTAGCTTGGAGCCACAAATATATCAGATTTATTGAGAGGAATGCACCTTCTCAATATGTACATAAGACTGGCTTATCGATATGCCATTCATGGTAACTTCCCCCCTAAAATATTTACAAAATGGGAATCAAAGGTATGCAAAATCCATACACAAACGTACATGATTTTATAGATGACTTTAAAGATTTTGAAATGAAAATGTATCCTTTACTTAAACTTAGAAAAATAATGGCAAGGAAAGGTTCTTTATTCAATCTATGCTCCTTCAAAAATTAGACAAGACAGGTCTTCTGTTGTAACTTGGCAAAGTTTATACCACTTGTACTGTGAAATAAAATGCAAAAATTTTGTGAGCCAAAAAGTGACCGATGAGTTGTGAAAATATGGTGAAGAATATGCACAAACATAGGCCATGTCGTTATGTTAAGCAAGTATGGTGCAAATAAGGCAAAACTGGAGTGTAATCTTTTTCAAAATGTGGTGTAAACAGCGTGCACATAAAGCACACATAAAAATGCGTTAAAAAAAATTCATAGAATGCGCAAAAAGAAAAAAAAAACAATGGCACAAAATCCTTTGATTATCTCTCCCCAGTGTTATGTAGTTGGATTTTGGACATTTAACATTTAAAATTTTTCTTACATTTATTGTAATATAATACAATCTTTTACATCTTACATTGATATAGTGTACATTTATAACCGTACAGATATATGCTCTAATTTTAATTCTAGTATATTGTCGCTGCACTGTATATCTGCATTGAACATAAGTGTCTTGATATCGGTATCTTTATAATAGACAGCAGCATTTATTTCTCCTACACACACGTAATATGACTTTATAAATGTTGTGGATATTTATCATGGCTGACAGCTGTAAATGCCAGGCAGCGGTGCCAAATGCTGACTGGTTCCTTGACAAGAAATGTTAATGTGTTCCTTTAATACCTAGATCACAGTGGATACTGTTACAGGCTGAACCAGATCCACACCCTGGATATAAAAATCTCACATGTTCCCCAGCTCCCAGCAGCCTGCTAGAGGATACCAGGGTGCCATTTACACAAGTAATAAAGTGCTACATGCTACAAATGTGCCAACAACGGCAACTGCTGCCATAGGTTACATGACATGAGGGGATAATAATACTTATATTTTCCTGCTAGACCGTTATTATGTCCCATGTATATATATATATATATATATATATATATATATATATATATATATAAATGACCTTCTTTGAGGAATTGGGATTGAAGTCTGTGGTTGTCATAAATATTCCAGCACATCTATTGACTGGTGACAAGCAATGTATCCTGTTCCTATTAACACATAATGGATCAACCTTCCCTTGTGCACGTTTATTAAGGAGACATTCTAAGTTATTATCAGATCAGTTTTAATATATTACATTTTGTAATAGATAATTTGAGAGACTAAATTACAAAGGCTCTGTTCACATTTGGGTCATGGCCTCTGTCCATAATGAAAGCCACCAAAAATTGCACGTTTTTGTTTGTTTTGTCCTCCATGGTGAAGCTTTTGTAGTCTCTTGTTCTCTGTTTCAGTATTGGCGCATGTGCTTTTTCTGTCATTCTTTAACTGCAATTTTTTCGTGTCAGAAAAACTGCCATGCGTTGCCTACACCTTAGCCATTGATAAATGCTCATTTCTACTCATTATTTCTTTAAACAATATAAAATGATAAATTGTTAAAAAATAATAATGCAACATTTTGATCCTTCTATCCACCAATGGGAGATTTCCTGTAAGACCGTAAGTTCGTGCCCAAGGTGGTAACTTCAGACTGTGCACCCCCCCCCATCACACAGACACAGATACACACACACACACACACACACCTGATCCCTATAGTTTAGCATAATAGGTGTCAGATGGATAATCATTAACTTGTCACTTGTTGCCCCTCTCTCCAAAGGCCGCTTTTATACAAGAATTTTGAAAAACATTTTTTCTATATCATCTGGTACCAGAACATTAAACAGTTTTGTAAATTACTTCTATTTAAAAATCTTAATCCTTCCATCAGCTGCTGTATGCTCTACAGGAAGTTCTTTCCTTTTTAAAGAGTACCTATCATCAACTGAACTTTCCCTAATCCCCCTCCCTGACTCTATCTCCCTGTGACTATTTCAAGTTTAAACCCCCCAGTAAATACCTTTTTACATCTATCTTCGGTAGCTCAGTTTGGAGCTGTGTGCGAAGGGAGGAAGTGGGCGTGGCCCGGCAGGCGTGACATCATCTGATGCCTGCCAGGGACGGCTTTGCCCTTCTTCCTGTATGTTGCGCTCCCTCTAGGAAGCGCGCACACAGGCTGAGTACAGGGCAGGGATGGCAGCCTCTGAGTCTCCTCCTCTCTGTTTGGCTATACACATGCCATACAGAGAGGAGGAACGTCGCAGGACTGAGTTGCCATGCCCTGCAGGGATTCACGCACATCACTCGCTCCCGCCTGTCTGATTGACAGGTGGGGAGCTGCGCTTAGTATGCGATATCGGACTCAGCAAACAGGGATTCCTAGGGAGACCCCTAGTGGCCAAATTTTCAAAAGTAATAAACACATGTACAAATTGCAAACTTTATACATATTAAACTATAAAATATTTTAAAAAAAAACTTTTGATGAGAGGTAATTTATTTTCTGTCTGACCACAGTGCTCTCTGCTGACACCTCTGTCTGTCTCAGGAACTGTCAAGAACAGGAGCAAATCCCCATAGCAAACCTCTCCTGTTCTTGACAGTTCCTGAGACAGACAGAGATGTCAGCAGAGGGCACTGTAGTCCTATGGATCATACAGCAGCTCATAAGTACTGGAAGGGTTAAGATTTTTAAACGGAAGTAATTTACAAATCTGTTTAAAGGGTACCTTTCATCAAAAAAAAACTTTTGATATATTATAGCTTAATGTATGCAGAATAACTTTCCAATAGCATGTTATTAAAAAATATGCTACTTTCTATTAAATTTTCCACTTTGAAAAATGACCACTAGGGGTCTCCCTACCAGTCCTTTTTTATAGATTTCAGACTCATTCAGGAGTCCTAAATCTCAAACTGCAGCCGGAACACAGACAAACTCAGCACTGCTCACTGCCAGGGAGCAGTGCTGTGCTTGTCTATGTCCCGGCTACAGTCTGAGATTTAGGACTCCAGCATGACTCTGAAATCTATAAAAAAAGGACTGGTAGGGAGACCCCCAGTGGTCAGTTTTTCAAAGTGGAAAATGTAATAGAAAGAAGCATATTTTTTTTAATAACATGCTAATGGAAAGTTATTCTGCATACATTAATCTATAATATATCAAAAAGTTTTTTGATGAAAGGTACCTTTTAACTTTCTGGCACCAGTTGATTTAAAAAAAAAAAAAAAGAATATGTTGTCTAGTTATTTCCAGTCTGACCAGAGAGAGAGAGAAAGAGAGGGAGGGAGGGAGAATATTTTACACACACACACACACATATATATATATATATATATATATATATATATATACATATATGTGTGTGTGGATTAACAGATATAAAGTACATTTGTGTATATAATGTTCCCATGGTGGGAGTCTTGTTTCACACGTAGTAGAGCAGTAACTAGTCAGAAGTTACAGTGTTGCCTTGGAGTATGTGCAGTCTCCAGCCGTCCTATCGTCGTCTTCATCTGTATACCTTTCTCAGAACTTCCAAAGTGCTGGAGACACAACAAACAAACCATTACACTGAGGTCACATGAGCCATATCCCTGTTCAGCATTAATCTCATGTTTACTAAATAGCTGACAGTTACAAGGTTAAGAGTTTACTTTGATGCCCTGCTCCGACACTGTGCCCATCTACCGTGCATGGAGTGATGGTTTTATATCATTATGCTGCACAGTAAGTATTTCTTGTATATAAAGTTGCACGATAAACCATGTTCACACGGTTTGATATTTTTGCTACACAGATTTATGGAGTGTTTTGGGGAAAATCGCCATCTGAAAATGCATGTAAATCAGGATGCATAACTGAGCGGATTTATAATGTAATTTTTTAATGATTGCCTAGCAAAATTTTATCAGATATCTGCACCATCTGAAAATAGCCTTAGGCCTTCTGAACATGCATACAACATGGATTTGTTGCCCATAGCAACCAATCAGATTACTTCTTTCATTTTGCAGAGGAATTGTTAAAAATGAAATAAACGATCTGATTAGTAGCTAGGGGCAACTGGGCAGCTTTTCCTCTGGACAGGTTTTATAAATCTCCCCCATTGTATGGAGCACATAGACTTGTTATAGACCTATACTAGTATTCCCATCATATAGTAGGCCTTAAAGGGGGTATTCCGGGCAAAAACATCTTATCCCCTATCCAAAGGATAGTGGATAAGATGTCTGATTGCGGGAGGGGGGCGCCACTGGGACCCCCGCAATCTCCCTGCAGCATCGGCATTCTATGCAGGGCTGCATCTCCAGTTTCGGAAACCTCCGAGTTTCCGTCACTGGAGACGTGACGTCACTCCTCCTCCATTCATGTCTATGGGAAGGGGCATAATGGCCGTCACGCCCCCTCCCATAGACATTAATGGAGGGGATGTGGTGTGACGTCACAAGGGGGCGTGGCGTGACGTTACGTTCCCAGTCCTGGAAACTCTGAGGTTTTCCATAGAATGCTGGTGCTGCAGGGAGATTGCGGGGGTCCTAGCGGCGGGCCCCCTGCGATCAGACATCTAATCCCCTATCCTTTGGATAGGAGATAAGATGTTTTTGCCCTGATTACCCCTTTAAGGTGGACATGTCAGCAGCAAAACATGGATATAAATATGCACATGGCTAGTCATCCAAGTTTGAGGCGTAGATATATTTTTTTTTTATCTCCATAGTCCTTTCCAGTGCTGAGATATAATCCTTTTTATTATTGTGCAAATCAATTTCAAAAGCCCAGTGGATGTTTGCCAGCAAAGCAGGAGCCCAGGTAAGTACATCTCATGCCCTCTTTATCACACAGGGTAGGTTGATGCAACCGGGCAAATGGGTGGTAATAAAGAGGACACGAGCTGTACTTACCTGGGTGTTTTCTGGGGACCAACTCTTGGGGTTTTAAGCCTCATTTGCATAATATTATATATATATAATATTCAAATAAAAAATTTTTATTTAAAACTCTTGCTAACATAATAACTTACCTTTAAAATGTATACCATATGGAATTTTGGTATATGTTATGACCATCCCAGTAGACACACATTAGCACAAGATGTACTCAATTTTTTTTGTATTATGCTTAAAGTTAAAAGGATAGTCCAGTATACAAAAGTCTACTTCATGTGAAAGTATGGGGTATATATATATATATATATATATATATATATATATATATATATATTAAAAAGCTCCAATATATAGTAACTAAATGTTTTCAGCAGTTTCCCACATAATGACTTACCACTTGATGTTTATAGCTGGTTGCCTATGGTTACGCTCTGGTGGCACATGCTCAGCAGGCACTAGAAGCCATAGGGGGGTGAATAGTTGGTCTAATAAACAGCAGAGGCTTAGCAGGGAGTGAGCACAGTATGAAGTACACAAGAGGGTACAGAATTATTTTCCATCAGCCAGGGCAAAACAGAACAACACAGAGCAGATGTTAGCATTGCATGATGGAAACAGTAGTCAGCTACCCGTGTGAGCTGCTTTTTAATAACAAAAGATAACAAAAGTGTGACAAAAAGGTAACTATACATGTATAGCTTGAAAGATTAGTGTATCAAAAGAGGCATGGACTCAAGGGACAGGGACATAATACTCCCCCTTTATAAAGCATTGGTACGGCCTCACCTGGAATATGCTGTTCAGTTTTGGTCGCCTGTACATAAAAGGGACACTGTGGAGCTGGAAAGGGTGCAGAGATGCGCGATTAAACTAATATGGGGCATGGAACATTTTAGCTATGAGGAACAATTAAAGGAGTTTCAATTGTTTAGTCTTGAGAAGAGACGGTTAAGGGGGGATATGATAAACGTATATAAGTATATAAATGGCCCATACGAAAAATATGGAGAAAAACTGTTACAGGTTAAACCCCCCCCCCCCAAAGGACGAGGGGGCACTCCCTCCGTCTGGAGAAGAAAAGGTTTAGTCTAAAGGGGCGACACGCCTTCTTTACCATAAGAACTGTGAATTTATGGAACAGTCTACCTCAGGAACTGGTCACAGCAGGAACAATTAATGGCTTTAAAACAGGGTTAGATACATTCCTGGAACAAAATAACATTAATGCTTATGCAGAATTATAAAACTACATCCCTTCCCCTTATCCCCTTACACCCTTCCCTTCAATTCTCTGGTTGAACTTGATGGACGTATGTCTTTTTTCAACCATACTAACTATGTAGCTACTTTAGCGCTGCATTCTTCCTTCAAAGCGAATCTGTCAGCAGGGTCGCCTGCACTTACCTGAATATACAGGTAGATAGTCCAGGTGACCGTTTCTAAAGCTTCTTACCAGGAGAAAATCAGTGGAGCCATTCAGCCATGTTGCGAATATGATGTTTTCTACTTGAGGGTACGTTCATACGTACAGAATCTGTAGCATATTTTTGTTGCATATTTTGTGCAGCTGATTTTGCTACCCATTGTCTTTAATGGGTAGCAAAATCAGCTGCATAAAATATGCCGCAAAAATATGCAGCAAATCCTGTACGTGTGAACGTACCTTAAAGGAGTATCATAAGTTTTATTTCACTAAAGGATAGGGGATAAGTTTTAGATTGCGGGGGGATCCAACTGCTGGGACCCCTGCAATCTCTTGCACAGAGCCCTGGCAGTCCACAGAAAGGGGGCACGTCAACCTCTGCATGAAGTAGCGGCTGACACGCTCCCTCCATGTATCCCATAGAGATACATAAAATGTTTTCTTCCATAGTTCTGATGCTCGTGTGCTTATTGTGCTACATTTTCAGCAGTGGCCAGGAGACAGCATAGGTACTCTAAACTGTCTGTTGTACATATTTTTTTTAATTACCGGCTGAGATGGGACCTTGTCTCATCTGGTGATTGGTTGAGTGGACCGTTACTGTTCAGCATGAGGAGGCTGTCTCAGAAGGTGGGGGCCGGTGTTTGTGGAGCGCTCTGTGGAAAGAAGCAGCATTTAGAGGTGAAAGACAGGTTCCATTCAGGGGTTCACAGGGGGTCTGTGCTCTGTGACGCCTTGCAATCAGACACTTATCCCCTATCCTGTTTTTTTCTTTTTTTGCTGAATACCCCCTTTAAGTGCGACAAAGCTTATATGCAGATTGTGACACTGCAATCTTTGGTCGCAAGAACCTTGTCAGGGCCAAAATCGTCATGCAGTCCCACCCTTTTTTGGAGAGGTATACAGGAGACAGGTTTGGACTAGCTTTTTCACCCTCCTAATTTGCTAAAAAAAAAAAAAGTTTGCCCCAATGGCCCTGTGGCAGGTTCAGTAGCTGTCCTTCCTTTTCCTTGCAACAATACTAGTAATAGGTACCGTCAGAAAGGATGAAAGTAGTTGAGGGCTGGGCAGGTGAGTGTATTTTTTTCATTTTGTCTGCAGCCCAAACCCATTTTCCACAATCTTTTTGGCATCAGACCATCCCTATAAGCCAAGCATACATGTGAAATAGCTCAGTCACCATACTTTGGTTGACTATCAATATTGGTGGGTTCAGCTGACTTTTTTCGTCACTTCCATGTCCAGCTTTATGGTTTATAATTTTTTTAGAGCAGCAGAGCACCAGCAATTTAGTAGAACGCCCACATTTAACATTGGAGTGCCAAATCTGACACTCCCAACCATGTTGCTCTTTGACATGTTAGAAAATAGTTAATGGAAAATCTCTAAAAGCATGAAAAGTAATGTTGTTGTTAAATATTGCGGTTCAGCTGCAGAGAAACTTACATGGACAAATACCCCGCTGCCCTGCTTTTCTGGTAATGCAACTACTGTGCTTAATGTGCTTGACAAGCTGAGGATTTATAACACGAGCGGCTATTTATGAGGGTCTTAGCCCTTTGACAAGTAAGACTGGATCAAAGTTCAATCTTTGTTACTACAAAATAAATAAAAAATTACTATTGTCTTGATCTATTTTACCTTTGGAGAAAAAAATCTATCACATAGGCAGTGTTTAATAGTGTTTATGTTTTATATGACTCAAAGGACAGAAATCTTCTATGCTGTTGTCACCCATTAGTTTTGTATTTTGTATATGAAGGAATTTTATGCTTTTTCCATTCATATTCCAATACATAAAGGGCAGTGTCATTAATGTTGTTAGAAAAAGTGGAGATCTATTCCTAGTAGAGATGAGTACATCTGTAGAATTTTGCTTTGCATATTGCAGTCAAGTTTCTATTCAATGTCCATCATTGGCATCTTAGGCCAGGATACTAATGGGTTAGTTTGCTCATGAATATTTAGTCTAGACCGTTTACCCCAAAAAATGGTTAAAATAGCTAATAGTTTCACTAGAGGGCTCAGCTGGCCATACAAGTTACATTATAGTTGTTACGCCGAGCGCTCCGGGTCCCCGCTCCTCCCCGGAGCGCTCGCAACATCCTCGCTACGGCAGCGCCCCGGTCAGATCCACTGACCGGGTGCGCTGCGATACCGCCTCCAGCCGGGATGCGATTCGCGATGCGGGTGGCGCCCGCTCGCGATGCGCACCCCGGCTTCCGTACCTGACTCGCTCTCCCTCGGTCCTGTCCCGGCGCGCGCGGCCCCGCTCCCTAGGGCATGCGCGCGCCGGGTCTCTGCGATTTAAAGGGCCACTGCGCCACTGATTGGCGCAGTGGTTCCAATTAGTGTCTTCACCTGTGCACTCCCTCGCCGGATCTTGTTGCCCTTGTGCCTAGTGAAAGCGTTCCCTTGTGTGTTCCTAGCCTGTGTTCCAGACCTCCTGCCGTTGCCCCTGACTACGATCCTTGCTGCCTGCCCCGACCTTCTGCTACGTCCGACCTTGCTTTTGTCTACTCCCTTGTACCGCGCCTATCTTCAGCAGTCAGATGCCGTTGCTAGTGGATACGACCTGGTTACTACCACCGCAGCAAGACCATCCCGCTTTGCGGCGGGCTCTGGTGAACACCAGTAGTAACTTAGAACCAGTCCACTAGCACGGTCCACGCCAATCCCTCTCTGGCACAGAGGATCCACCTCCTGCCAGCCGGCATCGTGACAGTAGATCCGGCCATGGATCCCGCTGAAGTACCTCTGCCAGTTGTCGCCGACCTCACCACGGTGGTCGCCCAGCATTCACAACAGATAGCGCAACAAGGCCACCAGCTGTCTCAACTGACCGTGATGCTACAGCAGCTACTACCACAGCTTCAGCAATCATCTCCTCCGCCAGCTCCTGCACCTCCTCTGCAGCGAGTGGCCGTTTCAGGCCTACGACTATCCTTGCCGGATAAATTTGATGGGGACTCTAAGTTTTGCCGTGGCTTTCTTTCACAATGTTCCCTGCACTTGGAGATGATGTCGGACCAGTTTCCTACTGAAAGGTCTAAGGTGGCTTTCGTAGTCAGCCTTCTGTCTGGAAAAGCTCTGTCATGGGCCACATCGCTCTGGGACCGCAATGACCCCGTCACTGCCTCTGTACACTCCTTCTTCTCGGAAATTCGTAGTGTCTTTGAGGAACCTGCCCGAGCCTCTTCTGCTGAGACTGCCCTGCTGAACCTGGTCCAGGGTAATTCTTCCGTTGGCGAGTACGCCATACAATTCCGTACTCTTGCTTCAGAACTATCCTGGAATAATGAGGCCCTCTGCGCGACCTTTAAAAAAGGCCTATCCAGCAACATTAAAGATGTTCTGGCCGCACGAGAAATTCCTGCTAATCTACATGAACTCATTCATCTTGCCACTCGCATTGACATGCGTTTTTCCGAAAGGCGTCAGGAGCTCCGCCAGGATATGGACTTTGTTCGCACGAGGCGTTTTTTCTCCCCGGCTCCTCTCTCCTCTGGTCCTCTGCAATCCGTTCCTGTGCCTCCCGCCGTGGAGGCTATGCAAGTTGACCGGTCTCGCCTGACACCTCAAGAGAGGACACGACGCCGCATGGAGAATCTCTGCCTGTACTGTGCCGGTACCGAACACTTCCTGAAGGATTGTCCTATCCGTCCTCCCCGCCTGGAAAGACGCACGCTGACTCCGCACAAAGGTGAGACAGTCCTTGATGTCAACTCTGCCTTTCCACGTCTTACTGTGCCTGTGCGGATATCTGCATCTACCTTCTCCTTCTCTACTATGGCCTTCTTGGATTCCGGATCTGCAGGAAACTTTATTTTGGCCTCTCTCATCAACGGGTTCAACATCCCGGTAACCAGTCTCGCCAGACCCCTCTACATCAATTGTGTTAACAATGAAAGATTGGACTGTACCATACGTTACCGCACGGAGCCCCTCCTAATGTGCATCGGACCTCATCATGAAAAAATTTAGTTTTTGGTCCTCCCCAATTGCACTTCCGAAATTCTCCTTGGACTACCGTGGCTTCAACGCCATTCCCCAACCCTGGATTGGTCCACAGGGGAGATCAAGAGCTGGGGTACCTCTTGTTTCAAGGACTGCCTTAAACCGGTTCCCAGTACTCCCTGCCGTGACCCTGTGGTTTCCCCTGTAACCGGTCTCCCTAAGGCCTATATGGACTATGCTGACGTATTTTGCAAGAAACAAGCTGAGACTCTACCTCCTCACAGGCCTTATGACTGTCTTATTGACCTCCTCCCGGTCACTACTCCACCCCGGGGCAGAATTTATCCTCTGTCCGCCCCAGAGACTCTTGCTATGTCTGAGTACATCCAGGAAAATTTAAAAAAGGGGTTTATCCGCAAATCCTCCTCTCCTGCCGGAGCTGGATTTTTCTTTGTGTCCAAAAAAGATGGCTCCCTACGTCCTTGCATTGACTACCGCGGACTTAATAAAATCACGGTAAAGAACCGCTACCCTCTACCTCTTATCTCTGAACTCTTTGATCGCCTCCAAGGTGCCCACATCTTTACCAAACTGGACTTAAGAGGTGCTTATAATCTCATCCGCATCAGGGAGGGGGACGAATGGAAAACGGCATTTAACACTAGAGATGGACACTTTGAGTATCTGGTCATGCCCTTTGGCCTGTGCAACGCCCCTGCCGTCTTCCAAGACTTTGTTAATGAAATTTTTCGTGATCTCTTATATTCCTGTGTTGTTGTGTATCTGGACGATATTCTGATTTTTTCTGCCAACCTAGAAGAACACCGCCAGCATGTCCGCATGGTTCTTCAGAGACTTCGAGACAATCAACTTTATGCCAAAATGGAGAAATGTCTGTTTGAATGTCAATCTCTTCCTTTCCTAGGATACTTGGTCTCTGGCCAGGGACTACAAATGGACCCAGACAAACTCTCTGCCGTCTTAGATTGGCCACGCCCCTCCGGACTCCGTGCTATCCAACGTTTTTTGGGGTTCGCCAATTATTACAGACAATTTATTCCACATTTTTCCTCCATTGTGGCTCCTATCGTGGCTTTAACCAAGAAGAATGCCAATCCTAAGTCATGGCCTCCTCAAGCGGAAGACGCCTTTAAACGGCTCAAGTCTGCCTTTTCTTCTGCTCCCGTGCTCTCCAGACCTGACCCATCTAAACCCTTCCTATTGGAGGTTGATGCCTCCTCAGTAGGAGCTGGAGCGGTTCTTCTACAAAAAAATTCTTCTGGGCATGCTGTTACTTGTGGGTTTTTTTCTAGGACGTTCTCTCCGGCGGAGAGGAACTACTCCATCGGGGATCGAGAGCTACTGGCCATTAAATTAGCACTTGAGGAATGGAGGCATCTGCTGGAGGGATCAAAATTTTTAGTTATTATTTACACCGATCACAAGAATCTCTCCTATCTCCAGTCTGCCCAACGGCTGAACCCTCGCCAGGCCAGGTGGTCTCTGTTCTTTGCCCGGTTTAATTTTGAAATTCACTTTCGCCCTGCCGATAAGAACATTAGGGCCGATGCTCTCTCTCGTTCCTCGGATGCCTCGGAAGTAGAGCTCTCTCCGCAACACATCATTCCTCCTGACTGCCTGATCTCCACTTCTCCAGCCTCCATCAGGCAAACTGCTCCAGGGAAGACCTTCGTCTCTCCACGCCAACGCCTCGGAATCCTCAAATGGGGTCACTCCTCCCATCTCGCAGGCCATGCGGGCATCAAGAAATCCTTGCAACTCATCTCTCGTTTCTATTGGTGGCCGACTCTGGAAACGGATGTTGTTGATTTTGTGCGGGCCTGCACTGTCTGTGCCCGGGATAAGACTCCTCGCCAGAAGCCTGCTGGTCTTCTTCATCCTCTGCCTGTCCCCGAACAGCCTTGGTCTCTGATTGGTATGGACTTTATTACAGACTTACCCCCATCCCGTGGCAACACTGTTGTTTGGGTGGTCGTTGATCGATTTTCCAAGATGGCACATTTTATTCCTCTTCCTGGTCTTCCTTCAGCGCCTCAGTTGGCAAAACAATTTTTTGTACACATTTTTCGTCTTCACGGGTTGCCCACGCAGATCGTCTCGGATAGAGGCGTCCAATTCGTGTCAAAATTCTGGAGGGCTCTCTGTAAACAACTCAAGATTAAATTAAACTTTTCTTCTGCTTATCATCCTCAATCCAATGGGCAAGTAGAAAGAATTAACCAGGTCCTGGGTGATTATTTACGGCATTTTGTTTCCTCCCGCCAGGACGACTGGGCAGATCTTCTTCCATGGGCCGAATTCTCGTACAACTTCAGAGTCTCTGAATCTTCTTCCAAATCCCCATTTTTCGTGGTGTACGGCCGTCACCCTCTTCCCCCCCTCCCTACTCCCTTGCCCTCTGGTTTGCCCGCTGTGGATGAAATAACTCGTGATCTTTCCACCATATGGAAAGAGACCCAAAATTCTCTCTTACAGGCTTCATCACGCATGAAGAAGTTTGCTGATAAGAAAAGAAGAGCTCCCCCCATTTTTTCTCCCGGAGACAAGGTATGGCTCTCCGCTAAATATGTCCGCTTCCGTGTTCCCAGCTACAAATTGGGACCACGCTATCTTGGTCCTTTCAAAATCTTGTGCCAAATTAATCCTGTCTCTTACAAACTTCTTCTTCCTCCTTCTCTTCGTATTCCTAATGCCTTTCATGTCTCTCTTCTTAAACCACTCATCATCAACCGTTTCTCTCCCAAACTTATTTCTCCTACTCCTGTCCCCGGTTCTTCAGACATCTTCTCCGTAAAGGAGATACTGGCCTCCAAAAAGGTCAGAGGAAAAACTTTTTTTTTAGTGGACTGGGAGGGCTGTGGTCCTGAAGAGATATCCTGGGAACCTGAGGACAATATCCTAGATAAAAGTCTGGTCCTCAGGTTCTCAGGCTCTAAGAAGAGGGGGAGACCCAAGGGGGGGGGGGGTACTGTTACGCCGAGCGCTCCGGGTCCCCGCTCCTCCCCGGAGCGCTCGCAACATCCTCGCTACGGCAGCGCCCCGGTCAGATCCACTGACCGGGTGCGCTGCGATACCGCCTCCAGCCGGGATGCGATTCGCGATGCGGGTGGCGCCCGCTCGCGATGCGCACCCCGGCTTCCGTACCTGACTCGCTCTCCCTCGGTCCTGTCCCGGCGCGCGCGGCCCCGCTCCCTAGGGCGCGCGCGCGCCGGGTCTCTGCGATTTAAAGGGCCACTGCGCCACTGATTGGCGCAGTGGTTCCAATTAGTGTCTTCACCTGTGCACTCCCTCGCCGGATCTTGTTGCCCTTGTGCCTAGTGAAAGCGTTCCCTTGTGTGTTCCTAGCCTGTGTTCCAGACCTCCTGCCGTTGCCCCTGACTACGATCCTTGCTGCCTGCCCCGACCTTCTGCTACGTCCGACCTTGCTTTTGTCTACTCCCTTGTACCGCGCCTATCTTCAGCAGTCAGAGAGGTTGAGCCGTTGCTAGTGGATACGACCTGGTTACTACCGCCGCAGCAAGACCATCCCGCTTTGCGGCGGGCTCTGGTGAACACCAGTAGTCACTTAGAACCGGTCCACTAGCACGGTCCACGCCAATCCCTCTCTGGCACAGAGGATCCACCTCCTGCCAGCCGGCATCGTGACAATAGTCATATGGACCTGCTGGCTTTGGCAGGACTGGCTGACCATCCAACATCATCAGGGGCTAAAAGTTCAAGCAGAGGAAATAAGTTACCTCTAGAGGAGTGTGGCAGCGATTTAGCTTCTCATTTGAAAACACATGAGTGTGCATGTATATGGGCAGAGTCAGGAAAGAATGTTACCAACAACTATCTAAGGTTGCATGCACACCACGTTTTGTGCATCTGGCAGTCGGATGTGTTGAATTTCACAACTGCCTACTTCTGTACCCCAGTCATTTCAATAAGCCATACAGAGTCAACTAGTGACTCCAGTCTGCACATTTTCTGACTATCCGTTTTTTTATCCAGACTAAAAACCCTAGTCTGCTGCAGTTTTTAGTCCAGGTCAAAATCTGGATATGGTCAAAAACTGAGCAGACTGGAGTCACTAGCTGACTCTGTTTGGCTCAATTGAATGAATAGGGTACAGCACAGATCCGACAGTAATCAGGTTTAAAGGGGTACTCCACTGCCTCAGCATTTGGAACATTTTGGAGTGCGGGCACCGGGGCTTGTGACATCATGGCCACTCTCCCTCAATACAATTCTTTGGGAGGGGGCGTGGAGGTAGTCATGCCCCCTCCCATAGACTTGAATTGAGGGGGCGTGGATGTGAAGTCATGACCCCCCGGTGCCCACACTCAGCGATCAGAACAAAATATATTTTTGGTCACTTTTTATATCATGAAAAAATGAATAAAATCAATAACTCCCATCAATACAAAAATGGTACTGCTAAAAACTTCAGATCACGGCACAAAAAACGAGGCCTCATACTGCCCCATATGCAGAAAAATAAAAAAGTATCAAACCTACATAAGTAGGGTATCATTTTAATCGTATGGACCTACAGAATAAAGAGAAGGTGTCATTTTTACTGAAAATTTTACTTTGTAGAAACGGAAGCCCCCAAATTTACAAAATGGCATTTTTTCTTCAATGTTGTCGCACAATGATTTTTTTTCCGTTTGGCCATAGATTTTTGGGTAAAATAACTGATGTCTTTACAAAGTAGAATTGCTGGTGCAAAAAATAAGCCATCATATGGATTTTTAGGTGCAAAATTGAAAGAATTATGATTTTTTTAATGTTAAGGAGGAAAAACGGAAGTGCAAAAACGGAAAAACCCCGGGTCCTTAAGGATCTGGATCAGGCTGCAAAATGCCCAAAAAAACATGGTTTGGATGCACTTCAAGGTATGGCTAGCTTTAGAGACTACTAATAATAATGGAAGGGGCAGGATGGAGTTTCTTCATATTGCTATAAAATTGACCCAAGTCAAATATTTATTGGCATTTTTTTGGCATAAAAAAGATAAACTCAGCTAGGATTGCTTTACTTATATCCCTCTGTTGTAATAACAGTGGAGCTTGACATGGCTGGGCAATAGATATTTTGACATGTCTAAAGGTAACCATACACATTAGTCAAATTTCATAAAAACTAAAGATTTTAATCATAATAAACAGGCGAAATTCATCAATGAATGATCTTTCATCATTTTAGCTGAATGATGACAGAGAGTCATCTTCTGGAAAGAAGTTTGCCATGTTCCAAATTTTCACCCGACAGACATTCAGGAAAGATTGTTCTTCCTCAAATGATCCTTCATTGAAAGAATGTTCCCAGAACATTCCCAGAAACATTATTCATCTTTCACCCAGTTTCATTGATAATGTATGGTCAGAATGAACAACTAGAACAGCCATTAAGGACTATATATGTGCATGGCTGTCTGCAAAATAATCACATATCCCTTAGATCATCATTCATTCATTGAGTGGTTGTTCAACCATTAACCTACTTCTATCTACTGTGTATAACCACCTTATGGCAATATGGAATTCTATATACAGTAAAATCTCCCTTAGTGGGTACCTCCCAAAAGCAGACAGTTTTTAATTCCCGGGCTGAATCCCATAAGACTTAATGTATTTGCATCCTCCGAATAGGGGACATTCCCAATAGCGTATGTGGACACACCCAATAGGGGACAAGAGGTGACAAAACACTCCTATTAGGAGACAAAACACTCTCAACCAGCCTTATGTGCCGGCCTTACCTTGCACACAGGGCCATCGTCAGGGGGTACAGCAGATACCCCAGTAAGGGGCTCAGGCACCTGCTGCACCCCCCTGCAGAAGCCCTTGCACAGAAGCAGAAGACCAATGTTTAAACAGTGGTCTCCTGCTTCTCTACGTCCACCAGCCACATAATTCACCCCCCTCCTTCGCTAATCCCCCTGTGCCAAATCATCCCCCCTTTATTACCCCCTGTGCCACATAATTTCCTCTTGATCCCCCTGTGCTATTTAATTCCCCCTTTATTGCCCTCTGTGCAAATTCATTATCCCCTCTTTACCACCCCCTGTGCCATTTAATTCCCCCTTTATCCAATGTGCCATTTCATAAAGAGGGAGGTGATGAATTTACACAGAGGGTAATAAAGTGGGAATGAAATAGCACAGGGGAATCAATGGTAAATGATGTGGCACAGGGGGTAAGGGGGGGGGGTTACTTGGCACAATGCACAGGGGAATAAGATAGCACAGGGTATAAAGGGGGATGAAATGATACAGGGTTGATAAATGGAGATTAAACGACACTGGGAGATTATCCTGTAATATTGCTCTTTATTATGTTTATATAGGTAATCACACTCTTTAGTGAGTACAGTACAGTATTCCGGCATTTAAGAAGAATTTTGAGCTTTTTGCCAATAAGAGACGTCTCTTAATAGAGGACACTTTTATTCCCTGTGAGTGTCTGCTATTGGGAGATTCTAATGTAAAAGAAAACAATCTATGGTTATCAACAATTTTCTGAAAAGGTTATAAACCCATTTATTCACAAGGAAAGAATGCAGAAAGTATCCAGGTAACAAATACTGCAATAAAATGCAGGCTGGCTCCAATTCTGGCATAGCTTCAATAGTTGATTAAATCCAAATGATACATTGTCCTCGGAGAAAACAAGGTTACCCTGATTACACCGATCATCATAGACTTGATCCCAGAAGGTTCAAAGCTTCAGCCTCCTCTCCCATGTAACATTTGTCATGTTTAGAAGAATGTCCGAGAAGCAATACAGACTTTGTAGAAAATAAGTAATATGTCTGCATCAAAGGTTCATGGAAGAGTATGGCAGCATTTTGTTACATGCTCTTATCAAAAGGGTTATGACCCTGGAGAACAAAGGCTGAGTCCTAGTTCATCAAGGGTACATGAAAGGTCAATGTCTTGCAAATAGATAAGAAAAAAAGAAAAAAAACAAGCCAAGTGATGTACATTTGAAAAATAATGTATGTGTTACTTTGGAGCAGTTTAAAGATTCTTTAGGGAACTGAATAACCATCAATTTCTAAAAGTGTAACTGTCAATTTTAATGTTAAAGGGGGTACTCCGGCCCTAAGACATCTTATCCCCAGCGGCGGGACCCCTGCGATCTTTCATGCACCACCCCGCTATCATCAGCCTCCGGGTCTGATGAATCACGATCACGGGGCCGGAGTATGGTGACGTAACAGCTCCGCCCCCTAAATGCAAGCCTATGGGAGGGGGTGTGGCAGCTATCCTTTGGAATAGGGGATAAGATGTCTTAGGGACGGAGAACCCCTTTAACAAAATGTTAAAAATGTTGTTACTTTTTTTTTATTATACTTTATTAGTGGAATTGGTCCACTTCTGTGTCGAAAGTCTTTTTAAACCAGCCCTCCCCCCATTCCTATAGTGGTGTTGCTATGTTCTGTCCATACACAGTAGTTTAGGCCATAGTAGTCTGCTCACTGTTCTTAGTGATGTTCCCCTCTCTCTCTGGCACAGTAACAGGGGATAGCAGGGCCGTACCTGAAATGTGCACTCGGGTGTGCCCAGTAGGCTCTGTCTATTTCTAGCCCAATCTGCACCAGATGCTCTCCGTCTCTAAAATAAGGTAAAGCTATTCAGAGAGCGAGAGACAAAGTACACTGAGCAATGGCACATTAAGAGGGGGTGGGAAATTATCAATTTAAATAGAATTTTCTCACAGAAGGGGACCAATCTATATATATAAAACTCAACATGTGTGTATGTATGTATGTGTGTATGTGTGTGTGTGTGTATGTATGTGTGTGTGTGTGTGTGTGTGTGTATGTATGTTCCAGCATCACGTCCAAATGGCTAAAGATATTAACATGAAACTTGGCACACATGTTACTTATATGTCCACAACAAACATAGGATAGGTGATTTAACCCTTACTCACCCACATTTGCCAGGGGCGGGGTTTATGTTTAAAGTCCCATACAAGTCAAAGGGAAATATACAGTGGTCCCTCAACATACGATGGTAATTTGTTCCAAACGACCCATCGTTTGTCGAATCCATCGTATGTTGAGGGATCCGTGCAATGTAAAGTATAGGAAGTTATACTCACCTGTCCCCGCCGCTCCGGACCAGGTCCTCGCCTCTCCCGATGCTGTTCCAGGGGCTCCCGATGCTGTCCCGCTGCTCCGGTGTCTTCTTCGCGATCCTCCGGTGTCTTGCGCATCTTCTGCAGGGTCCGGGCCTCGCTTTCAGGTGACGTTATTACGCTGCTGCGCCGGCGCGGCATGCGTAGTGACGTAATAACGACGCCGGAAAGCGAGGCCCGGACCCTGGAGAAGATGCGTAAGACACCGGAGGATCGCGAAGTGGACCCGGAGCATCGGGAATAGGTAAGTGAACCTGCTGGGGCACATTACACTGCTATCCGACAGCAGCTTAAGCATTTTGCGCTGTCGGATAGCAGTTAATGCGATGGCCCCGACATATAAAAGCATCGTATGTCGATGCTGACATCGACATGCGATGGCCTCTGAGAGGCCATCGTATGTTGATTTTATCATATGTCGGGGCCATCGTAGGTCGGGGGGTTACTGTATGTTACAGCATAACTTCCAAACGGCTGGAGATATTTCGATAATACTTGGTCACATGTTACTTATATGTCCACTTAAAATATAGGATAGTTAATTTAACCCTTAACTACCCCCATTTGTGAGGGTCAGGGTTTTTGTTTAAAGTCCCATGCAAATCAATGGGAAATGTATGTTCTCCCATAACTTCTGTACGGCTGGAGATATTTCAATACCTGGTACTCATCTTACAGGTCGGGATATGAGGACGGGATGGGAGGTCGAGATAGGAGGTCGGGATAGGAGGTCAAGATAGGAGGTTGGGATAGGAGGTCGGGATAGGAGGTTGAGATAGGAGGTCGAGATAGGAGGACGGTATAGGAGGACGGTATAGGAGGTCGGGATAGGAGATCGAGATAGGAGGACAGGATAGGAGGGCGAGATAGGAGGACAGGATAGGAGGTCGATATATGAGGACGGGATAGGAGGACGAGATATGAGGATGGGATAGGAGGACGGGATAGGAGGTAGGGATAGGAGGACGGGATCGATGGGAGATATGAGGACGGGATAGGAGGACGGGATAAGGGGTCGGGATAGGAGGACGGGATAGGAGGACGGGATAGGAGGACGGGAAAGGAGGACGGGAAAGGAGGACGGGATAGGAGGACGGGAAAGGAGGACGGTATAGAAGGACGGGATAGGAGGACGGGAAAGGAGGACGGGAAAGGAGGTCGAGATAGGAGGACGGGAAAGGAGGTCGAGATAGGAGGACGGGAAAGGAGAACGGGAAAGGAGGATGGGAAAGGAGGACGGGAAAGTAGGTCGGGATAGGAGGACGGGATAGGAGGATGGGATAGGAGGTCGGGATAGGAGGTCGGGATATGATGACGGGATAGGAGGTAGGGATATGACAACAATATATGAGGACAGGATATGAAGTCAAAAGCTTCCTCCTTTGTTTATTTTCCTCCCCAACAAGGATTAGGAAGGAAAAACCGGGCAACGCCGGGTACTCAGCTAGTTTCATTAATAAAATATATTAAAACAATTATTAAAATCACTTAAATTGTGTAAATTGAAATTAAACATAAAATAATGACCACATTATAGCAACAGAAACAAAAGCATCCTGCACTCACCACAGAAGTAAAGATCTCCCAGCTCATCCTCGGAACCCCTGGTAGACATGAAGGCAGGTCTGGTGTGTGTGTGTGTGTGTGTTCTGGCACCAGTTGATTTAAACCACCACTTTCAACCGGAGTACCCCTTTAAACCCAGGCAGAAATACTATGGGGGAAGACACCAAATGTATTAAATAGTTCAGGGCATGTGATAAATATGGGGCTAGTTTTCACTTCAGAACACCCCTTTGCATGACCCCCTACTCTGCGACATTTTGTGCGACTTTTTCCACCCATGCGATATTTGTGCAACATTTTGAAAGCCAGTTTTGTAAGCCAGGTCTGTTCTGGTGTAATTTTTTGTGTAATTGAAGGCTGTGAGACAAATCTGTGACTTTTTTACATTTTTTAATTTTATTTTTTAACAAAAGTCTCACGTCATAAATCACTGACCACTGCAAAGTGAAAAGCAGATCAACCGTAAAACATCTGTTCAGTGAGAAATCATGCAGGCCGGCGTACCACTAAAAGTCGCATGTGTGACAATTTTGAGACAAATATACACAAAAAAACCTATGTAAATCCCTTCATGAATTCCCCCCTATATGTTTAATTAATCCCATAAAATACATGTAACTTGGCCTAAAATGTGTATTTCACATTCATGATACACACTTTTAGGGTAGGGTCTCATGTATACGCAGCATAAGTTGCTTCATATTTTCTACAGCCTTTACTTCAATGGGTAGGAAAACATGCAGCAAAATACGCTGCGTATGCGCTATATGGGACCCTACCCTTAAAGGGTACCTCTCATCAAATAAACTTTTGATATATTTTAGATTAATGAATGTTGAATAACTTTCCAATAGCATGTTAATGAAAAATATGCTTCTTTCTATTGTATTTTTCCCGATCAGTCCTGTCAGCAAGCATTTCTGACTCATGCTGGAGTCCTAAACATTCAGAGCTGCCAGCCTGCTTTGTTCACAGCCAAACAGGCTGAGAACAAAGCAGGCTGGCAGCTCTGAGTGTTCTCCTTTGTGAACAAAGCATACTGGCAGCTCGTAGTGTTTAGGACTCCAGCATGAGTGTGAAATGCTTGCTGCCAGGACTGGTAGGGAGACCCCTAGTGGTCATTTCTTCAAAGTGGAAAATTAAATAGAAAGAAGCATATTTTTTAATAACATGCAATTGTAAAGTTATTCTGCATACATTAATCTATAATATATCAAAAGTTTTTTTGATGAGAGGTACCCTTTAATGCATATTTTATTTCTACAGCTTGCTTTGTATTGTAATGTGATAGATTTTTGGGCTCTTTCTGCAGTGACACTGCTGGGATCTGTAGTGCACCAATTAGACACAGTAATGTAGGAAGCTGACAGGATGTCTCTGTGTCAGGTCAGCTCACTGCACAATACTTTGCTTAGCTTGCTTTGAACTGGATAAAGGCTTTCTGGGATCAGTAGTTCCTGTGCACTGTCTGCTCTCTCTGCAAGGTATGCTGGGCTATTCTGACATCATATCAGTGTTCCTAGTACCTCCTTCATTCATTCAGGGGCCCAAACGCCATGTGTTCCTCATTCCTTCTGCAAATAATAGAGCTGATGCCAGCAATTTTTTATTTTTTCCTCTCTGCTTTAAAATCCATAACTGTTTAAATTTTCCATCTACAGACCCATATGAGGGCTTCTTTTATAGGGGACCAATTATATTTTGTAAGGACATCACTCATTTTACCATAAAATCTACAGCGAAGCCCCCCCCCTCCCCAAAATGATCTATAGGACAAATCTGAGAATAAAACCCCGCAAATTTTGTGGTGTTTCATTTCTATGCAGTGCACTTCACTGTTAAAATTTTATCTTTATTTTGTAGGGCCGTAAAATAACAACAATACTCAATTTATATAGGTTTTAATTCTTACTTTTTGTAGGCAAAGGAGTATTTTAATACCGAGTACCGGTTATCATTTTTTTTTATTATTTTTTTTTTATGCCCATTGTGTGGGATAAAAAAAAAAAAACATAAACCTCTACTTAAAGGGGTATTACAGGCAAAACTTTTTTTTATATATATATATCAACTGGCTCCGGAAAGTTAAAGAGATTTGTAAATTACTTCTATTAAAAAATCTTAATCGTTCCAATAGTTATTAGCTTCTGAAGTTTTCTATCTAACTGCTCAATGATGATGTCACGTCCTGGGAGCTGTGCATGATGGGAGAATATCTCCATAGGAACTGCACAACTCCCGGAACATGAGTCATCAGAGAGCAGTTAGACAGAAAACAACAACTCAACTTCAGAAGCCAATAACTATTGGAAGGATTAAGATTTTTTAATAGAAGTAATTTACAAATCTGTTTAACTTTCCGGAGCCAGTTGATCTATAAAAAAAAGTTTTGGCCTGGAATACCCCTTTAACTCTAGCGCTCCTGTGGTTTCTCCAGTGTCCTGCTCAGGTCCTCCAAGGCAATCATCTTTCTGAGCTACAACATGCTTCCCACGCACAAGTCACACTGAAGCTCGGGAAGATGATTACATCGGGGGACCAAAGCAGGACACCAAAGGTATCGTAGGAACACTTGAGGTGTGTAGAGGTTTAATTTTTTTTAATTTCTCACACAATGTGCACAGCTAGAAATCCCCCACCAGATAACCGCTTTAAAATTTTTCTATACTGACCCTTAAAACTCTTTTTTGGGCTGTATGAGGGATTTTTTTTTTTTTGCCATGATCTGTAGTTTTCATTGCCAACATCTTTGCTTTGATAGTGTTTGATCAGTGTTATCTGTGCGCTGCCTCTCCAGCCTGGCAAAGCAACCTGGAGAAGAAAAGAGAAGATTGGAGGACATGGAGGCAGGTATGGACCTTTATATCAGCTGATCGTGACCCTGTGATCACTCCGTGGCTGTCCAGATAAGCCTTCCCAAGCTACCTGCATAGGTATTTTACTGGTATCAGGTCCTGCAATCGACTTTGATTGTGGGATCAAAGGGTAAGTACCCTTGCAGCGCTGCTGCATGCTACTAGCTGTGGCCCCTGGCTACTGATATCAGCTGGGGGCCGCCCAGTATCGAGCAGGATCACAGCAGAATTTCATTCCAAAGCCAATTACACCCCCTTCCTCCCCAAGAATGTGCCCATACATCCTGGAGAGGGAAAGGGTTAGGATTGAAATGCAATGAAAATGTATAGAATAAAAAAATAATAATTATTGAGTCAAACTAACTTTTAGTTCAGCTTTAGCTATCTGGTTTGAGCACACTTAGTTGCAGCACTAGGAATTATAGGAGTGTAAGCTGTTATATGGAAAATGGAACATAAAAAGTGGGGAAAAAGGCAAACATCAATATTTAGGATATAGGATTAGTGTTATACCGCTGTTTTATGTAATGCCCCTGCAGTCTTCTTCTAAGCTTTTTGTCCAAACTACAGTATGCCCCGTATAAGATGTTGGGTGTATATGTATGCCCTGCACTTGCTCTTGTTGTATAAAGCAAAGCTTTATACCTGCCGTGTCCCCGGTTGGATCAGGCTGATGTCCAGCATAAACCCTTTAGACGCCTGGATCAAAGTTGATTGAGGCACCTAAAAGGATTAAATTCAGTTGCTGATTAGCTCAGGGAAGCTGAACAAGACAAATGCAACAAAATCATAGGGTCCTGATCTTCTGAGAGGAAAAACAAAAGGTCCCTACCTGCCTCTGTGTCGTCTGATCGGCACGCCAAATGTGCAGGCAGCTTCAGCAGCATTGTTCAGTGTATGCAATCAAAAGATTGCAGGTAAAAGTAAAAAAAAAAAAATTGTAAAACAGAAAATTTAATAAATATGAAAAAGCTCTTTTTCCTAATAAAAGTTTAAATCATCCCCTTTTCCCATTTTCTAATAAAAATTTTACAAAAATAAACACATGTGGCATTGCCGCGTGCGGAAATTTAATAAAACTGTGAACATCGTAAATGCTAATGAAAAACAAATTTCAGATTTGCTGCTAAAAATGAGTAAGAGGCGATCAAAAAGCCCAACAAAATGGTACCGATGAAAACTACAGAACACGGGGCCAAAAAAAGGAGCCCTCAGACAACTCTGTATACGGAAAAATAAAAGTGTTCAGAGTTAATTGCAGGACCTGAATCCAGTAAAATACTGGGACCGATAGGCTTATCGGGACAACTAAGGAGTGATAGTGAAGTCCCCATCAGCTGAAATGAAGGCTGGAGGGTCCCTACCTGCCTCCGTGTCGTCCAACCTCTATTTCTCCAGATTGTGTTAACAATCATAAAAACATACTGAAGTCCAGTATTGCTGATTTTTGTCCACTTTATACACCCAAAAAATTCAAGAAATAGGTCAAAAAGTCTTATTAAAACATAAATAGTACTGATAAAAAATTACATATCACGGCACAAAAAATTAGCCCTCAGACAGCTTTGTATACGGAAAAATAAGTTTTATAGGAATCAGAAAAGGACATTTTTAAGCAAACTCATTTTCTTACAAAAATAACTTTTTAAAAGTAGTAAAGTAAAACAAAACCTATATAAATTGGGTATAGTTGTAATCATATGGCCCTACATAATAAATGTGTGTCATTTTACAAAAAAGTGCACTGTATATATACGAAACATCCTAAATTAGCAAAATGGCATGTCTTTCCTCAGTTTTGCCCCACATTTTTTTTCCGTAGATTTTGTGGTAAATTGAGTGACGTCATTACAAAGTACAGGTGGCACAAAAAACAAGCCCTCATATTGGTCTGTAGGTGGAAGGAAATTTTAATGCATTATGGCTGTAAGCAAGAAGGAAAAAAAATGCAAAACTGAAAAACCGCTGCATCCACACACACCACTGTTCTAACACTAATCATGCAAAAAAAAACCAGCCCTCAAGTGTCATTTTTACCTTTAATCTGCCTCTTTTCTCACTATCCTACACCTCTGGTCTCCCTTTCTGTGGGTGGGCCCCAGAGTGTACCATGGGACCATTAAGCAGCTGTATTTCCCAGCATACATTGCAGTCTGGCTCTTGGTAACTTCCAAGTTGCTAGAAATTAGTTCCCTTGTCTTCCTCCACTGGTTTCCATAGAAAGTATTCCCTCACACATAGCACCAGAGATCTCGCAATTATATTATGCTATTGGATCTTATGTATTCATTATTTGTGCTTTATATCAGTGCAAGATCTCAGTACAAGAACAGATTTCTTTAAAAAAATGTATTCATTTTATTTTGTATTAAATGCTATGGATAAAATGCTTATTTTAATACATATTTTTGAAATACACACAATATTTCTTGCAGGATAATTCCTTTAGTAAGTATTGATATAATAGTATTAACAGTCCGTATGAAGTATATTAATGCTAAATGTCAATCATAGAGGTTAAACACTGTGCGGTCTACTGACATTAGCTGTCAGCAACATGGAGACAATGCTACCGAGATGTACCTGGCATCAGTTAGGTAGTTTATTATTCTCTGTGAACACTCTTTTGGGCGACAGCGTGGCGTCCAGTTATTCCTAGTTGTTGTGTTGACATTCTGCAGTGATGCTGAAGGCAGGGAGTCTGAGAAAATCTCATTAATCATTTTAAATTAAATCCAACCCTCCCGTGTCTGAAAGGCAAGAAGAAAGCCGAGATTTGCAATTACAAAGTCCCTCCATGAAAGCGGTGTGCCCTTTTTATTTTTGCTTTCGAGTTTAATTGGAAAAGGAGGAAAAAATCTTTCAAATGTAAAAAACAAAACAAACAATTGTCAGGATACGAATTACACAGAAAAATGAATGAGACGATCACGTTCTCCTCCGAAAGAGTAAACCTTTCCCCTCAGATGAATATTTCCTCCTTTTCCCATTCAAAAAGAAAATGTAGGGATCACGTTACTATTTTTCCAGTTATCAGGCCCTTTTGCCGAGCTGTGGTTAGCGCTGTTTGCATAAATTTACAGTAACTACACTGAGTGTTTTCTTCCAGGAAAACATTTGCCTCCTTCTCTCAACCCAGAAGTTAATTTAGTTTGAAATTGTTTAACATTGGAGAAAAAGTTAAGAATCTGTGTTCAAAGAGTCATGCCAGGTTTGCATTTTTCTTGCCCAAAAATCCTGAAATTCCACCTTCCGTCAAAAGAAATGCATAATATACCCATGGGAGAATCAGGAAATCCTCTGTCTGTCCTTTGTCTCTGTAATTGTACATGGGAGACTGTAAAAGGACCTGTATATACAAGATAAAAAAAAATTAAGCTGCTATACAAATGTGTCACCATTTAAAAATAAATATGAAAATAGAAAAAAAACATAAGAAAATAAAATGTCCAAAAAGTAAGCAAAGCTAAAATGTAATATAGCTTAAAAAAAAAAATATATATATATATATATATATACACATACACACACACACACACACACACACTTTTGGCATTATTTAGGACTAGGTCCACTTAGGCCAATTTTAATTTAATTTTAATTTTTGCAGTGTCTTTTTTCCCCCTCCAACACTTTTTTTTTCCTTTAAGAGCCATAAGTCGTATTTTTATGTTCAACAATCCATATAAAGGGTTATTTTTTTTGTAGGTCCAATTGTAGTTTGTAACAAAACCTTTTATTTTATGATATTTGTGGGGGTAAAATTGGAAAAGGAAAACATTTTTGAATTTAAAATTTATGGCTTCCGGTATCCTCATTGCTAAAGTGCTGCTGTGCACAATGGAGAACGGAAGCCGGCTTACCGAGCTCCCCTGCCTCCTCCATATGCAGCCCTATGCCCACCAGTATACGCAGTATATTGGGTTTAGTACGGGTGAACAGCATGTCAGTCTCCATTTAAGAACACAGCCCATTTACATTTTTCCATCTAACATTTTAAGTGCCATTACTATTTTATTTTTTCATCCACAAACCCATATGAGGGCATGTTTTTTGCTCGACCAATTGTACTTTCTAATGACACCTTTCATTTTTGGACTTTGCTCTTTTTTCCCCCCATTTACTCTGTCCCCTGTATGGGATCATTAAAATTATATTTTAATAGTTCGGACATTATTATTGCACACAGCTATAACAATAGGTTTATTTTTTTTTTGTAAAAAAAGGAAAGAACAGGAGTTTTATGTTATTGGGGGAGGGGCTTATTCACATTTATTTAAAAGGCAAAAAAAGTTTTAAGTCACCACAGGAGACTATTTGTAGCAATCTTTTGATTTCTATTAGTATTTAGTGATATGCATAGCATATCAGAGATCTACTTCTACTTCAGAAGGCAGACCTGAGGAGAAAATTGCTGGAGTGGCCCTGGTGCAGGTGAGTGGAGATCTGTCCGGCATCTTGTCTCATCGGACCCTCGAGATTGCTCTGTGGGTGCTCCTTTGAGTCTCTGTAAGCCTCTCTAACACTTCAGATGTTGTGCTCAGTCATAGCATCTGAAGGGTTTAATGGCGGCCTTCAGCGTGATTGCTGATGTCTGTCTTTCGTAGTGGGTCCCTGGCTTCTCATAGTACTCATAGTTGAGAAATGGAAATCAAGGATAATGTATTGATTTGTAAGAAAATTAAAACCTTAACTAAATTTGCAGAAATGTAATCGTAGGATTATCTGTATACTGCACTCAAATGTGGTACAGAATGTGGTTAACCTCCATTCACCACTATGGTTAGCAATATTACCCTGTAAAAGGAGGGTCCTGGATTCATATCCAATTTAGGTCAACTATAGGTCTCTTTGTTTGCATAGGTTACCTTCACACTTTGGAAACATACTAACTCTTTGGGGGAGATTTATCAAAGGATTTAGACTGTTTGTCTAAATTTGTCGCACAGAAAGTCGCAGTCTAAATATGTGCGACTTTTCTGCGACTTTTGTTGTAGAGGATTTTTAGAACATGATGCATGCAAGTCTATTTTAGACGGAAATGCATTGGAAAATGCATTGGTGCAGAATTTATCAAGTGCGACTTTTGTGCGACAAGTCGCATCTACCCAAAATACGCTTAAATGTCAGACCATGTTGGAGCAGGTCTAAATGCAGTTTAAGCTGTAGACCCTGAAGTCTGAGCACAGAATTTATCAAGGGCTGTGAGACCTTTGATAAATTAGGAGCAAAATGGACAGGAGACTACCCCATACGCGGGTCTATAAGCATACCCAGAATAGATTAGATTGGTAAATGTCCCCCTTTGACTGATAAATTTGGCCAGTCATACTTGTACTCACGTACCACTGTCAGTGTTCCTGTTCGGTCTCAACACTTTGGAAATGCCCGCTCAGTCAATTAGTAGCTGAGGTAGGACACCATTTAGTTCAACGTGACAGGTCCTGTTTTCTTCCAAACGTGACAGGTCCCCTTTTGCTTCCAACATGACACGTCCCCTTTTGCTTCTAACGTGACTGGTCCCCTTTTGCTTCCAAAGTGACAGGTCCTCTTTGCTTTCAAAAAACAAAGGTCCCATTGACAGAGAATGAACAAACTTCTGCCACTGCAGAGCTGGAAGGTTGTTGCTTTAGCACACTGCCTGCCAGCCACATATTGCACTGACCAAAGAGCTTTACTGGTAAAACAGATTGCTTGAGAGACACATAGAACAGCAAAATTGCTTGCAGTGTGCTTAAAGGGGTTCTCTGGTGCTTACACATCTTATCCCCTATCCAAAGGATAGGGGGTAAGATACCTGATCGCGGGAGTCCCGCCGCGTGGGATGCCCGTGATCATGCACGCGGCACCCGGTTTGTAATCAGTCCCCGGAGCGTGTTCGCTCCGGGTCTGATTACGGGCAACCACCAGGCTGGCGACGTGTGACGTCACGCTCCGCCCCTCAATGCAAGCCTACGGGAGGGGGCGTGATAGCTAAGACTCTCGCCTGGATCTCAGGAATTTTAGGTAGGCCAAGGGGAAAATACAGTGGGGGCATCACCTGCGGGCAAACATTCCAGTCACTAAGCAGCACTTAGACAGTGCCATGAGCATGCTGCTGATGAGGCAAACTTTTCTACAAGAAATCAGGCATGTATTTAACCCCCCTACAGGCCACAGTGCAGGAACTAGGTGACAGAATAGACCACCTAGAAAACACATTTGGGGAGTTTGCCGAATCTCATAACTCCCTGATTGACTCACACAATTTTCTGGAAGACAATATGGTAGCCCTCAATGCCAAGATGGCAGACCTGGAAGACATTTTACAAGCTGCTCTGCCTACCTGCACACCCCAAGAATTGGAGATAGAAAGGGCCCATCGAGTTCCTCGCCCAAGGCACCTAGAGGATTCTGTGCCCCGAGATGTGTTGGCCCGCATCCATTTTTTAACTATTAAAGAACGCTTAATGGAATACACTAGACGCAATGATGGACTTTTTGCACCTTACCATTGCATCTCTGTGTATGCGGATCTATCTGCAGTGCAGTGAGATGGGGCTTCCCACTACGCCTCTTAATTCGCTATAAAGACGATAAGAAGGTCTGGAAACCTTGAAAGCCTGGAACATTTCTCCTGCTTCTCCTGTCCGACAGTCCCGAATGGATAAAGACTGGTCCGCCGCTTGACTTGGTTGGTGACTTCTCTTTGCCTACTAGTTGTGTGGGTTCTGGCGATGGGACCACTGCTCTCGGCTTTAGAACGGACTCTGACTGTCACCTGTTGACGGTTCATTCCCTCTCGGCGGTCTCACCCATTCCTTTGTTTTTGCAAATGCTATATTGTTATTATTTACATGCATTTTTTTTTTCTGTTGTGGCGGTGCTGTTTCCGTAATGTTTCCTCAGGTGCTTAATCTACCCACTGCTGAGAGGCACATGCTGGCTGGGAGGTGCGGACGGGAGAAATGGAGAACGTGGGCAGCAACACCCGAGGACAGCTGCAGGTGAGCGCTGTCGACAAGGGGGCGGGGGGGGGGGGTCGCACTGTCTACAAAGGTGGGGCCTGCTGTCTACAATGGGGGGCAGCTGACTGTCTACAGGGGGGGCTGCTGCTAATGTCTGCGGGGGGGGGGGGGGCTGCTGCTAATGTCTGCAAATATCTGTACTACCTACAAGGGGATACCACTGACTATTAAAGGCAATCTTACAACAGAGTCACCTGCACAAGCTTGAATTTATAGGTAGATGCAGGTGCAGGTGACCTGGTTTCTACCGCTGCTCACCATGTGAACATCAGTGCAATCGCTCTGGAGACAATGGTCTCGCAGCCAAAGCAAATTCCCTGTTCTGCCCAATGGAGAAGAGAGAAATCTTGGTTCATACTACAGCAGCTGCCTCCATTGTACACAAAAAGGAACACACATCAGCACGGCAAGCAGCGCCAGAAACCAGGTCACCGTTACATTCCCAAGTACTCGTAATTTGTATCGGCGAGTACTAGAATTAAAGTATCGGTACTCGTACTGGGTCTTAAAAAAAAAAAAAAAAAAAAAAAAAAAAAGGTATAGGGACATCCCTACAAAATAGCCATAGCAAGTCATTGGAAAACCCCAGGGGTCCCATCCTGTGAAACACTAACAAAATAAACAACTTATTCATTTGAAAAAATCTTGGCCTTGGGTTCAGGTAGATTTCCGGCCGCTGCAGCAAGGTCGGATAGTTGGAGTTACTCCTCATACTGTGTAGAAATTTGACCAGCCTCAGACAACCACCCCCCCCCCACCTCAAATTTACACACTTTCCCTATGTATCCATTCACTCAAAGCCAGAATAGAGACCACATTTAACAGACTTTTACTCTCTAATTGTAGATATAGCACTGTAACCTGAAAATCATACTAAATTTGGTGTTTATTATGGTATTTAGACTGCATATCATGTATTGTTGTTTTCACTGCAGTCTTTTCTTTAAGCATGTATGAACCTTGTTTATGTTCTGAAAACTTTAATAAAAGTTATTTAAAATAAATAAATTAAAAAAAGGAGTACTGAACATGTCAAAGATACAACCGTTACATAAAGTCAACCAACACAGAAGCTTTAGTTAAAATACTTTACATATTTAATATTTATATTATGATTATAAATCTCTTTAGTTTAGTATGTACAAATTACAAGATATTAAAAAAAAAAAACAAAAAAATGCATTGGTAAATGCGTTCCAAAACAAAATCTAGTGTTTATATCCAACACCCTGAAGAAGGCCTACATTGTAATGTCAGTTTAACAGTCATAAATGGCTAGGTCAGTCTAATGGCACGGGGTAAGTGCAACACATGATAAGCAAGTCTATTTGTAAAAAAATTATTCTTCAAAAATTTTCACTATCCAAGGTAGATTGCTAAAAAATGACAGAACACATGATTAGATGGTAGACAGAGGTTATAATGACCAGCACTATCGTAACCCCATTTGCCAACTGGGTCAATGCTTTGGAGAGCTATAGTAGTAGTTGACTAATGTTTCAGAGCCTAGAGATAAATCTTCTACACAGCAACATGGCCAATAAGGTAAATATTGTCATAAAGATGTCCTACAAATTCTTCGCTAATGTTCTGAGCAGCACGACGCGTGTTCCTGATAAACTCTCTCTTTGACATTTTGTTCTTCACGTGGGGACTGGCCAGATCAATGGACAGCAGAATTAAAGAATAGCACAGTACATACACTGCATCTAGAACAGAACACAAGAAACATGTGTAAAATAAAAAAATGCAAATAGAGAATATGATGAACAAGAAATTTAGGAATGAAAAACCACATATTTGGAAAAATGTAAACAACTAAAGCTAGCTTTACATCTGCTTCAAAGGCAACTGAAATAAATTATAACGTTTCTGAAGCACGATGCAGATATGCTGTAGATTTTAAATACATCCACTTTCTTTTTTCACATTTTCTACCTCTATCTTTTGGGTTCAGGTTTAAAAAAATGTTTTCACCAAGTTGAAAACATGACACAGACAAAAACGACATTCAACTACAAGAATGCAGGAAAAGAGGTAGTTCTAGTACTGGGAGCAGTAATTGGTGAAGTATATTCAGTCTGGCAGTACCAGGAACAATCAAAAGCCTTGACTTATGACACTCCTATCTACACAATTGGGATAGCAAAGCTTACAAGAGATGAATAGCTGGTAGGCTGAGTCGGACACATGATCTGTAGTAAGAGCTGACCTATATATTAGATTTTAACTAACATTTTTTTTGCATTTGATCTCATCCCTACTCGTGTTTTTATTTCAAGTAGACTTCATATCTATTTTCACATAGATTTAGAAATACTACTGACACAGAGATGAATAAACAAACTAAAAAACAAACATTCATAATAGTAGAAAGAAAATAACACTGTTTTAGCTTAATATGAATTTACTACACATTAAAAGTAGAAATCCTTAGGGGTACTCCGGTGGAAAACTATTTTTTTCAAATTAACTGGTGTCAGAAAGTTAAACAGATTTGTAAATTACTTCCATTAAAAAAATCTTAATCCTTCCAGTACTTATCAGCTATTGTATGTTCCAGAGAAAGTGGAGTTGTTCTTTTCAGTCTGACCACAGTGCTCTCTGCTGCCACCTCTGTCTATGTCAGGAAATGTCAGGAACAGGATAGGTTTTCTATGGGGATTTGCTGCTACTATGGGCAGATTCTGACATGGACAGAGATGCCCAACTTCCTTTGTTGTATACAGCAGCTGATAAGTACTGGAAGGATTGAGATTTTTTTAAAAGAAGCAATTTACAAATCTGTTTAACTTTCTGGAGCCAGTTAATATGAAAAAAAAAATTCCACGGAAAACCCATTTTGAAGCCTTACTGTCAATAAAAACAACCTGCAGATGGCAGTGTGCTCCACTCCTCCACTGCTACATTTCTTCTATCTGCAACTGCGGATTTTACAACTGAGGATCTGCAATTGCGACTCAGCAATTTCATATCCAGAGCGGATCTGGTGTGTGTTATACATCCTAAAGGGGGTATTCTGCAGACATATTTTTATATTTTAAACTGCTTAGAGTATCAGGAAAAAAAGAAAGTACTCACTTGCTACCAATCCCGTTGATAGCAGTCCTGCTTCCTGCGGCCTCTCTGTCCTAACAAAAGAATTGCTACTCATCTGGTCATTGGCTGAGGCACTTTCCATGTGCCAGGACAGAGAACAGGAAGCACTGACACTCGGATTAGCGCAGTCTGGGGATTAGTGGCTGAGAGTACATTTTGGTACTTTTTTTCTAAACATTTTTAAATATTTCTCTTTAACCCCTTAACGACGCAGGACGTATATTTACGTCCTGCGCCGGCTCCCGCGATATGAAGCGGGATCGCGCCGCGATCCCGCATCATATCGTGTCGGTCCCGGCGCTAATCAACGGGCGGGACCCGCGGCTAATACCACACATCGCCGATCGCGGCGATGTGCGGTATTAACCCTTTAGAAGCGGCGGTCAAAGCTGACCGCCGCTTCTAAAGTGAAACTGAAAGTGACCCGGCTGCTAAGTCGGGCTGTTCGGGACCGCCGTGGTGAAATCGCGGCGTCCTGAACAGCTGATCGGACACCGGGAGGGCCCTTACCTGCCTCCCCGATGTCCGATCGGCGAATGACTGCTCCGTGCCTGAGATCCAGGCAGGAGCAGTCAAGCGCCGATAATGCTGATCACAGGCGTGTTAATACACGCCAGTGATCAGCATAGGAGATCAGTGTGTGCAGTGTTATAGGTCCCTATGGGACCTATAACAATGCAAACATTTTTTTCAAAAAAAAGTGTTAATAAAGGTCATTTAACCCCTTCCCTAATAAAAGTTTGAATCACCCCCCTTTTCCCATAAAAAAAATAAAACAGTGTAAAAAAAATAAAAAATAAACATATGTGGTATCGCCGCGTGCGTAAATGTCCGAACTATAAAAATATATCATTAATTAAGCCGTACGGTCAATGGCGTACGCGCAAAAAAATTCCAAAGTCCAAAAAAGTGTATTTTGGTCACTTTTTATACCATTAAAAAATGAATAAAAAGTGATCAAAAAGTCCGATCAAAACAAAAATCATACCGATAAAAACTTCAGATCACGGCGCAAAAAATTAGTCCTCATACCGCCCCGTACGTGGAAAAATAAAAAAGTTATAGGGGTCAGAAGATGACATTTTTAAACGTATACATTTTCCTGCATGTAGTTATGATTTTTTCCAGAAGTGCGACAAAATCAAACCTATATAAGTAGGGTATCATTTTAACCGTATGGACCTACAGAATAATGATAAGGTGTAATTTTTACCAAAATATGCACTGCGTAGAAACGGAAGCCCCCAAAAGTTACAAAATGGCGTTTTTTTATTTTATTTTGTCGCACAATGATTTTTTTTCCGTTTCGCCGTGCATTTCTGGGTAAAATGACTAATGTCACTGCAAAGTAGAATTGGCGACGCAAAAAATAAGCCATAATATGGATTTTTAGGTGGAAAATTGAAAGGGTTATGATTTTTAAAAGGTAAGGAGGAAAAAACGAAAGTGCAAAAACGGAAAAACCCTGAGTCCTTAAGGGGTTAAAGGGAATGTCTGACTTTATTCACCAGTTTAAGGCCCACTAAGACCTGAACCACTGCTCGGTCCACCTTGCTGAATTTGTTTACATAGGTGCATCGACAATGTGACCACGTACCCAGTGTATGCCAGAATTGTGTGCAAAAGCTATGGTACATCGTCACATTTAGACCACATACCCCTTCGTCCAAAAACCAAAAATGTGTCTACAACACCTAATAAATATGACAATACTTTTTTTGGGCACAAATTAAAAAGGATTTCTGGTGCATTTGTACTAGTAAATGAAATATACCCACTCCACATTCTTACCAGGGCTAAGGCCAAGGTCTCTTGCTAGTGACGGGTTGCAAGCACAAAATCTATGTGAAAATTTTGTAATGAGTGTTTCAAGGTATTCCCCACGTTCTTCAGGTGCATGTATGTGCCGGAAAAACTCCCTCAGTGCATTTGGTAGGAATTGATTGCTGAAGTTGTGTAATGTCACGAGTTCATCCAATACGTCTCTCCTAGAAAAAATAAATAAATATTCAAACCAAAACTAAAATATATATTTTTTGAAGTGTACAACAGTAACAGAGAATATGGGGGAGATGTACCGTATTTTTCGCCCTATAGGACGCACCGGCGTATAAGACGCACCCAATTTATAGGTGCAAAATCCAAAAAAATAAAGATTTTGAACCCAATAGTGGTCTTCAACCTGCGGACCTCCAGATGTTGCAAAACTACAACACCCAGCATGCCCGGACAGCCGTTGGCTGTCCGGGCAAGCTGGGAGTTGTAGTTTTGCAACATCTGGAGGTTCGCAGATTGAAGACCACTGCATAGGAAGTAATACTCACGTGTCCCCAATGCTCCGGACCAGTCACCGCTGCCCTGGATGTTGCTCCATCGCTGTCGCCGTGTCCCCGTCGCTCCGGAATGTCTCTGCTGCCGGCCGGGTATCCTCGCTCTCCGTCGCCGCCATCAAGTCGTTACGCACGCCGACGCACGTACGCGACGACGTGATGACGAGGAAGGAGAGCGCCGACCATACAGGGGATTCCTGAACGGAGAAGACACCGAGGAGGCAGGTAAGGTCCCTCACGGTGTCCTGTAAGCACTAACCCGGCTATTCAGTCGGGCTGTTCGGGACCGCTGCGGTGAAATCACGGCGGTCCCGAACAGCCCGACTGAACAGCCGGGTTAGTGTCACTTTCCCTTCAGACGCGGCGGTCAGCTTTGATCGCCGCGTCTGAAGGGTTAATACAGGGCATCACTGCGGTCGGTGATGTCCTGTATTAGCCGCGGGTCCCGGCCATTGATGGCCGCAGGGACCGCCGCGATAAGGGTGTATTCGCCGTATAAGACGCACCGACTTTTTCCCCCCAGTTTTGGGGAAGAAAAAGTGCGTCTTATACAGCGAAAAATACGGTATGTACTAATACATTCAGGCATATATACAAAAAAGTGCAACAGGTGCTGCATACATATGGCATTTAGGCCAAACCTCATATTTAAAAAAAAAAAATTTTTTTAAATAAAAGAGTTTCAAAATACATTGATATAAAGAGAGGGGGAGATGTCTGTTGTGTAATCTATGCACAAACATTAACTTTGCTGTTATGGTCCCTGTCCCCCTCAGGTGGTTTTCCAGGACTTTACTATTGATGGCCTAGCCTTCAAGTGAATGGCATGAGCTGCAATACTAGTACAGCTGCCATCAAAAGTATAGAGCTGTGCTGGATAAGCAGCCCCTTCAATCAACTGATCGGCAGGGGTGCTGGAAGGTAGACCACCACCAATCTGATATCAATGGTCTATCCTAAGGATTGGTATTGAAACCCTATTTACTTCACAGACAATATAAATAGCATCATAGGATAAAGTAAACAGTTATATACAGAGATTGCAGAGTACAGGTTTAAGTGGGCTACTGATATGACATATGACCCGAGCATTGTCCTCCTTACCTTTCATCAAGGTATATCCTTAATTTCTTCCAGTTGAGGGTTCTGGTATAAAAGATAAATTTTGCTATTTCCTTTGGTGAGTCATCAAGTATACCCCTGGATAAAAAATATTCAATTCCCTGAGAGAAAACAAGGGATAATGTCACCAAAAAAACTAAAAACACACTTAAAAGTAGTCCAGTTTAAATAAAACTTATCCCCTATCAGCAGTATAGGGGAAAGTGTCAGATCACGGGGGGGGGGGGGGGGGGGTTCCACCACTGGGACCCTTTCCACAAAATCTGAAGTGTGTCTACCATGGCATGCCCCCTCCATGCAGCTCTATGGGAGAGCCGGAGATATACAAGATGCATGGAGGGGTTGTGTTGGCCACCGCTTCGTGCCATGGTCGCTTCATTTATGGGGAGAGACAGAACGCCAGGCAGGAGATCGTGGGTGTCCCAGCGATCGGACCCTCTGCGATCTGACACTTATCCACTATCCTGGGGATAAGCTTTTTTTAAACTGGCCTACTCCTTTAAAACAAAAAACAAAAAAAAAGTGTTTTGCCCCAAATTGTACAGTCAGTGTGCTAAACTGCTTCAGCATCTCAACAGAGTTGAATTTAACCAACAAAAAAAGTGGTATTAGGGCTTTTTCAGAATTTAACCTACTGAAAAAGTGGTATTATGTCTTCTTTTGTTGGACAAGTTGTACTTTTCATTGGCTTACTTTATTTTATTTTATCATATAAATATTACAGAGCCAGAAAAACTATATGTAAGGCATAATTGAACAAAATATGGAATTGCGCAATTTAGTGGGGCAATAATTTTTTCAGGGTTCACAATATAGCAAATCTGACATGCTATCCTTATTCTATAGATCAGTATGATTTCAATTATACCATGGTAATTTTTGTTTCAAAAAGTAAAAAAAAATTGAAAAAAAACTTTGTTAAATGTCATGTTTTGACCCCTAGAACTTTTTTATTTTTCCACCAAGGAGCTATGTTAGGGTTTATTTTCGCGCCCTGAACTGTAGTTTAACAGTACCATTTTTGCATTAGTTTTTACTACATTCATTTGGCACATGATGTGACCAAAAATCAACAATTTTGGAGTCTGAATTTTTTTTGCGTTTACGCCTTTTACCGTGCAGCATCAGGAACATCATAATTTGGACAATTACGCACGTGGCAATAACAAATATGCTTATTATTTTCTTTTTTACAGTGTTTTATTTGAACAATGGGAAAAGGGGGGTGATTTGAACTTTTTTTTAAAGGGGGGGGGGATTTTTTAAATATTTTTAAAAACTTTAAAAAAAAATTATCATAAGTTATCATTAGACAGCTTATATAGATCAATGTAATGCTATTGCATTACATTGATCTATGTTTTCAGTGCTCGGTTACTAAGGGCTGCCAAAGACAGCATAAAGCAATTGCCAATCCTTAGAGCACCGGTTAGTAAGTCCCGCAGATTACATCGCAGAGCTGCAGATGGGTCCCCTAGACCACAGGGATTACTGGCATTTGATGTTTAACCCCTTAAGGACCAAGCCCATTTTCACCTTAAAGGAGTAGTCCAGTGGTGAACAACTTATCCCCTATACTAAGGATAGGGGATAAGTTGCAGATCGTGGGGGGTCCGACCGCTGGGGCCCCCCGGCGATCTCCTGTACGGGGTCTCAACAGCCCGCGGGAAGGGGGCGTGTCGACCTCTGCACGAAGCGGTGGCCGACACGCCCCCTCAATCTGCCTTCGGCAATCTCCGGCTCTGCCATAGCGTTGTATTGAGGGGGCCTGTCGGCCGCCGCTTCGTGCGGTGGTCGACACCCGCTATCTGGCTGGAGAGCCTGGCTCCTGTACAGAGAGATCGCCAGGGGCATCAGCGGTCGGACCCCCCGCAATCTCAAACTTATCCCCTATCCTTAGGATAGGGGATAAGTTTTTCACCACTGGACTACCCCTTTAAGGACCTGGCCAATTTTATTTTTGCGTTTTCGTTTTTTCCTCCCCGCCTTCTAAAATCCATAACTCTTTTATATTTCTATCTACAGACCATTATAAGGGCTTGTTTTTTGCCTGACCAATTGTACTTTGTAATGAAACCTCTAATTTTACCATTAGATGTACGGCAAACACAAAAAAATGTTTTTTTTTAGGCAGGAAATTTAAATGAAAACAAAAATGTTGCACATTTTGGAGGGTTTCGTTTTCACACTGTACAATTTACGGTAAAAATGACTTGTGTTTTTTATTCGGTGGGTTAATACGATTAAAATGATAGCCATGGCTAGATACTTTCATATTTTTGTACCGCTTAAAAAAAAAAACTAAAACTTTTTGTACAAAATCAGTAATCTAAAATCGCCCTATTTTGACCACCTATAACTTTTTCATTTTTCCGTATATAGAGCGGTATGAGGGCTCATTTTTTGTGCCGTCATCTGTACTTTTTATTGATACCACATTTGCATATATAAAACTTTTATATAATTTTTTATACATTTATTTTTTAATAAAATGTGACAAAAAAGCAGCATTTTTGTACTTTTTAAATTTTTTTACGTTTACACCGTTCACCATACGGGATCATTAACATTATATTTTGATAGTTCGGACATTTACGCATGCGACAATACCACATATGTTTATTTTTAAAAAAAATCCGCTTTTTGGGGGTAAAATGGGAAAAACTAACAATTTTCATTTTTATTAGGGGAGGCAATTTTTTACTTTTTATTTTGAAATTTTTTCAACTTTTGTTTTACACTTTTTATGTCCCCATAGGGGACTATCTATAGCAATCATTTGATTGCTAATACTGTTCAGTGAAATGCATAGGACACAGCACTGCTCAGTATTATCGGTGATCTTCTGCTCTGGTCTGCTCGATCTCAGACAAGAGCAGGAGACGCTGGGAGACGGACGGATGCAGGTGAGGGGACCTCTGTCCGCCAATACAGATGATCGGATTGCCGCGGCAGCCGGCATCACGGCATCTGAGGGTGTCAGGTCGCGGATGTCAGATGTCGGCTGATAGCAGCCGGAACCTGCCGTGTATGTCGCGAGCACCGCTGCGATGCTCGCGGTCATACACGCGACATAAATGTACGTCCTGGTGAACGAACTACTGCCAAACCAGGACGTACATTTACGTCCGTGGTCGTTAAGGGGTTAAATGTATATCAGTGCAGTCTAAGTTAATGTTATATTTAGGGTATCTGTAAATTTATGCACAAATGTTATCCTTATTTTACCTCATGTGGGTTAGCATTAAATGTTAAACTTCCTTCATCCAGAACCATATAGAGATTTCGATACGAGCATCCTGGCAGGTGTCTTTTGTTGTATATGGAACAATGTCCCCAAGTTGATTTGCATAACCTAAAACAAAGAAAACAAGATCTCTGTGATGAAACCAAAACAGATAATATCTGTAAGGTTGAAACAACAAGGATACAAATGTATCTAGTTCAGTATTATTTCAAGACAGGAAAAAAAATATAAGTGCTATGAAGTAAGTACCAAAGGGGTTGCAGATGTCTACTTCCTTACCAAAACAGCACCACACCGGTTCAAAGGTTGTGTATGGTAATGCAGCTCAGCTCTGCTTTATAAGATATTCTATAACATGCATGAATGGCATATACCAGTTTCCACCATACAGCGACCTTACAAGTCATCCATTGCATGTACCAGTAGGTGTGGCCAGTCCTCTTTCCACATTATTTCATGAATCCTTCTTGCTTATATTAATAACTTAAGGTTTGCGATTCTAATTCCTAAATGCATGAAATTGGTCCAGGATTGCAGTCAATTATTCATACCCCAATAGATCAAAGCCAGCCCAAATGATGAAATATCGTACTTAGATACCGCAACAGGAAATGGAGATATAACATTACCAATAACAAACACCGGACAAACTAATAACACAAAGAACTGGTAATGTAGTGGCTGCTCCAATCTGACATAATAATGGGAAAGGCTCCAAAACAGATGTTAGAATATGGGACACTGAGAGCCTAGGAGGATTAACAACTGCCTGGATTTACCCCAAATGATAGCATTTATAGATTGACTTTAATATCAGTTGAAAGAAAATTACATTTTACTTTTTTCCTGACTTTAGATTCCTAATACAAAACAAGCCTTTGCATAAAACCACAAAAAAATAAATAAAAAAAACATGTTCATAGACAATCTGCAAATATAAAGTCATGTGATGTCAGTCACGTGACTTATAGAAATATGCTCGGCACTCCAGATAATGCTTGTCTTCTCGATAGCTTTATCGAGGCAGTACACAGATGGGACGTTGTGACATTTAATATAGATATTACAAGACAGTTACGGCTAACCAACAAATGCATATGCTGCAAAACATAAAATTAAATGTCATATACAACTCCCTAGAGAACATGTCATACTGAAAATGCAGGAACATGATACAGATTAGGAGGATTTGAGAGAACGGACACAAAAAACTTTGTGGGAAAAGTTCTAGGACAACTTCATGATCTCTGGGACAGGACCTGGCGCTGAGTAAGAAGCGCGTACTGTCTGCAGATCTATTCATCTCCATGGGAGCGCTGAAAAGACCAGAGTACAGCACTCGGCATAGTCGCTCCTAGAGATGAATTTACAGTGAATTCGATTCGTCACGAACTTCTCGGCTCGGCAGTTGATGACTTATCCTGCATAAGTGAGTTCAGCTTTCAGGTGCTCCCATGTGCTGGAAAAGGTGGATACAGTCCTAGGAGACTCTTTCCTAGGACTGTATCCACCTTTTCCAGCCCACCGGAGCACATGAAAGATGAACTAATTTATGCAGGATAAGTCATCAACTGCCAAGCAGAGAAGTTCGTGATGAATCGAATTTACTGTAAATTCGCTCATCTCTAGTCGCTCCCATAAAAAAAAATTAAAGGAGCGTGTACAGTAGACGACACGCGCTACCAGTAGACGACACGCGCTCCTCACAGAGAGCCGGGGTCTCATCCTGGAGATAGCAGGGGGTGTGACCACCTGTGATCAGCTACTTATCCCCTATGTTGTGGATAGTTTTGCTGGAGTACTCCTTTCATGCAAATCTCTGCTCATTTTTGGCTAAGTAGTCATGTGGGCGGTCCTACTCAATGACTGACAGCTTCCACTATGCACACTTATATACAGCTAGTGGTCAATGTAGGACCACCCACATAACTACTTAGCCCAGAACGAGCAGAGATCTACAAGTTATCCTGGAAAGTTTCACACAGAACTATATATGAACCTTCTCAGCTCCTCCTGCTCTGATACCAGCAGATTGGACTGAATTTTCATAGAGACGGGTTCCCTTTAAAAGGTAAATTTGTGACCTATTAGAAAGCAATTATACACAGAAAATAAGTGAAACATCCTTCTCCAGAACAAAATAAGTCATCTACATAGTCATAAAGATTATAGGTAGTTACCGAACTAGAAATTCCTTAACCCTTAGAACAGCTGACGGCTCACATATACAGACCCTCAAGAGTGGAATAACTCTTCAAGAGATTAGGTCAAGATTTGGAGACATATATTGGTAAAATACTACTGGGGCCACACTAACAGATGTACAATATATTACACTGGTGGATATTGTAATAAAATACAAAAGTAAACTGGATACCTCAGCAGGAAAACAATCTTATTATAGCACAGTAAGTAAAATACAGGATATAAACCAATAGCAGAGACACATTCAGAGGGCACAATCAGACTGCTCCATATATGTAAATGGGGAAGACGCTTGTGGAGATGAACAGGACAGCAGCCGGTATAATTAAATATAATACTACTGCGGGGTGCTAAGCTCAAAATAGCTAGACAAGATACCAAATACAGTACAAGAATAGAAGCTTGCACTTACAGCTCCTGTAGAATATTTCACACGGTCATTCCATTCCGGCAAGGAGACTACATTGATGCGGAGTGCTCAGAGGCAAACAGCCGTTTTCGCACAATAGGTGTGTGCTTCTTCCGGCCAGAGGCCGGAAGAAGCACACACCTATTGTGCGAAAACGGCTGCTCACAAGTAGGAATATGTTCCATGTACTATAGATTCTGACCAGAGAATAACATTTTATTTACTTTTTAATTCTGAAAAATCTGAAATTCTTCCCTGAATGTATCTCTAGCTATTATTATTGTTTTGTGTAACACTTTGGGGGAGATTCCTGCTTTCATTTTTAATAGGCCTCTTTGAAAATGAAAGAGGTCATCCGATTGGTTGCTATGGGCAACTGCACCACTCTTCCTCTACACAGGTTTTGATAAATCTCCCCCTTTATGAGTACACATATGAATAAGCCTAGCTTCATGCTATTAAACTGCTCTCATTGTGTTCTGTTGGTATATTAGTAGAAAAGTATGTAAATGACATAAAAAAATAAATAAATAAAAAAACAAGGCTGTTTTTACTGCTTTATTACCTATTTAAATATGTAATGTTTTCCTTTATAACCTAATATAAAAATGATATAAGTAATTTATTTTTAATATATCTTTATTACCATACCATACATAGCTTTGGTTTACTGATACTCTACGAAGCTAGAATCCTTGGAACAGGAAATGCATAGCAGAACTAGGGCTAGGCGGTATGACCAAAATGTGTGTATCAAGGTATTTTTGTAACTTTTGGCGGTTCCACGGTATATATATATATCAGTATTTTCTTCTCCTCCCCTCCCCAAATTAATTATCAGTCCAGCGCTGCGCTGTCCCCATCGGGGTACTACTCACATGTCACCCGCAAGCGCTGCCCTCCTCCTATTTGTTGCAGTCGCCGATGCTGACACTCTATACTGTGCGGTATCCCTATGCCCGGGCTGCAAAAGGTAAACAAAATAAACTAACGCACGTTCCGACGTCGGCCTTATGCTGGGGACGGGAACGTCGGACAGCCGTCAGCCTATCACCGGCCACAGTGATGTTCCGTCTCGGCCGGTGATAAGCTGAGCCCACTATCATGCAAGAAGCTGGCTTCTTACATGACAGTGGGCTCAGCCTATCACCGGCCAAGGCGAAACATTGCTGCGGCCGGTGATAGGCCGACAGCTGCCCGACGTTCCTGTCCCCAGGAAGCAGATGAGGCCGGTACCGGACCAACGGGAGGGGAGTTAAAGTTTATTTTGTTTATCATCTTTTGCAGCTCGGGCATAGGGATACTGCACAGTATAGAGTGTCAGCACCGGCGGCCACAACAAACAGGAGGACGAGGAGGGCAGCGCTTGCGGGTGACATGTGATTATATACCCCGATGGGGACAGCACAGCGCTGGGCTGATAATTAATTGGGGGGGGGGGGGGGGGGGAGAACAGCGCTCGCGGGTTACATATGATTAGTTCCCCGATGTGGGGACAGCACTGCGCTGGGCTGATAATTCTTCAGTCCCGAGGGGGAGGGGCCAAACCGGTATTGTGGTATGGGGAAAAATTCATATCGTGCAGTACAAAAATTTCGGTATTCGATCTGAACCGGTATACCGCCCAGCCCTAAGCAGAACCATGTTTTCCAGATTGGAATATTTTCTTGTCTAGCAGCTCTCTATTGTGGCTCTTCATCTACAGAGGTTCTTCATGATGCCTCTGTAGATCAACTGCGCTCAAGAGAAAAATCCCTCTAAAATCATAAAATCACACTGCCGTTAACATTCATTCAGGTGACTAGTCAATGACCGTACCGTGAGAGTGTGTACGTCTTTATCCACCCCCTCATAAAAAGCCTAACTTGGATGTTTTCCCTCTTGGTATTAAATATATATATATAATAGGTTTTCTGAAGTAATTTCTGCATTGAGAATGGGTGAATACCTGCTTCATCACACATCGGGATACCAACATTTTCTTTAAATAGATAGATAACGCATAAGGATGATGATTGTGTCTCCTATGCCTCCTCGGCTTCTATACAAGATGTAGTATCCTTCTGTCTGGAGACATTTCTAGGATTCTTATGAATAAATCCTCCACATCTTGTGGTATTTGGCCACATCTGAATCCAATCATTCCTGCCTCACATCAATCACTTCAGGTAATCGGAGCAGTGGGTTACAATCCTAGTGAGCACTTCAATGTTCAACCTTCTTAGCTCAACATAATTGACCTCTGAGGTACGACTCTCAGACGTTGTGGGTATTTTTAGAGTACAGTTTCCCACTGTTCTTACCTATTATCCTACCTCTGTTCCCAAATAGCAGTAAACCACAAAACTCTCTAGAGAACGTGTGGAGCTCAGTTTCAATGAAATCAGTGCCATGCAATTATCACAGACATAATCCAAGAAAGAAATACAAGACACCTTTAAAGGAATGCACTGGGGATACTGCCCATGTATGTGTTGGCTTCATAGTCTTTACCAAGAAAACTGATTTTTAGTCCACTAAAAGTGAACTTTAATACCTCTTTATCATCATATATCACAACCTTCTTTAAAAGGGCAAACTAGAAAATGTAATAGGAATGTAAACACTGAACAATTTGGACCAGTCTGTCTGAAAATGAACAATCTGGCCAACCAATCACAGCTCGACTTTCACAACTTAAACTGGAACTCCACTGGCCCACGTTCGTAACATTTAGTTTTGAACGCTGGCCAGTGGAGTACCGCTTTAACCAGCTCTGATACAATGTTATTGTGGAAAAAACAGACAGTTTGGGTTTATAGGAAGATTGACACATCTGGGTTAGTATGTTGGGGTATTACTGAAAATGAGTAACCAGTTTGTCTCATTAATGCCAAAAGGACAAAGAACAATGACCAAATATTATGGCTATTTTTTCATATACAAGCTTGTCTTTTTGGCTACTATATTTCACAGGATACTAAACCTTGTACCAAAAATGTTTTCCCAATTATTTACATTTTTATTTGTAACATACGCTAAAGTGGGTCATTTTGGTATACATTTATATGCAACACATGACAGAGGTTTTATGCTACTGTTCCTAAATATACATTTTAGCTGGATTCCATTGCTTAGATTTCTAAAATGCTAAGTACAGTAAGGTCATGTTTTCACATGATGTTCAAATAGATTTTGGCCTAGAATTCCGATCAAATTTGTCCTGCAAACCTTCTTCCTGTTTTAGGGTCTATTCACACATACAGAATTTTGCACAGATTTGATGCGCAGATTTAATGCTGCAGATTTCAATGTAAACTGAATGACTGAGCACATCTTGAAATCATGCGCATCAAATCTGCGCAGAATACTGTTTTCGTGAAGACCCTTAGGGTACTTCCCACATACAGGATCCTGAGCAGATTTGATGCGCAGGGTTTGTAACTGAATATTAGAAGCTGTGCTCAGTCACTTAGTTTACATTGAAATCTGCAGCAGAAAATCCTGAGCATCAAATCCTGCGTATCAAATCTGCATACGAGTGAACATACCCTTGAAGGGAATCTGAAACCTTGTTCACCCGCATTAAACTCAATAAACAGGGTTATAGTGAGTCTGATTATTAACTCACCTAGATTTATGGTCAAGTTCTGGCAATCCAAGCTGTTTGCAGACATCATTGCTAACCCAACCCCCGCAATGGAGGCGGGAGCCAGTCTACAGAGCTTTTTTTGTCTCCCCACCCTCTCTGCTCCCATATTTTCACCAACCTTGCGTTTACTAAAACCCTGTTAATGGTGTTAAGTACGGGTGAACAAGGCGTCAGATTCGCTTTAAATTTTAAATCTGGATCATGGAAAGAAAAAGTGAATGTGACTTATTGCAATAGTTTCCACACAGAAACCTCACAACGTAACCAGGACACAGATCGGCTCCACCAAAAGGGGATAAATCCAAGTCCAATACCTCAGCAGAACAAATCATGGAAATCTGTGGAAGAAACCTATGGGTATTGCCTTTGATTTCTGCGGCTGATTTTTTCAGATGATAGAATCGGTCATGTGTTAACTTTTTATCTTGGGGGAAACCTCTTATACATTGATGGATATTTTTCCATAATAAAAAAAAAAAAAAAAAACACTATCCGTTGCACTTCTTGGCTCCTCTTCTGACCATATAAGGATAGCAGAAGTAAGCGGCATCACCAGCTGCCATGCCTCCCTAGTTCACTTGGTCTGTGCTGGCATAATCCCTTTATATTTTTATTGTCAGGAAGGGACTGGGTATAGGATAAATGATCCCAGGGGTAAAGAGAACTACTTGGCCCAAACATCATATGCAAAGTGACTGTAAAGCTGAATAATGTGAAGTAAATCTAAAAGTAATCTGTATGAGTATACTGTCCTCATATAGTATATACAAAGTTTTCTCAATGGGGTTTACCCACCGCTTTGTTTCAGCAAACATTTCTTGGGTGCTGCACAGAGATCGCGGGGGTCCTAGCGGCGGGACCCCCATGATCAGACATCTTATCCCTACCCTTTAGATAGGGAATAAGATGTCTAGGGGCAGAGTACCCCTTTAAAAAGGTCTTCCCCATTGTGATCTTAGTCTATAAATAAACCCCATGTAGTATGATCCAGCAGTCATGTGTTAGGCTGGGTTCACACCACGTTTTTGCAATACAGTTCCCGTATACATTTTCAATTTGAAAACCGTACGGAACCGTATTGAAAACCGTATGCATTGACTCTCCATAGGAAACCGTATGCCAAAAGATGCATCCGGTTGTGTCCGTTTTGCATCCAATTTTTATCCCGTACCCAATACCGCAGCCTACCACGGTTATTGGTCCGAGTGAAAAACAGTATTCGATAGTATATGTTTTTTTTGAAACATGGGAGTCATCCAGTTTTCACCATAAGGTTTTGACCTTACAGTATTTTTCTTGGAATTTCAATGAAAAAAATAAAGTGAAACTTTATTCATAATGGAATGAAAAGTTAAAAACGTATACAACCAGACATTATTTGCATCACGGATGCAACCGGACATCATTTTTCAAACCGTATACGAATTAAAATTTTGTACACACGTTTTGGTACAGTTTAGTCAAGTTTGAGGAATCCGTTTTTTTAATAAAACAACTTATACGGGAACAAAGTGACTGTAAGGCTGAGTAATGTGAAGTAAATCTAAAGTAATCTGTAGGCGTATACTGTCCTCAGAGTATATACAAAGTTTTCTCAATGGGGTTTAGCCACCACTTTGTTTCAGCAAACATTTCCTTGGTTTGGGGGAAGGGGGGTACAGGAGGGCATTCAATGAAATTAGCTGTTCAGGCCAGCATTGAGTGTACTAGAGTAAAAACAGTGCACATGGTCATCTTTGTATTAACATACTAAAATAACAGTGGAACTAGGCGGCTCCATTTGCTTTGCTTAAGTCACAGATGGCTCCAGGGAGTGTGTACTTGCCTAGGGTCTTCCTTGACAAATTTATCACAAACAGAATGTGGCTTGGCAGTGGCGCACACTCCTGAGATCCCAGCCACTCCACCCTCGGGTGCTATTAAGAGAGGATAGGACATCAGCAGCCTGGCCACTGTTTCCATAGAGGAGTGGTGGTCAGTAGCCTAGGCAATGAGCAGAAACCATGGAAACCGGGCACAACAAGGAGGCAATTTTTCTAATAACATGTATTTGCTAAAGTGATTACCTCTACATTATCTACTACATGAAATGTGATGTAGGAGATGGAAATACTTTTTTAATACTTGGTAGATATGAAATTGAGGTCCAGAAGGCAGTCACAGTAAGTTCAGGAACGATCTCTTCTGTCGGTCTTGACTGATTGAGGACTCTAAAAATTTGAGGACTTCTGAAGCTTTTTTGCCAAGTATGTTTCAATGACTTGAAAGGCCGAGAGCGAAGTTCACTTAAGAATAGATCTGTGTTGTGAGAAGGATGGTTTTCCAGCCAAGGTTAATGCAGCAGTAAAATAATCCTTGACAGCAGTACATAAATGAGGGTCATTGAACTACAAGACTCCAGCGTAAACAAAATGGAAGGTAGCTTCCTGGAATAACATGCAGTCCGCACAGTGCCCGGTCATATTTATGGCTTATAAGTGCTTCCATTGAACTAGAATATTTTATCATAAAATAGGAGGAAATGTAAGGAGGAACTAAACATGTCATCAATAAGAAACCCAAGGCTGAAGCTGCGGCCTTTAGAGAAAACATTCATTGCCGGATTAAGTATTTTTGCATTAAGATCTGGCCGTGTTCCATAGATGCTTGGAGGCATACTTCAGAAAAATAACTGCATGAGCTTATCTGATCTTGTGTAGACATTTCAAACGTATCCATTTACCATAAGAAAGAGCACAGTAAGGATATATTTAGATTCCGTAGACACTTCCCTATATTGCGACCCCATTCATTGTATAAAAGGGCATGCTCCATTTCCATATGACAAGCACTTACCATTATATCATACCAGTGCAGAGTACATCAGCGCATAATGGTTTCTCACAGGCACAAAATAAGTACCTATAGGTAATGCTTTTTATAGTGTACTAGTTTATATATAAGGCCCCTTTCACAATACCGTTGTCACCCTGCAAAATCTTAGGTCATGAACTCCAATCTGAAAGTTCCTAATACGGCCATCAAAATATCCCATTCATGTCAATGGGATTTTTTGACCATCGTGCAGCCCCATTTATGTCCCGTTATGACTAACAGACGTTATTTTTGACGGCACAGAAGACTGTGCATGCAGCAATTTTTGTTCAGTCAAAAATAACGGTGGAATAAGAGCAGTTACATTTTTAACATTGAAGTCTATGGGTGACGGATGTTCACAAATGACATCCATAAGGGCTTGTTATTTTAACGTCCCTTATGAATCATTATTAGTGCTGCGCAAGCTCAGAACATAGAAATAAAATAAGGGACATAAATTAACGGACTATTAACGGATGAAATAACGGCTGATAACTGATGGAACATGTCTGTTATTTTGACAGAATGCCCATTAAAATAACGGACATTGGTCAGCCGTTATCATCCGTTATGTTCAGTAATTTTGTCTATTTTTCATGGCCTCTTTCAGCAGAAAAACGTCTGTGAAAATGCAGGAACATGATGGTAGTATGACAGAAGCCTTAGGCTGTGTTCTCACCAAGCTTTCCCAACACCCAATGTGTACATATAAAATGAATGTGTCTATGGGGTATAATAGCCCTCACGTATGCCAAAGTGCTGCATTTTACTATATATCTGACAGTTGTAACTAATTATTTCTTGTGGACAAGCATATATAGTTTACACTTGGGGGAAGAGGGGGAAAGCTGCAGATGTACTACATCATATGAACTGCCCTTAACCACCACAATACTGTATAGTGGAAACAGAAAAGTCCAAGAACAACAGATGCATGCCCTCCCAAAATAGTTGGTTCATACCCATATCCAATGACAACAAAAAAATCCAAAGACGAAAACATCCTTCAGAACTGGTTTATTTATGCCACAAGATGTATGGCTTGATCTTGTATGTATTTTAACCTATGCAAATGGCTTAAAGGGGTATTCCGGCTTTATACATCTTATGATGTATGATCACAGGGGTCCTGCCGCTGGGGACCCCCGCGATCTCGGTGCAGCTCCACGCATTTTTATTTATTTTTTAATATTAACGTTTTATTAATTTTATTCAAAGTACAAAATAGCTCCACGCATTTTGTGCCAGGCACTGACTCTGAGACGGCCACGCCTCCTAGTGACATCACGCAAAGCCCATCCATTCATGTCTATGGGAGGGGGCGTGACGACAGTCACGCCCACTCTCATAGACATGAATGGAGGGGCGTGGCATGACATCAGTGGGGGAATGACGTCACGTCCCTGTCTCGAAAGCAGTGTCTGGCACAGAATGCCGCGGGCTGCACTGAAATCATGGGGGTCCCCAGCGGTGGAATAAACCAATTCTGATTTTTGCAAGACAAGGATGCTGTCGCTCATAGATTTCTTCTTCTGTACCCTTAACCACCCATACATAATCTCTCTCCTAAGTGTCATGCTTCATCCACCATTACTTACCCTTGCCAGAGCAGTTCATCATTGGCCAGGTTTTGCCATACACAGGATGCCAGGCACAGGTCAGTTGCATTGAGATAGGATAATATAGTAAGGCTTAATTCAGGTGGCAGCATTTCAAGATTAATAAATCCTTGTTCATCTTTTCCTCTTCTAGCTTTCAGTAGCTGGTAGAGGTCTATGCCTCCCTGTGTGTGTCTCCGGTGGTTCATATTGCTGTCATGTTCAGTGGACAAGAAGTTGTTATCTATGTATCCCTGTTGAAATTGCTGGTTTCTTGCAACTCTCCAAAGCCCTTGACCCATCGGTGATCCCTGTTGAAATACAAATAGCAACATAAGTACAAAACTTTTACTTTGTATCGGGTGAGAATAGGAATGATCTATAAATGGAAAGATTATTGAATTAATATTTGAGATATCGATACATTTATGTAGTGGGAGACAAATATTCTGTACCAGTATAGCTCAGTGTTATATGGTATCTTGGTGAAATGCTCAATGATCAAATGAACCATATATCGGGACTTGTAACCCTTGGCGAGGCAAGGCATGGCGGCAGAGCAAGTGAAAAAAGGAAAGGTGGCTCCTTCTTTTCTTATGGCAGCACTGGGGAATGAGAAGAATTTGCAGCATTTTCCTCTGCATGCCACATGCATCTGTTCCTGCTCTGTCAGCAGATCATCTAATTCCAGCACCACTAAAAGTAGATCCCCTAATAAAAAAGTAGATCTCCTCCTGCATTAAAAGTAAATGCACCTGTAGTCCCTATTGCTCTGACATATCTTAAATAAAAAAAAAACAGCTTTAAATAAAACTAACAGTCCTGTTTAAAGGGGTACTCTGCTGCCCCAGCATTCCGAACATTTTGTTCCGAATGCTTGGAGCAGGTGGTCGTGACGTCACAGCCACGCCTCTTGTGACGTCACACCACACCCCCTCAATGCAAGTCTATGGGAGGGGGCGTGGCAACCCCCACGCCCCCTCCCATAGACTTGCATCGAGGGGGTGTGGTGTGACGTCACAAGAGGCGTGGCTGTGACGTCACGACCCCCGACGCCGCTCGCACTCCCCGTTCTAAACAAACGCTGGGTGCTGCACAGAGATGGTGGGGGGCCCAGCGGGGGGACCCCAATGATCAGACATCTTATTTTCTACCCTTTAGATAGGGGAAAAGATGTCTAGAGGCAGAGTACCCCTTTAAAAAGGTCTTCCCCATTGTGCTCCATTATTCCAGTCTATAAATAAACCCCATGTAGTATGATCCTGCAGTCATGTGTTAGGCTGGGCTCACAACACGTTTTTGGAATACAGTTCTCATATGCGTTTTCCATTTGAAAACCGTACGGAACTGTATGCAGTGACTCTCCACTGAAAACCGTATGCCAAAAGATGCATCAGGTTGCGTCCGTTTTGCATCCTGTACGGTTTTGTCAGTTTTTTTCCCGTAGCCAAAACTGTAGCCTACAACAGTTTTTGGTCCGGGTGAAAAGCCGTATTCGATAGTATATGTTTTTTTAAACATGGGAGTAAATGGGAACCGCTCAGAACCGTATGTGCATACGGTTCCATCCGGTTTTCACAATACGGTTTTTGACCACACAGTTTTTTTTCTTTGAATTTCAATCAAACAAGTGAAACTTTATTCATAATGGAATGAAAAAAGTAAAAAATGTATACAACCGGACATCATTTGCATCAAATTTGTACACACGTTTTTATACAGTTTATTCAGGTTTTGAGGAATCCATTTTTTTTTTTTTATCAAAAACCTGATACGGGAACTGTATTGCAAAAACGTGTGAACCTAGCCTTACTTCACTCCTAGCTAGACTATGGCCAGGAGAGAAGGGTCAGATGAAAGAACAGAACACATACCAGGATCAGATTATACGCATGGCTTTTCGGATTGTGAAGCCTTGGAAAGATAGATCTGCATAGGAGCTGTATAGATCATTTGGTAAGATATTTTAATCCAAGACTATTTTCCAAGTAAATTATTTTTTTATTTAGCTGTACGACTGTAAATTTGTATACTGTTGTCAATCTAATGTGTATGGGGCGGCCTTCAACATGTAGCGGGGACTGAGGATCGGTCATGATGGATTTCAACAAGTTTGATTATTTTGCCCTGTAGAGTGATACACATGTTTCCAGTTCTCCATTAAAATACTCATGCTCACACATCTGGGTTTGATAACAGGGGCAGATTTATTAAGGCTGGTGTTTCATATTTTGAGTAAGATGTATTAAAAGGGGTAGTCCAGGAAAGTGTACTTTTCAGACACTTATCCCTTACCCACAGGGTAGGGTTGTAAATTTCTGGTCCCAGGGGGTCCAACTGCTGGGATCCCTGCAATCTCCTGTATGGGGACCCGCATAGCAAAGCTCGTGCAGCCAATCAATGGTCACAGGGATATCCCTTCTCATCCAGTGATTGGCCGAGTGTGTGACGTGCATCTGTCCGGGACACATAAGCGCCGCAGACATGTAAGCAGTAGGGCTCCGTACAGGAGATTGCGGCGGTTCCAGTGGTCGAAACTCCTGCAATCAGACACTTATCCCCTATCATAAATTAGGCATGCACCAAAATTGGGAACACTTGGGAATTTTCTGCCACAAAAATAGAAAAAGCTGGTTAATAAACTCAATCCATATGTTCATGCTTTGCCATATTGGCCCAGATTTATCAATTTGTCAGAAACCAAAACTGTCTGGTTTTGCCCATAATATGGACAGCCTTCAAATCTATCAGATCTATTAAAGTGTATCAAACTGTTTGATAAATTTATAGACTGTAATTTTAGACAAACTAATAGTTGGCTTCCTTCAAAGCAGAATTGTGCGGCAAAGAAAACATATATTGGTCAAAAAGGGTTATACATGTGGACTTCCCCTTTAAATATCCAGAGTCTACACAAATTATTGGCTCATCAAACCACTTTCATGAATACATCAAGTTCATTCTGCAGGAAACGCTTGATGTCAACTATAAATATTTAAAAAATGTCTTCCAAAAAGTAAACTTTCCAGAGTACTCTCTGTACAAGACAAAAATCTTTGAAGTGCCTTCCCCTTGTTTCACACAGACATTATGATGATTCTCCAAAATACATTTCAGATTACAGAATAATCTGATGTTACACATTAAATTTCGGCTAATCATTGGTCCCGAGGGATGGATCCCCAGTCAGCACTTTTTTGGAGTGAAAAGGAACATCATGTGCTGTATAAAAAAGACTGGTTCAGAATTCCAGAAAAGATATATGACGAAAGGGGGGGCTGTATTGAGTATATACATTGGGTATACAAGGGAGACAAATAATTACAGCTCAATCTCACCGTAGAATGACCAAAGTTGTTTGAAACTGTGTCAAACTGTTAAAATACAGATACTTTTTTAGCCTGTGTTCACATGGTGTGGTTATTCAACATTTTTGATGTGGTTATTTTGCTGTGATTTGGGCCAACATCACAGCAAAATCGTGGGACAAATGTGAACATAGCCAGAATTAAACCTAGTTCAGAGAAAGTTTGGTGATAACTAATAAGCCCAATATTAACACAAATGACTAGGGATGCACCAAAATTTCGGCCGCCACAAATTATCAGCCGTATATGCCCTTTTCAGCTGAGTGAATTTTCCGCTGATAATTTGATGGGGAATGGCTTAACCCCTTCCCGACCCATGACATAGAGGTAAGGACATGACACGGGCCCGCGTCATAAATGGGAGACGCCTACTGCTATCAGCAGCTGACATCTGCCTGTAATGACTGACATCAGAGATTGCTCCGATGTCCGTCATCAACATTACCTGGCGGCCCCCTGCTAGTTCTTGTAGCTGGGGGGCACCGCTAATAGCCAACATGCGGTGATTGCCACGGCTGGCTATTAACCCTTTAGATTGCCGCTATCAAAGCTGACCGCGGCATTTAAAGGGACATGTAAATGTACCAAGTGCCAGAGGGCTTACCTCTGCATCATTGATGTCCGTGGTTCTTCATTTGATTGGACCTGGATGAAGGAGGTTCAATCAAATGAGCATAGATCAATGGAGTCTATGGAACTCCATTGATCTGTATGAGGAATCTAATGATTCCTCCTAAAAGTTCCCTAAGGGGACCAATAAAGTGTTAAAAAAAATACATAAAAAAAAAAAAGATGAAAGTTTAAAAAACATCCATTAACCCCATCCATATTAAAAGTTTAAATCACCCTCCTTTTCCCATTTTCCATATAAAAAATAACAAACATATTTGGTATTGCCACATGCGTAATTGTTTTTGATCCTGCACTGTGAATGGCGTGAACGCAAGAATTGCTGATTTTGGTCACATCCCATCCCAAAAAAACATAATAAAATGTAACAAAAAATATTTAAAAAAAAAGGGGGGCAGGGCAATGCATTTTTGTTTTTTTTTCTGTTTCGGCCCAAAATTTCCCTTTCGGTGAATCACTACAAATTACTTTTAAAAGGGAATCTTAAAGTACAGACAACTACTCTAATAGCTGGCTAGATGAGACAACACAAAGTGTTTGAGAGCCCAGGGTCCTATTACACAGGGCAATTACTGACCACACAGACCAGCATCACCATGTGTAATAGGGCCAGCACTCAACCATCGAACAAGCAAATCTGATGATAGGGTCATCTGCTGATAGAGTAGTTTTGACCTGGGAAAAAAAAAAAAAAGTCATAGCTCATTGTCTGCATTTTGAGGGGATGGGCAGCTGACAAGCGATGGCAGCAAAGGGTTCCTTCTATTGTTCATATGGCCCTCTTCACCTGGTCTAAGAGATTGGAGTTTATTTACAGTGGGTAGAAGGGTATGTTCAGGCGAACGGATCCACAGCATATTTTACGCTACGGATCCGCTGCCAAAGGACCCCTACAGGGTGCCTCCTCGGAGCGACAGTAGAGGATGGCTGAGGGCCGAAATGCATCCTGTTGATACTGAGGATATTCAATAAACTACTTTGCTTGGAAAACATGGTGAGTGCCGGGATTACTTCTCTATTATGCTTTGGACCTGATCCATCCACGTGCACCACCAATTGCGGAAGTGCCGACCTTCATCCATTCTAATAGTTTGGAAAGTCCATTCTAATAGTTAGAAGTCTGTGAAAGTGAAGTGGAGGCATGGTAAATGAAGCAACAGTTATTACAGATTCTACATCCCTGAATAATACATTTATTAACACTGATCAATGGTAAAGGGTGAGGAAAATGAGAGGGTCACCAAAACCCACCTAAAGTGTAAGGAACTCTCCAACCAAAACAGCTTTGAGCGACTGAAGCATGAACTCCACTAGAGCTCTGAAGGTGTCAGCGGTATCTGGCACAAAGACATTATCAACAGATCCTTTAAAAGGAGTTATTTAGTAAAATACAGCTGATTGCTTCCAAATATACAGCACCACACATGTCCTCAGGTTGTGTGGTATTGCAGCTTAGTTCCTTTGAAGTGCATGGAGCCAAGTTGTAATACCACACACAACCTGTGGACAAGCGTGGTGCATTTTTTGGAAGAAATAAGTTCTGTGATTCTGTCCCTGGATAACTTTAAAGTCCTGCATGTTGTAAGGTTGGGGCCTCTATGGATCTAACTTATTTATTCCAGCACATCTCACAGAAGGTCAATCAGATTAAGAACTGGGTAGACCATGTGAATGCCTTAAACTTTGCGCATTCCTGAACAATATCTGTGCAGGGACATTATCCCACTATAAAAAATAAATAAAACTGCCATTAGGTAATATCACTGCCATGAAGTAGTATACTTTGTCAGGACCTAATGTTTCACAGCAGGACACGGCCTCTGCTGGTTTGTCTGGTTGGTGTGATGATTTTCCCAGGTAAACAACATACAGTGCAGGGCTGGGAGGTATACCGGTTCATACCGAATACCGAAATTTTTGTGCTGCACGATATGAAATTTAACCCATACCGCAATACCGATTTGGACCCTTCCCCTCAGGAATGAATCAGCCCAGTGCTGCCCTGTCCCCACATCGGGGAACTAATATGTGACCCGCGAGCACTGCCCCCCAATTAATTATCAGCCCAGCCCTGTCCCCATCGGGGTAAATACTCACATGTCACCCGCAAGAGCTGCCCTCCTCGTCCTCCTGTTTGTTGCGGCCGCCGGTGCTGACACTCTATACCAGTGGTCTACAACCTGCGGACCTCCAGATGTTGCAAAACTACAACTCTTGGCATGCACGGACAGCCAACGGCTGTCCGGGCATGCTGGGAGTCTTAGTTTTGCAACATCTGGAGGTCCGCAGGTTGTAGACCACTGTTCTATACTGTGCGGTATCCCTATGCCCGGGCTGCAAAAAATTAACAAAATAAACTTTAACTCACCTCCCGTTGGTCCGGTACCGGAGTGAGGTGAACAAATCAAACCCATGAAAAATTCGAACTGCTCCTCCCCTCCGCTCGCCGAAGTTGGGAACGTCGGATAGCCGTCAGCCTATCACCGGAACATGCGTTAGTTTATTTCGTTTACCTTTTGCAGCCTAGGCATAGGGATACCGCACAGTATAGAGTGTCAGCGCCGGCGGCCGCAACAAACAGGAGGACAAGGAGGGCAGCGCTTGCGGGTGACATGTGAGTATTTACCCCGATGGAGGCAGCGCTGGGCTGATAATTTGGGGGGGAGGAGGGAAGGAGGAGGAAATACCGTTATATACCGTGGAACCGCCAAAAGTTACAAAAATGTCCATCTGTGTTATACCTCCTTTGAACTCAGGTACTCCGGTCCCATCATAAAACAAATTAAGATAAGGAACCAGAAAAGAGGAAGAGCTGCAATGCTGAATAAAGAAGAATGTATTTATAAGCAGTTTTAAAGGGGGGCGGGGAGGCAGGGATAGGGTTAGTGAGAGTCAGGGACAAATGGGGGGGGGGGGATTAGGGACAGTTTAGTTGATGATAGGTACTCTTTAAGCATGGCATCATAGAATATGATTGGCGTTTGCTAGTGACCACTCATTGTTATTGAATCAGATTTGGGCTTTATACGCACTAAATAGAACAGGTCATTCCTGCCAGAGTATACGAGGGTCTGCCAAAATAGGATGGAAATAGGCACTTCTGGTGGATCACAGAGCTCATTAAATATCATCAGTTTGGTTTGGTCATCAAAATATCTACAGCAACACAAAGCACTTTCACATGTGGAAAAGCCGATTCCATTCCTTCTCTGTGATGAAGTAATGATGGATTTCAGGCATTGGCAGAACTGTATAAAAGCCGAACATGACATGGAAATCATTTATAAATATGTTTGGAAAAAGATTTATTAGTGGCTAGAAATTTCGTTTTGTGCATCGAACCTTTCCAGGATCATGATGAATGAAATGCTATGGCAAATGATGGGGAGGGACATAAAACATAACTTTTACTAGTTTAATCACTAAAAGACATATATTAATAAGTGAGTGAATACATGGGCAAACAGTTGGCCCTCCAAAAAGACGCAATTTATGGACTCCTGTTAAAGTCAATAATTAAACAATTGCAATATCTAAATGCTAGCGTATATAGTCACTATCTCAGTCTGCACGTCTCCAAAATGTAGCTATTATTGACGTTAACAGGAGTCCATAAATTGCGTCTTTTTGGAGGGCCAACTGTTTGCCCATGTATTCACTCACTTATTAATATATGTCTTTTCGTGATTAAACTAGTAAAAGTTATGTTTTATGTCCCTCCCCATCATTTGCCATATTGATATAGACTGGGAGCACTGCATATCTGGGTTTTAGATACCTGACCTATCTTATATTATTTTCTTTGAATGAAATGCTAAAAAGTTGAATCAATGTGTAATGATGAATGATCGGCAGAAACAATAAGGGACAGCTATATGGTATACAAAGAAATACTGTATATGTTTTAATACTGTGTATCATTTTGCCCCATCCTTTTTTCTATCACCCTGTAATATTAAACGACATCTGTACTGCATGAATTTTACATATTCCTGTGCCAAAAAACAAACAAAATAAACTTTAACTCAAATTCCTACGTTCCCCCGTTGCTCCAGTGCCGGCCTCGCGGTCCTCCGCTGCGATCCTCTTGCTGCTTCCTGGGGACGGTAAAGTCACAGAGCAGTCAGCGTATCACCGGCCACAGCGATGTCCCACCTAGGCCGGTGATAGGCTGAGCGCACTGTCATGTAGGGAGCTCTTGCCGGCTCCTTACATGACAGTGTGCTCAGCCTATAACCCGAGACATCGCTGCTACCGGTGATATGCTGACGGCTCTGTGACGTTACCGTCCCCAGGAAGCAGCAAGAGGATCGCAGCGGAGGACCGTGAGGCCGGTACCGGAGCAACAGGTGAACGTAGGAAGGTGAGTTAAAGTATATTTTGTTTATTTTTGCAGCCCGGGCACAGGAATATGTAAAATTCATGCAGTACAGAGGTCCTTTAATACAAATTAATAACCAATATGACCAGGGATGTTTACCTACACTGCTCAAAAAAATAAAGGGAACACTAAGATAACACATTCTAGATCTGAATGAACTAATCGTATTAAATACTTTCGTCTTTACATAGTTGAATGTGCTGACAACAAAATCACACAAAAATGATCAATGGAAATCAAATTTATCAACCCATGGAGGTCTGGATATGGAGTCACACTCATAATCAAAGTGGAAAACCACACTACAGGCTGATCCAACTTTGATGTAATGTCCTTAAAACAAGTCAAAATGAGGTTCAGTAGTGTGTGTGGCCTCCACGTGCCCGTATGACCTCCCTACAACACCTGGGCATGCTCCTGATGAGGTGGTGGATGGTCTCCTGAGGGATGTCCTCCCAGACCTGGACTAAAGCATCCGCCAACTCCTGGACAGTCTGTGGTGCAAGGTGGCATTGGTGGATGGAGTGAGACATAATGTCCCAGATGTGCTCAATCGGATTCAGGCCTGGGGAACAGGTTGGCAAGTCCATAGCATCAATGCCTTCCTCTTGCAGGAACTGCTGACCCACTCCAGCCACATGAGGTCTAGCATTGTCTTACATTATGAGGAACCTAGGGCCAACCGCACCAGCATATGGCCTCACAGGGGGTCTGAGGATCTCATTTGGGTACCTAATGCCAGTCAGACTACCTCTGGCAAGGATATGGAGGGCTGTGCAGCACCCCAAAGAAATGCCATCACACACCATTACTGACCCACCGCCAAACCGGTCATGATGGAGGATGTTGCAGGCAGCAGAACATTTTACATGGCGTTTCAAGACTGTCACGTCTGTCACATGTGCTCAGTGTGAACCTGCTTTCACCTGTGAAGAGCACAGGGCACCAGTGGCAAATTTGCCAATCTTGGTGTTCTCTGGCAAATGCCAAACTTTCTGCACAGTGTTGAGCTATAAGCACAACCCCAACCTGTGAATGTCGGTCCCCCATACCACCCTCATGGAGTCTGTTTCTGACCGTTTGAGTGGACACATGCACATTTGTGGCCTACTGGAGGTCATTTTGCAGGGCTCTGTCAGTGCTCCTCTTTCTTCTCCTTGCACAAAAGCAGAGGTAGCAGTCCTGCTGCTAGGTTGTTGCCCTCCTATGGCCTCCTCCACGTCTCCTGGTGTACTGGCCTGTCTCCGGGTAGCGCCTCCATGCTCTGGACACTACGCTGACAGACACAGCAAACCTTCTTGCCACAGCTCGCATTGATATGCCATCCTGGATGAGCTGCACTACCTTAGGCACTTGTGTGGGTTGTAGACCCATGCTACCACTAGAGTGAAAGCACTGCCAGCATTCAAAAGTGACCAAAACATCAGCAAGGAAGCATAGGAACTGAGAAGTGGTCTGTGGTCACCACCTGCAGAACTACTCCTTTATTGATGGTGTCTTGCTAATTGTCTATAATTTCTACCTGTTGTCTGTTCCATTTGCACAACAGCATGTGAAATTGAATGTCAATCAGTGTTGCTTCCTGAGTGGACAGCGTGATTTCACAGAAGTGTGATTGACTTGGACTTACATTGTGTTGTTTAAGTGTTCCCTTTATTTTTTTGAGCAGTGTATTATAGGGATACATTCACACACAATGGATCCGCTGCAGATCTTACAAGGCAATTCTCATCTATTTTTTCCATATCAGTAAAAGAATTGCCTTGAAAAATCCCAAACCGTAGATCAGTGCTTTTCAACCAGGGTGCCTCCAGCTGTTGCAGAACTACAACTCCCAGCCTTCGGCTGTCCGGGGATGCTGGGAGTTGTAGTTTTGCAACAGCTGGAGGCACCCTGGTTGGGAAACACTGCCGTAGATTCTATAACTGCAGATCTGCAACTGATCTGGTGTGTGTGAATACAGTGATCGCTCAACTTCCAATGGCCTCAACATACAATAGTTTCAACATACAATGGTCCAGAAAAGACCATTGTAACTTGAAACCATACACAACATACAATGCTATGGACATTACAGATCTGTGAAACATGTCAATGGCTGGAAGAACCGACCAATCAGAATGGGTATTCACTGGTAAAACCCCTGTATTACTGAAGTGCATGCACTGACTGGTGTCTGGTAGCGCCCCCTACAGTACAGGGATGTACTACATGTTCTGTACTACTATTTACTGGTGCCAAAGTTAGCTGCTTCTTTGGACTCCAGGTAAGGGTGGCTCCATTTTACTTTTATAGGACACTGTGGCCCTTATTTGTGTTGGGTAGGTTTCTTTGTGGGTTTTAATTCCCTACAATTTATTTTCCACGGTATTTACTAAGGTTTCCCTACATTTTCCACTTTCTCTACACTTTTTTATTTATTTATTAATTTTTTACACATGCTCTGATCTGTCGGGTTTTCCTCAGCTCAAATCCACCACATTTTATGTGGAAACCTTAGTAAATATGTTGGGTTTTTGTGAAAATGTCGGGAACACGCCCCTTTTCAGAGACCATGCCCCTTTTTGTGGATTTTCTTAGCAAAATTGAGAGTTAGTTGGGGTTTTTTCAATTCTGGAGCAAAACCCGACAAAACATGCCGGGTTTGCAATAGTAAATGAGGGCCTGTGTGTACTGTACAGGACCCTGAAAAAGCTCCTGTCCTCTACATAGACAGTGATTTACAGCTCCCGGCAGATATTTATTACTTTTATATGTAAGGACTTGCTTTATCTGTATTAGTTATCTACTTATTTTTGTTTAAGCTTCACTTTTTCCTATTTTCAGATAACATTTTGGTGGCATCAGAAGCAACTACCAGGTTTCCATGGAGTTATAGTCTCAACATACAATGGTTGTCCTGGAACCGGTTAATATTGTAACTTTAGGGACAAATGTACACACTATGGGGGAGATTTATCAAAACCTGTGCAGAGGAAAACTTGCCCAGTTGCCCATAGCAACCAATCAGATCGCTTCTTTCATTTTTCACAGGCCTTCATAAAAATGAAAGCAGCGATCTGATTGGTTGCTATGGGCAACTGGGCAAGTTTTCCTCTGCACAGGTTTTGATAAATCTTCCCCTATAAGCTTTAGTATTTGGTAATACAATTGCACAGAGCAAACTACTGTATCTCCTTATACATCCAAAAATGAAGAAATGGTTTACCGAACATGTGCTTAAAATAGATCACAGGCAAAAAGATCTTAAAAGAAGTATTGGAGGCAAGTTACACTGAGCAGACCTCCCTGTCCTATACATTTGTGACAGCCAGAGAGGTGAACTGAGGTAGAGACTGTTTACAGTAGAACAAGAGAGGACAATGTTTAGTCGGTAGAGGAAGAGGTGCAGTAAACAGATCAACTTCCATGGAGAACAAAGACTGAATTTTGCAGAACGGGGGCTCTAAAAATATGTGACATCATCTTCACCCAAGAGACTCTGAGCTTCTACAGGAAGATTCAGACTGTCAGGATTTTTATTTTAATAGATTCCAGAATTTCTGGCACCAAGCAGATCAGGCTCATACACTAAAGCACAAGAAATACTCACACGATTATTATAAATAATAATTATCATATCATCGTTTATTTATTTGCTCCTTATTATAAGTCAGGGTGCGTTCACATGGCTGTCTGTTCCCAATTTTTCCCCCCTGTTTAGGTTCCATTGTTGTTGCTTGTAAACGGATTACAAACGGTTGTAAAAATAATCCCATTGATGTCAATGCGATTTTTTTTTACAATCCTTTCACATGTGTTTGCACCCGTTTGCGCTCATTTTCTTTTCTTTTTCTTTTTTTTTTACAGGAGAAAAAAAAAACTGTATTTTTTTCTCCCGTCAAAAAAATATAAAAAACAACAATACAGTAAATTTAACATTCAGGTCTATGGAAAATGGATGAGCCTTTAATGTCATCCGTTTGCATCTGTTTTTTTTCAATCCTTTTTTTATTCCATTTTTTATTTTATTCTTTGGTTTATTAACTGAACAATAACGGATCCAAATGGATAACATCCTTTTGTTTTTTTTTAAGTCCGTTTTTTTGACGGGAGAAGAACAGAACGGGTCTGAAATAACAGCAGGTAAAATACAGCAGAAAACAAGCACAGGGCAACTCAATAGAGTAACATTATTTGGTCCATTCAGTTCAACCCATTACATAAAAAGTTTGGGTAGATTAATAAACCATTCAGTATATAAGTTATATAGGGATCCCCCAAGTGACCTCCAGGCCTCCTTTATTAAAGAGTAACTGTGGTCATAATGAACTTTATTCACATTTAAAAGAGTACCTGTCATCAAACCATATTATTTTCTAAACTAACTCAGATTATATTCCCTAAATACTCCTAACACCCCTCCGGCCCTTAAATTTTTTTGCCAAGCTTTAAAAAGCTTTGTATCATACATTTCCCTCACATTGTGTGAGCTCCCGGCAGGAGAAAGTGGGCGTTCCCCAGCAGGTGCGGCGTCACTGAAATCTGCAAGAGCTGTGCCTCGCCATGCCCTGCACCCACTTCCTGAGTTTGGTCTCCTGCCAGGCCGGGAGGAGACCAAACTAACTGTTTGACTTGTGGCAGCAAACAAAACAGAGCCACCTAGTGGCTGTTTTTTCAAATCAAATTATAAACATATAAAAGGTTGAGAATTTTAACAGAAAGTAAATAGCAAATTGTTACATAAGGAACAATATATTAAAAGTTTAGTTTGGCGACAGGTTCACTTTAAGTGATTTCACCATTTTACATCCTTCTGTTTGAAAATGGTGCAACCCCCCCCCCCCCCCACCATCTTAAAGTGCGGTTGCTATGCACTGTCCTTACACAGTATTGGGTTGCAATGTGGACAGTACGTATATTTTGGTGCTAAATATGCACAAATCAGATGTCCTAATCCATGTAAAAATGTAATGTATGAATACAGCCTTATAGAGGGAGATTTATCAAAACCTGTGTAAAGGAAAATTTGCCCAGTTGCCCATAGCAGCCAATCAGATGGCTTCTTTCATTTTGCAGAGGCCTTGTTAAAAATGAAAGAAGCAATCTGATTGGTTGCTATGGGCAACTGGGTAACTTTTCCTCTGGACAGGTTTTGATAAATCTCCCCCATAGTTTCTACTGTCTTAGTTTTATTTTAACCATCACAAAATCCTACTTGTACCTCTCATATGCAAACAATCCTTCATGCCCATAGTAAACCTGCTTAATTCTACAGGGTGTACTATTGGTATTTGTTATTTTTGCACAGGTTTGGTGGTCCGAGAACTGAAGAAAATACACAAAAAACTTCTGCATAGGACTGTGTTTCCCAACCAGTGTGCCTCCAGCTGTTGCAAAACTACAACTCCCAGCATTTGGCTGTCCGGTCATGCTGGGAGTTGTAGTTTTGCAACAGCTGGAGGCACACTGGTTGGGAAACACTGGCATAGGAACTGCATACAGAATGCTGGGCCTCCCAGAGGTGAGATGATGCAGCAGTGCAGAAAACTTCCATAGATAAATGCACCCTAGTATTCTTATTCATTTTATAAAATTTCTTAACAATACGAATGGTGACTAACTTCAATAAGGAAGATACAGCAGCCCGACAGCTCCTCAGCGTATGCTCATGCTCCTCTGGCGACTCCGACCAATCACTGGGACTCTCATGCTACACACTGGAAGAGGAATAAAAAACAAAAAGAATTTTACAGATCTGGATCCAGTGTTATCTAGAAACATAGTGTTAGATATTTTTACGTATACACTAATCATTTCACATTTATTTAACCTATCATCGGCTTCACAAAAGAGAGTTGTAATGTTTATTCCATGGCCTAGATTTTTCTATCAATGCCAGAAATGTGTTTGTAAAGGAAAAGGTGCCCTTCTGTCATTAAAGGGGGATTCCAGGAATTGTGTTTATTTGACTATGCTACAGGGGCTGTAAAGTTAGTGTAGTTCATAATATAGTGTCTGTACCTGTGTGTGACGGTTTTCTCACAATTCTTCTGTGATTTTCACCCCAATATTTATTTTTACCAGCATACAAAATTATTGTTGTCTCAGATTTTTCCCAGGTTGCAATGCGGCCGAAACCTGACTCACTAGTCAGCTGATGACAGGGAGCCTGTCTGCTTCAATGGGTGGAGGGATCGCTTGGTGGGAGAGACATCAATCTGCAACTAATGCAACAGCTGTAGGCACCCTGATTGAAAACCACAGGTCTTTTCAATGGATGCAGCTCATTTAGGTTTCAATGGGTGGGGTGGCTGTTGTGTGGGAGGATAGATAATGGAATTATGGGATTTGTAGGCAAAGAAGAAAACTACTGCTTGCCAGGTACATACTAAAATCACCTTATGGTGGATTACCCCTTTAAAACACAGTTAATAACATTTTTATATTTATCCTTGAGAGAGCAGCTATAACTAGAACTCGATCAGCTCTGATGGTGACATATCTAAGTAGTTGTGGACCTATGTGTTTAAGAAGGTATTCCAGATCAATAAAAGGAGGAGTATTCCAGATGCAAACATGTTGCTGGGACCACAAAAAAGAAAAACAAAACAAAAAAACTTACTCATCTGACTTTCTCCCTCGGGACTTCACCTGTGGCATCTTCCATCTCCTGCTCTGTTTGCCACTTGTCTTGGCTGTGAGGGCCCACTCAGCTAATAGGGGACTGAGGCATAGACTGGCTGAACAAGCATTTCCTATGTGCTGAGATCAGTAGGGACTGGCACTGTTGGGGGATTGGGGTACAGGTTTTCTTTCCTTGATGCTACCCTGGACTTCTAAGTATAAAATGAATGATGTGGATTACACCTTTAGCTTTCTGTAAAAGAAAGCACCAGCAAAGTTTGTCATCCACAAGTTCTACGGTCAACACCCAAGCCCCATAGAGGTAATGGAGGTTTGTCCGCCTCTGGCAAAAATTAGGATGTAGCAGAGATTAAAGGGGTACTCCACTGAAAGATATTTTCTCTTAAATCAACTGGTGCCAGAAAGTTAAACAGATTTGTAAATTAGTTCTATTTAAAAATCCTAATCCTTCCAGTACTTATCAGCTGCTGTATGCACCACAGGATAATCATTCTGGAGCACCTTTTCTATGAATTGTGCATGGTGTTGATCCTCTATTATCACTCCTGGAAAAGAATGAATAAACAGATTTCTGGGGTCACCAGGCGCAGATGTGTTCCTACCCCCACACTTACACAGCCAGGAACAGATCATAAATAGAGGCCATGTATAAAGGAAAGATGGAGAAGTCTCTTTTTGAATCCATTCCTAGCTTAGTATTAAAAACCTGAGTGTGTGAATACACCTTGACACTATCCAAATTTGTGATGAGGGGAAGGAATTTTCTCTTCTGGTATTGGACAATTGGCATCTGGCTTGTAAGGGTTTTCGTCTTCCTCTGGATCAACACGGTAGGTTAACAGGTTGAACTTGTTGGACTCTTGTTTTTTTTCCATTCTTATCAACTATGTAACTATATGACAGTGCCATAATGTGTGGGGACACACCCTACAGACAAGGGAGGTGGTAACACCCAGTTGTCAATATGTTCATACATTTTAGGAGGATGAATCACAGAATAACAGCACGATACAGAGTATTTAGAAAACAAACTCTGAGGGAGTACAAATATTCCTGACAGAGAACTCCTGTTAGAATAAAAAATGGATAACAGGAGGTGGTGTCCCATTACATGTATATGTGGTGCATGTGGTGTCCCATTACATGTATATGTGGTGCATGTGGTGTCCCATTACATGTATATGTGGTGCATGTGGTGTCCCATTACATGTATATGTGGTGCATGTGGTGTCCCATTACATGTATATGTGGTGCATGTGGTGTCCCATTACATGTATATGTGGTGCATGTGGTGTCCCATTACATGTATATGTGGTGCATGTGGTGTCCCATTACATGTATATGTGGTGCATGTGGTGTCCCATTACATGTATATGTGGTGCATGTGGTGTCCCATTACATGTATATGTGGTGTCCCATTACATGTATATGTGGTGCATGTGGTGTCCCATTACATGTATATGTGGTGCATGTGGTGTCCCATTACATGTATATGTGGTGCATGTGGTATCCCATTACATGTATATGTGGTGCATGTGGTGTCCCATTTCATGTATGTGGTATCCCATTACATGTACATGTGGTGTACCATTACATGTACATGTGGTATCCCATTACATGTACATGTGGTATCCCATTACATGTACATGTGGTATCCCATTACATGTACATGTGGTATCCCATTACATGTACATGTGGTGCCCCATTACATGTATATGTGGTGCATGTGGTGTCCCATTTCATGTATGTGGTATCCCATTGCATGTATATGTGGTATCCCATTACATGTATATATGGTGCATGTGGTGTCCCATTACATGTATGTGTGGTGCATGTGGTGTCCCATTACATGTATATGTGGTATCCCATTACATGTACATGTGGTGCATGTGGTGTACCATTACATGTATGTGTGGTGCATGTGGTGTCCCATTACATGTATATGTGGTATCCCATTACATGTATATATGGTGCATGTGGTGTCCCATTACATGTATGTGTGGTGCATGTGGTGTCCCATTACATGTATATGTGGTATCCCATTACATGTACATGTGGTGCATGTGGTGTACCATTACATGTACATGTGGTATCCCATTACATGTACATGTGGTATCCCATTACATGTACATGTGGTGCCCCATTACATGTACATGTGGTGCCCCATTACATGTACATGTGGTGCCCCATTACATGTACATGTGGTGCCCCATTACATGTACATGTGGTGCCCCATTACATGTACATGTGGTGCCCCATTACATGTACATGTGGTGCCCCATTACATGTACATGTGGTGCCCCATTACATGTACATGTGGTGCCCCATTACATGTACATGTGGTGCCCCATTACATGTACATGTGGTGCCCCATTACATGTATATGTGGTGCATGTGGTATCCCATTACATGTATATGTGGTGCATGTGGTATCCCATTACATGTATATGTGGTGCATGTGGTATCCCATTACATGTATATGTGGTGCATGTGGTATCCCATTACATGTATGTGTGGTGCATGTGGTGTCCCATTACATGTATATGTGGTATCCCATTACATGTACATGTGGTGCACCATTACATGTATATGTGGTATCCCATTACATGTACATGTGGTGCACCATTACATGTATATGTGGTATCCCATTACATGTACATGTGGTATCCCATTACATGTACATGTGGTGCCCCATTACATGTACATGTGGTGCCCCATTACATGTACATGTGGTGCCCCATTACATGTATATGTGGTGCATGTGGTATCCCATTACATGTATATGTGGTGTATGTGGTGTCCCATTACATGTATGCGGTATCCCATTACATGTGGTGTCCCATTACATGTATGTGTGGTGCATGTGGTGTCCCATTACATGTATATGTGGTATCCCATTACATGTACATGTGGTGCATGTGGCGTACCATTACATGTATATGTGGTATCCCATTACATGTACATGTGGTA